>NC_140947.1:152365292-152790292 GCF_014529385.1 Adiantum capillus-veneris
TTTCTCAACCTTACTACCCATAAAATGACGGATCCGGATAGAGATCATGGAGTATGTGGTTTATTTTTTCAATCGTGGCACCATGTCATAAACAACCTCCGGGAGAAGCTAAGTAACATTGATGAGGTGGATTGGATGATTAAAAAAATAATTGTTGATGGGGATGATCATATCAACTATATGGGGATCTGGATAATCAAGATGATGTTAGGCAAATTGTGGTTTCCATTTGAAGTTCACCTATAGAAGTGTGGCGATCATCCTCCTGATCAATGTCATACACCCTCAATTTAATTAGCATGTAGGTACGGCTAAACAAGGTGTGCATACCTTCTCTATGTGGAGATTGTTTCAAATATACAAAAATGGGGCATTGTTTTTTACTACCGCGAAGAATGGAACATGTAACAATTCTTCGTAGTCTAGGAAATTGACATGAAAGAGTTTTGTAGGACATTGATGTATTGACATTCATTTTGTATTATTGTGTGTGTGTGTGTGTGTGTGTGTGTGTGTGAGAGAGAGAGAGAGAGAGAGAGAGAGAGAGAGAGAGAGAGGCACTACGAAAGAGTCCCTTTGTGTATACACACAACATGCCATTTATAGGTTTGAGAGTTTGGACATCAAACAATCACCGTTACTTGAATGCTTCTAGATTTGATCACTCATGAGTCCCTACATACTTTCTTTCCCAATCATTTTGTGGAATTTTAATGGCCACCCTTATATCCACAATCCTCCAAAATCGAGTTTCATTAATCAACCTCAGCATAGAGCATACAACATGTTTCACTTTCTACCATTCGTGATGTTTGAGATTTGAGGACGATAATACGATCTATACATCTCTCTCTCTCTCTCTCTCTCTCTCTCTCTCTCTCTCTCTCTAAATGTGAATGTCATGCATCTTATCCTACTTGGAGACCTTGCCAAACATATTGCTCCTGAGGATACCAAGACTGACTTATCGACAATATAACCTTTCTTACAAGTGCTTCATGTGAACATCAAGATTCAATCAACTCTCCTTGCTTGGTTTGTACACATGTTATCATTTTTAGGATGTGTCCATATAAACGTTGTATCTCAAAGAGAACCATTTGGTGATACAACGTTATGCAAATTAGGAGCAAGGTACGACATCACTAGAAATGGGTAGGACATACTTTAATTACAACTTTCTATGAGTACTTGCATATGTAGATAGAAACTTGGGATACACATGTATTTTAGAGAACCAGATTGTCCAAACAACTGAACAATCATAGAGGTGAAACCTGGAAATATAAGCAAACCATGTTGACAAGTGCACTAAGAAGTTTGAGTTTAGTATTCACTACAAAACTATGCCAATAGAACATGGACACTATAGCTTTAAGTAGAGGCAAAGGTGGTCGTGTCAATGGGAAACTTTCCATAAAGGTTTTGCAAGTAAGTGACATAAATCAAAGCAAGTTTTTTATCCCATGGTAATCTCTCTCTCTCTCTCTCTCTCTCTCTCTCTCTCTATATATATATATATATATTATATATAGATATATATTATGACACATAATGGTTTCAACATCGAGAGTCAAGAGAGATGTCTTAGTCTAAGTCATATGTGTATCTACAACCACATGTGTCCTAATTTGGAAGGTCAAGGCTTTTGGAAATGCTACAATGTAGCCTTGGCATTATCCCTTCCTTGCATGAACCATAGGGCCTAGCATGTAGCCTTATTATAGTACAAATAAGAAGAATCAATGTAGCCTTATGTGTGATAGAGGGAGAAGGGGGGATTAATTAACACTACAATGCCCCTTATATAATAGACATTTTTTCATTGGTGCTTAAAAAATATGACCTAGGAGGGAAGAAGAGTTGTGTACAAGAATTGCACCCATGCTTTTATTGGCTGCAGCAACGCGTGGGTCACATACTAGTCTATCTTATACACAAGTTGAAGATGGATCATAGTACTTGTATGTGGATGCGTGCACGTGTACATGTTGCCCATATATGAGAGAGAGAGAGAGAGAGAGAGAGGAGAGAGAGAGAGAGAGAGAGAGAGAGAGAGAGAGAGAGAGAGAGAGAGAGAGAGAGAGAGAGAGAGAGAGAGAGAGAGAGAGAGAGAGAGATGGATGTTGGAAGAGACATGAAAGCACATCGATCACATAATGACATAGATGTCAAAGTTAATCTTGGCAAAAGGGAAGCTTCTTCCTTCAAAGGATTGGCTACCCTTCGAACCCATTTTGGGTATGGTAAGCATTGAACACATAGCCTTTTGGATGTGATTTGAATTCTAACTCCCTTAAGCAAAACAATCAAGCTTCTGGATGGGATTCGATTTCCAACTTCCTTGCTTGAGACTCCATGTTGCATGCTTGACTTTGAAACCAAAAGTATATGGTTACATGTGTTTCATATGTATGAACCTATCTTCATGCAGCATACCCGTGCTTAAGAATTATAGCGAAAACATGATGTGCTAAGCCACATAAGCCAATTGAGTATTCAATGCTGATAAGGGTTTAAATGGCTGTATCTAGTGACTCTTTTTTTTTTTTGGGAGCATGGCGCGGACCTTTTGCTAAGTCGTCAATTTCATGATTGTCTTAGTGAGAAGTAGAAAGTGTTGGGAGTCGGGACTAAAACTAGAAGGCTTTAATGCTATGGTCACCGCGAGGCTTAGTTATAAGTTATTTGAACAAATAACTAAGCCTCTTTCTTGGTCACACACAAAAAGCAACATTAAATGAATAACTAGAGTGCTTCGTTACGCATTTTATTGAATTGAAGTGAGTCCGAGTGTAAGAGAAAAGAAGAACCTAGAAGAGAAAGTCTTAGAGAGAGAGAGAGAGAGAGAGAGAGAGAGAGAGAGAGAGAGAGAGAGAGAGAGAGAGAGAGAGAGAGAGAGAGAGAGAGAGAGAGCTTGTGTTTTGTTTTTCGCAAATCCTTTTACCTTGAGTTGACATAATCCTATTTTGACAGCTTCCTTCAGAACAAATTGGTAAAAGTCATATCATTTGGCTTGAGCACTGAATCTAGCATGCTCTAAAAATAACAAGAAGCCAAGGAAAGTTGCTATGTAGAGCATAGCCAGTAGTTGTCGCACTCTAGGTAACAACATTTCTTATTGGCAACTGTTGCAATAGCATGTGAGCATCCTCTAGACTCCCGCACTTCGAGGTGGAAGCATAGGTGATTGCAATTAGAGACAAGCCTTTCCTTCACATCTAGCAAAAATAGCCCAGATTGACCATATCCTACAATCACTCGAAGAGATGACAACCTAGAGAGGATCCCCATCAAAAACTTCTCGTGCTATCATGACGGCACCATATTTGACAGACATATAGATCAAAGCACCATCAAGCATGGTATCTTGCTCCGATAGCCCCTGGCTAGCAATCTTATCGTGAATTAAAAAAATCATACATGTAAAGGTCTTGCGTAAGGCCACAAGCCTTCGAGGTGGAATCGTAGGTGATTGCGTTAGAGAGAGGCGTTCTCTTCACATCTGGTAAAATCAGTTCAGAGCTAGGCTTGCCACAGCCATGCTACGTATATATTGTAATCAGTTTGGTCTAAAAAGCATAACCCATTGCCTTTAACCCCTCATCACACTCTGCTTGTCTATGGCTGCCTTTGTGTTATGAATTTTTCTTGTTCTCTAGATTTTACTAAGTAAAAATCAAGAAAACAAATTGTGTTTGAAGATCTCATATAAGGCCACAAGTTTTCAAGGTGGAAGCGTATGTGATTGAAATTAGAGACAAGTCTTTCCTTCGCATCTAGTAAAAACAACCCAAAGCTGTCTCGCCACAAGCAGGTTGGATATATCTTGGAATCAATCCGGTTAGAAAAGAAAAAACCCATTCCTTTTAACTCCTCATCATGCTCTTCTTGTCTATGCTTGACTTGTGTTCCAAATATTACTTGTTGCCTAGATTTTGTTAGTCAAAAACTAAGAAAATGAATTATGTTTGAAGATCTCATATAAGGCCACAGGCCTTCGAGGTGGAAGCGGTAGATGAGTGCAATTAAAGAGATAAAATTTTCATCAAAGGGTCTTACAATTTTTTAAAGAAAATATAGAGAGAGAGAGAGAGAGAGAGAGAGAGAGAGAGAGATTTTTCATCGAAGCATGTTAGATTTTTTTGACCTGAGATATATCTTGGAATCAATCCGGTTAGAAAAGAAAAAACCCATTCCTTTTAACTCCTCATCATGCTCTTCTTGTCTATGCTTGACTTGTGTTCCAAATATTACTTGTTGCCTAGATTTTGTTAGTCAAAAACTAAGAAAATGAATTATGTTTGAAGATCTCATATAAGGCCACAGGCCTTCGAGGTGGAAGCGGTAGATGAGTGCAATTAAAGAGATAAAATTTTCATCAAAGGGTCTTACAATTTTTTAAAGAAAATAGAGAGAGAGAGAGAGAGAGAGAGAGAGAGAGAGAGAGAGAGAGAGAGAGAGAGAGAGAGAGAGAGAGAGAGAGAGAGATTTTTCATCGAAGCATGTTAGATTTTTTTGACCTGAAAGCGCGTTTGGGATACCGATCATCGTGGTTCAGAGGTGCACCTCGTAACAATGGGATACTAATCGTAGTGCTTCAAAGGGGTACCTCGCAAAAAACCACAAGGAGGGTTAGAGTCTTGTCAAGCTCAATGTTTGTGATCATACATGATGTCAATGTTATTAAGTGTTTGTTGTTCCATTTTTATGTTTCAAAGAAAAGAAAACATGCAAGTCTCCTTGCATGGGGGAGTTTGCACTCCCCAATTTTTATAATACGAGGAAACGTGCCATTCCCACGACAGTGTGCAATTTTTAGTGCGTTCATTAATTGCGTTCTCAGTGTCAAGAATAAAAAAATGATACTGCTTACTCATCGTACGATTGAATGTCTATCATTGATGCACTTTCTTACATCAACAATGTTGGTCATCTTTTGCACTTAGCCCGCTACAAGAGATGACATCCCAGGGAGGATGCCCTCCAAGAAGTTTTTGTGCTATTGTGAGGACACCACATTTGGTATACATATTGATCAAACCACCACCAGGCATGACATAATACTCCCAACAACCTTTGACTAGCAATCACATAATGAATTCTAATACCCATGTGAAAGTCTTCCATAAGGCCACAAGCCTTCAAGGTGCAAGCATAGGTGAATGTATTTGGAGAAAGAGGTTCCGTAAAAACAATCAGGAGATTTCTTACGATAGGCATATTAGCACCCAATATGTTGCAGGTGATGACATTCCAAAGAGAATGCCAATCAAGAATTTTTCATCTTTTTATGCTTTTGTGGTAGTACCACACATATCAACCAAGCATGGCCAAGCATGACATCCTTCACCAACGGCGCCGGACTAGGTATCTTCTCATTGATTTTGTCACCCATGTCAATGGCTTGCATAAGGCCATTGGCCTTCAAGATGCAAGCATAGATAATGAATTTGGAGAAAAGCCTTCCGTTTGCATCTCCTTCCTGAGCTACCCTAGCACAATGAAGTTGGGCATATCCAACAATCAATGAGGTGATGACATTCCGCAGGGAAAGCCCATCAAGAGATTTTTTTTCTTTCATGAGAGAACCACATTTGACATACAAGTAGACCAAAGCACAACCAAGTACAATATTTTTCCACCACCAATCCACTATCAACAATCTCAATGTGAGAAACCCCCTCTTTGCATTTGTTTAAAGCAACCTAGGGCCATAAGAGCACTTTAAGAGATTTTGTCTGGCGAGCATCCCTCACTTCGCCTCTCGTAAAAGAAGACCATATTTTTTTTTCCATATCCATGTTGTGCATATCTTGCAATCAACATCCCCTACCTAGCAATCACGTCATGAATTTTGATACCCATGTGCCAAGCACATCTTTTTTCAATAAACTTTGACTGGCAATATAATTGTGAATTTTTGTGCCCATATCAACATCTTTCTTAGAGGCACATGCCTTCAAGATGCGTGCGTAGGTGATCGCATCTGGAGAGAGGACCTCGCTTCACATCTGCTATGGGACGAACCCTGCAATCAATGCATTTCAAGAGACCACACTCTGAGATAGGAAATTGAAAAAGGCCTAGAGCTTTCTGGCCCTACTCCTGTTGTGCATATCCTGCGAGCAGTGCATTCCAAGAGATGCCATTTCAAGTGATCCTTACATGAGGATATAGAGAGAGCTTGCTTTGCATTTGCTAAAAAAAGCCTACAGCTTTGTGGCCCTGCTCTTATTGCGCACATCCCACAATCCGTGCATTCCAAGGGACAACATTCCGGACAAGAAGCTCCGTAAGCACTTCTTGTGCTTTGTCAAGTGTACTGCATCTGGCATATATATTGATCAAGGAAGTGCTCATCGAGTGGAGAGATGGACTCGCTTTGCATCTGTTGAAAACAGCCCATGACTTTTGTCCATCTTTGCATCCTCCGAATTGCGACATGCCTTCAAGATGCAAGCCTAGGTGAGCGCATCTAGAGAGATGCGCTCGTTTCATGTAGAGAGTTGTGCGCGCTTTGCATCACCTCAAAATATCCTAGAGCTTGCTTGTTCCTCTGATGTTCGACACATCCCGCAATCAATGCATTCCAAGAGACGAGATTCCAGACAAAAAGCTCCTCAAGCGTTTTTTGTGCTTTCTCAAGCGGATCACATTTGGCATACATATCGACCACGGCATATCCTGCAATCAACACATTCAAAGTGATGGCATTCCGCCCATCAAGAACTTCTGGTGCTTTCATCATACATATTGGCCAAAGCACCCCTAAGCACAACATCTTTCTCAAACAGCCCCAAACTAGCAATATTATCATGAATTCTCTCGCCCATGTCAACGTATTGCACAAGGCCACAAGCCTTCAAGGTGCAAGCATCAGTGATTGCATCTGGAAAGAGACCCTCCCTTGATCTGTGAAAACCGCACAGTGCTTGATTTCCACAGCCATGTTGGGCATATCTTGCACTCAACACGTTCCAAGACAGTGATAAAATTCTCGGACATCAGTTATCTATGTTGAGTCCTTGGAGAGTGGCGGTCCGGACCATCTATCTCACTTGGTATCAGCTAAAAAACACGCGGGTAGACTTGACACCAGTGCTGCTCAATATTGAATATTGCCTTTTCCCCATGACATTTGGCACATATTTCGATAAAGCATCGCCAATGACAACATGTTTTACCAACAGTCCCCCCTGACTAGGAATTTCGACATGAATTCTCTCATCCATGTGAAATGTAAGGCCATAGGTCTTGCATTTGGAGAAAGGCCTTCCTTCGTATCTGGTTAAAACAACCCAGAGCTTCCTTGCCACTATCATGTTTGGCATATCTGCATCAACCTCTGACTAGCAATCTCATTGAGAATTCTCTTACCCAAGTCCACATCTTCTATAAAGCCATAGGCCTTTTAAGGCATTCATGAATTCTCATCCATGTTGGCATAAAATTATCTTTCTCCAAGATCCATTGATGAGCAATCTCATTGTTAATACTCTTGTCCAATAACACAATCCTATGAATATCTCAAGAAATTGCTAGGAATAAACAAGATACACGTGGTCAATATTGTTTAGTTGATGCATTATTGATGAAAATTTTAATAAATAATAAGAATTTCTACGAATAAACAAGATATGCGTGGTCAGTATCATTTAGTTGATGCATTATTAGTGAAAATTTTGATAAATCATCAATTGTCATGGAAATCTTATGAGTGATATATCATGCCCAACTGCAAAATCAGATAAGCAGAGAGAAAGTTAACCACAACAAAAAGCACCCCTCTCTCATGTAAACCTTCTCACATGGCAATCGAAACTTATTAACAAGGGCATGATGATCTTGGACTTGCCCAGCTGGCCCAAGGAGAGGGGAATTAGAAGAATCCAACTCTTGCAACACACAATGCTAATTGCAACTATTTTGCAAGCGAAGAACAAATGAATGCAATGCCTTTTGGACAATGAAAACAAGTCAATATTTCCTATTGATCTTCCCTCAACCCCTCTTGTCTTTCTCTCACTTACAAGTCCCCCCCCCCCCCCCCCCCCCCCCCCCCTCGCCCTCGTGTTATTTCCCTCCCCCCCCCCCTCTCTCTCTCTCTCTCTCATTGTACACACACACACACACACACACACACACACACACACACACACACACACACATGTCACTTTCATTTGTGGTTTACTTTTGGCCTAGCCTATACCTGGAAACTTCTATCTCAAACTTGTAAACTACAGGGCTAATTTGAAAGTCCTTCCACTAGCTGCTTAAAAATTGTGGGGCCAAACTCCTTCCTACACTATCTCGGCTTGAGCAAAGTTTAGGGGTTTGTATGCTTTAGGTTGATCTCACCCCTAAACACTCTTGTGTGGCTTATCCTTTACCTAGAAAATCATGTCTCAATTTTTTTTTTGACTTATCCCTATCCTCTAAAGTGCCTTCCACTTAATGTTTATAATATGTAGCTCTCCTAATGAGTTGAACCCCCGCTTGTACTATTCTGGCTTTGGTAAAACTCTTTGGACTATTAAAATCTAGTAGAACTCACCCCTAAACACATTAAGGGTAAGTTGATACTCTGCAATAGTGGGAACACTTCCCTAATACTTATTCTCAAAGGGTTAATAACCTTGGCTTAATCAAGTACACACCCTTGAATGAAGGCTCTCCTCCCAAGCGAGATGTGAGGCTCACTACTGGCTTCCTCCCCACCTAATGCTTAGCAGCACTCTATCAGATCCCCCCCCGCCCCCCCATGCCATCACCATAAGCTCATGGAGACATAATATGGGACTCGTGTTGCCTGCACACTTGGGCTTTGTGCCGATTCTGTAAGCTTGCATGTGTCTTTTTTGAAATCAATTGGAGGGATCTCTAGGTGAGGGATGCTCTTTCCCCTTACTTAGCCTTGCTTTGCGTTCATGTGTCTCTTGGAAAGTGAGTTTGAGGGCTTGGTTTTATGCCGATTATAATGGTGCACCACAAGTGTGTGGGTGGGGATTGCTGAGTTTCCTATCCTAAGGCCTTGCATTATGGAGGTGGTTGAACAAAGCACCACCTCTCACGTTGGTGTCGATCTGTTGATAATTAAAACTAGTTGCAACCTGGGTTTTTTTTAATGTCGTAATTGGTTGCTTTAATAAAGGCTTATGGACTATGGCATTAGAATAACATTGTAATATGCTCCGTATAATGGTATGTCACTATTTTTTTTGGTTGCCTATCATTATTGGTTGTTGAAAGGTTGTGCCAAACCAAGCTACATTCGTTGTAACCTCTTCATAGTAGATAACAAATTGAGCAATCTGTGCTCCTTCTCATTGGTTCTGTTTAGCAAAAAAATTCAGAGGTTTCTCTTTTAATAATTTCTATGTGACGTTGGCCATTTACTTGCTCGGAATGCCTAGATGATATGAAACTATTAAGCTTTCTTACTTGGTATTGGTTTTTATGATAGACTTAAAATCTATTCACATATTCCCTTTTGGGTTTTAATGGGTTTGTTTCACCTCAGACGTAGCTAACCAATGGTACATACCTTGGTGATTGTTGTTTCATAACATGCCTAGTGCTAGGTTGATAACCAACAATGATTGAACTCTAAGATAGCTTTGGGTTCCTAAACCAATGCAGTTATATTGCATTCTATGGGCTGCCTTATTTTTTGTTAAGTAGAGCAATGACAACAGCTAGTTCTTATCACAATGACAACTATTTTTGTATTCTCAGCTTATGTAATGTAATGATGGTTATTTTAGAACTGGCTAGTACTGAGGATTTGACTAGGAATGATTCAAACTCTAAACATTTGTAACTTACTCCTAAAACCATTCAATTAAATTGCATTCTATTAATTGCATTGATTCTTATAAGTTTGGTCAAATCTATAGTGGAGAAATGCAGCTGGTTACTTTGGTTTTTTAGAGTTTTTGTACTGTCGGGACTATTATGGTTTTTTTGGTTGAGACTGCCGATTAAAGTCCACTTATATGCACTGTAGGTTTACAAATCATCTTGTTTTCTTGTCTCATACAAACAATCGATGGATTGAGGTACTAGTCGGATAATGGTCCTGCTTAGGACACATGTGAAAAATCTTAGAATTATTTATTATTTAAAACAAATCATTGGAAATCAGAAAGGTTTCATGACTTGACTTCTTTACTCTTTTTTGGCAAACGCGGAACACACTTGGATCAGAAGGGGTTATGCCTTTTTTATCATAACTTAAATATATATTTATATAATCTTCTTAAAAAATATGGGGTAAACTGCTAACCTTACAACTTTAACAACCTAATTTAAAGGATATCAATTGGATCAGAAGGGCTGGTGGCCTTCATATCACAACTTAAAACTATTTAAAATATTTGTAATTTTTTTGGAAAATTTCAATAAAAACATACATTAAATACTTTTGATTAGGAGGGATAATGGCCTTTTGATCTCAAAACTGTGGTAACTTTAGACTATTTTTTGTTGCGAATGGATACTTGCCTCTATTTTGCACTATATGGATGGTTGGTATAAGTTAACAAGTTTTTAAGTAGGACATGGATAACAAATGATAGGGTTCATTGACACATGTAAAACATATTCAAGGCTAACAAATATGTTGTCTTATTTATATGGATGCAGGTGAGGAATCTATCCTTACTTAGGATCTTTTTGGCTTAGTTGCTATCAGTCATCACTATCAAATCTAGCCTCTTTCACTTTAGAATCGGTTTTTGTTTGACTATCTTATGTACAAAACACTAGAATGATACCTCATTCTCACTATGATGTACAAAATTGAATCAAAGACTAAGTCATTTTTTTGCTAATCCTTGTCCTTTGTCTAAAACCAGCTATCTTTTGAACTATTATGTTCTTTTGTGTATAAGTATAAGTCTAAAAACAACAACACACACGTCATAAACACAAGGTTCTCCCAGAATTCTTGAAGACCACGACGCTGAGTTTATAAATCTGTTGAGCTATAGGGATTTGGTAAACCTACTATCTATAATTCTTGTTTAGGTTGACTAGTGTTAGGTGGTCCATATTAGACTATAGGTCGGTGGCTATCACGGTCTACCAACATCTACAATAGAAGACTACCGGCTCAAAATACTTAAAGGTGGACAATTTTGGGACAAAGGGGAGCTTATAAAGGCCCCTTTTAACCTCAATTTTATTGATCAAGCTAAATGTGCCTTGAATGCTGCCCTATATACTTGCACAAAAGGAAATATGGAGTTGAACGATTGAATGTGGTTGGGGCATTAGTCAAGCCAAAAGGCATGACTAGATATTCATAAAGACCAAAGGTTGTACGAAACACGGTCTTTACGATATCTTCATTCACTATCCTTATTTGATGATAGCCACTTTTAAGGTCAATCCTACTAAAGTACGTCAAACCTTGTAGCTTATCAAACAGATCTTCTACCCGTGGCAGGAGAAATCTATTCTTGATAGTGATTTTGTTTAGTGCTCGATGGTCCACACACATGCGATATATTTTGTTTAGTGCTCAATAGTCCACACACATGCGATATGTACCATCTTTCTTTTGCACTAAAAGGACTGGAGAAAAAAAGGGAGAGGAGACCATCCCTTTGTCTACCAATTTTTGTACTTGCCTCATGATATCCTCTTGTTGAGCTTGGGAAACATGATAAGGAGTCTTGTTAAGCGATGAGCTTCCTGGTAGGAGCTCAATTCAATGGTCATCATCTCCTCATTTTGGAGGTAAGTCCATAGGGATATCATCGATAAACACATCTTGGATCCTTTTAGAAAATTAGACAAGTCTAATTCTTCTTGATTCCTAACACTTTGCTTGTTAAAACGTCAGCATCATTTTTAGATTCTTTGACAAAAAAAATGTACACAGAAACTGGGCTTTTCATTGACTTATCAAAATCATGTGAATTTACAAGTGGTATAGTATGACCGGACTTGTAGCATCTATATACGTGCTCTTTTTCCTGTAGGTGAAGTAGATTCTCCTTTTAGGGAACTTCATATTGGCAGCCATGCGGTTGAAGCATGATGCCCCTAGGATAACATCTCATCTTGGAGAGGAGAGATGAAAAACTCTTCTTTGTCGACGTAGCTTTGGACATAAAGCCTCAACTTCCCAATCAAGGGAGTAACAAGATTTTTGACAAACAAATGAGGTGGGAACATTTCCTTTTGCAATTTTATTTTCATATTGCTCACATTGCTGGCAAGCATAATCAAGTAGCCAATGCACTCTCAAGACGGCCGAGAGTGAATGCGGTTTCCATAGCAACTCACAATGATCTATCTTCTATGATAAATGAGTATGCTACTGACCCCGACTTTAGAGACATAATTTCAGTCCTTGCATTGGGGAAGAAAGAAGAACCGTTCACCTTGCAGGATGGTTATCTTCTCCATGGAAATAGGCTATGTGTTACCCACTCTCTTTGTGACAAAGTCATGTATGAATCCCATGCTCCTCCCTATGCGGGGCATAGATGCATTCAATCTAGTCTTTGAGGAGTAGAGACTTACTCCTATTGGCCTACCATAAAAGTAGACATACAAGAGTATGTTTCAAAATGTGTGGTATGCCAAAAAAACCAAGTATGATAGAGGGAAACAACCTCGATTACCCCAGCCATTGCCAATCCCTAATTCACCATGGGAGAGTATATACATGGATTTAATCTTTGGATTACCCAAGTCTATCCATGGAATATGGGATATGGACAATAGTCGACAGATTTAGCAAGCAAGCACACTTTATTTCTGTCAAAAAGACTATTAAGGCACACCTAATGGCAACTCTCTTCATATCTCAGATTGTCAAACACCATGGATTGCCAATATCCATTGTGTCAAATAGAGATCCTAGAATGACCAGTAATTTTTGGAAAGATGTCTTTGAAAATCTAGATACAAGATTGAATTTCTCTTCGGCCGATCATTCACAAATCGATGGCCAAAGTGAGATAGCCAATCTTACGATACTCAATCTACTAAAGACTTACGTTACAGAAGTAGATCAATGCTCACAATGCAAAAAGTACTTATACCTTGTAGAGTATGCGGACAATAATACTCTCCATACTACGATGAGAAAGGCACCTTCTAAGACCATAGAGGGAAGACCTAAAAGTCCCTTGCTACTTAAAGCACATGGAAAGAACTTCGTTGCCCATGAGTATAGTCGTGACCTACAAGAATCTTTCCAAAAGATTAAGGAGGCTATATCCATCTCTCAACAAAGGCAAAAAGCTACCGCTGACAAGCACAGAAGGGCTTTAACATTCAAAGACAATGATTGGGTCTTACTTAAGTTTCCCAAGGCTCGATTGAGGCAAACGACGGGTAAAAATCCTATGGGCCATCAAAAGTATTATGCTTAAATAGCAAAAAGATACTATGGTCCTTTTCAACTCTTGAATCCAATCAATGACATGGCTTATCAACTCAAGTTGCCCAACCATTGGCTCATACACAATGCTTTTCATGTGAGCCTACTTAAGCCCTACAAAGGAGAGCCACCAAGAGAACTAATTATTGAAGACCCTCCAAAAATCAAAGACCAAGAAGACGTGCTACAACCCAAAGCTATTCTTCGGAATGAAGTTTGATTGCAAAGACTAGTGGAGAGAGTCTAACATTGCTTGGTTGATTATGGTTCCTATTGAGCTTGCTCGTAGCTCAATAATGGTTAAGTTAAAGACAAGCCCCGAGAGATTCCATTATTACGACTATAGTTCCCCTCGAACTAAGCTTATCCTTCTCAATCAAGATAATAGATCCTTGTCCCACTTACCTTATTGCAATGAATAAGTCCAACCTTTCATGGACAACTTAAGGACCTCTCTTCTTAAGCAAGAAAAGAGAAACCAATAGCTCTAGTACCAATGTAATGGAAATGGCCTATGAACTTTGAGAATAGTGGAATTAAAAGAATTAGAGCGAGCATCTTCATGAGACTACTTTGAGAACATAGAGGGTGAATGTATTTAGCGGTAGCAACATAACCATTATACTTAATTAACTTGGCATGAACGATACTTTTGTAAGAGAGAGAATTAGAGAACATGACAACAGTTGACGAGCGGATTTATGTGGAGCCGCGGTCCCCCCTCCTATAGGCTTTGTATTATAGATTCTCCCATCAAGAGAGACTTGGTACAATATAATCTTTGCGTTCCTTGTGACCTAGGTGATGCAATGAATATGGAAAGCTCCATGCATCACGAGCATAACATAAACTTTGTGAAAGCATTAACCATCCCCGGCCTAAGTCCCAAGGCCTCAAACACCTTCAAAGGTGGAGAGAGCTAGCGGGGAATGAGGGTAGGGAAGAGGAAGAAGAAACATTCATATGAGAAAGAAATCGTTCCTCACTTATCATCATTCTTCTTGCTTAGCATATCATAATAGCATGTAGGATCTCAACTTCTCAACAAGTTTGGAGAAGGAGATGGAGATCTTGCTCTTTGCATCTCACACAATGTGTGTGTGTGTGTGTGTGTGTGTGTGTGTGTGTGTGTGTGTGAGAGAGAGAGAGAGAGAGAGAGAGAGAGAGAGAGTTTGTGTGTGTGTGTGTGTGTGTGTTGGGGGGGGGGGGGGGGAAGAGTATACCCCCCAAGCTAGCCCCTAGCTTCCTTGGCCGATCCCCCTTTGTAGCTCATGAGATAATTTGATTGGACCCCTACAAGCTTACCCAATCACACGCTTTAGTTAAATCAAGAAACCATTCTAGCCTTTGGGACAAGTGTCCCCATTTCCCCTTTGAGAGAGATGACTTGATAAATGCATAAAGAATTAATTAAATTAGCAAAATTATCATTGGACTCCTTGAGAGGCCAACCAATAGGCTTTAGGCACACCATGAGGGCAACATGGAGAGGAGCTTGACAAGTGTCCTTGTTGCTTCTTTAGACGAAGCTTGCCTTGTGTGAGGGTGTGTGTGTTCTCTCTCATGCTCCTACAATGAGGGATTTCCCCCCTTGAGTAGAGATCTTGTTGACTTTTGGGAACACCTTGAGCCCCTCAAGCACCTTAGTCATGGATCACCTTAGCACCTTAGTCATTAAGAACCTCAAGCACCTTAGTCAGCAAGCACGACAAGAACCTCAAGCTTGGGCCGGGTTCCCACCTCAAGCACAACCCTAGCTTGCCTAAGGTCAAATGAATTTTAACACTAACCTTTGGAGGTCTTTAATGAAGCTAACCCTAAGGTCTTTAAGCTCCATTAGCTACCCTTGGTCTTTGAAATACCATCTTTCATTTGGACCCCTTTAACCTTGGCCCTGTGTTGAGATAGATCTATAAGCACATTTCTAAATTCTAACCCTTGTTCCCCTTCATTCTCCCACATTAAATGATTAGTTTAATACGAGAAAATCATTTGGGTTGGTTAGATATTATATTTTATGATATAATCTCTATTGACTTTCTGCAGCGCACGGATGCTCGACATCTCTTGTGTGTGCTTGTGCAAAGTAGAAAGGTCAATATCGGCATACCAATTGTAAGTTGTCTGGATTGCTTGTATTCTCAAGAAACTGCTGGCACATCAAGGAATCATTCATAGGGATATCAATGCTTGATATCCCTGCTATTCTTGACACCGCAAAAAAAGTTGTAGTTGACACTACCTACAACTCACCAGGTTTCTCTTTCGGCTTCTTAGCTACTTATTCACCTGCATAGCTGAGTGTTACTTCATTGAAAGAACGAGGGGGCTTGCTTATTGTCTTGGAAAATGCTAACTTGACTTGCTGTTGGCAAGGCTTCCAGTAAGTGCCATTCTTGACACCGCAAAAAAAGTTGTAGTTGACACTACCTACAACTCACCAGGTTTCTCTTTCGGCTTCTTAGCTACTTATTCACCTGCATAGCTGAGTGTTACTTCATTGAAAGAACGAGGGGGCTTGCTTATTGTCTTGGAAAATGCTAACTTGACTTGCTGTTGGCAAGGCTTCTAGTAAGTGTAGTTGTGTTCCTTTTCCTCATTGGTGGGGTCAACACTTGCACTTTCAAATTTTCATCTATCTTTCTTGCCATTTTATTGCTCGTAGTTAGGACAATGGCTTGCTTGGTGATCTTAGAGTCCGATACATTGAACTTTTGTTTGCCTTTTCCTTTGGGGTCTGTTGGTGCCAATTGCTCTGCACCATTCTTTAACTTCTTAAGGGGCTCTGTAAAGCTGCCACATTCATTCACATTTATCTCATTGATAAGCAATAATACTATGAGAATCTAATTGAGCCGATGTCTTTTTCACATCATGGCATTTTTTGTTGAGGGTCCCCATTTTAAAAATACTTATAGCAAGTGCGTTCAAGAGGTATTTATAAAATTATTATACACACACACACACACACACACACACACACACACACACACACAGAGTTCACCATGAATTAAAATTATTATACACACACACACACACAATCCACCATGAATTAAAATATCCCTTTTCTTTCATTTTTAGAATTTTCATTTTGTAACCCCTCTTGTACATGTAATTCTGTAACATTGAAATATGAAAACCCCCTTCGAGTGAACTCCTCGTGCTATATTTACATATTTTGAGGTGAACCCTTGGGGCTTTTTGTAAAACTTTATAAAGCTAGATCTTTGGATGGACAATCTTAGCTCATGCTACAAGTTGTTTTTCTTTGATCTTGTCACAAGTACCAACACTCTTTGGCCATCTTGAATTCTTTGAGATGCATCCAGATGTACTACAAAGTACACTTAAAGTGAAGCTTGATATCATCTATATTACCATTCTAAACATATAACTCTCCTTGTTGCTCTTTGAGAGGGTACTTCCACTATGATTGATGCTCTTGTCTTTGGAAATTTTGTTTCTTGTAGATGCCGTCTAATGGAAGGTTGATATGTTTGGCCACATACTTAGGGGTGATGAAAATATTCTTTGAGCATGCTACATGTGTCATCTACTACATCGATGATCTCTTGAAGATTTTTGCATGCTTCTCGTTGATGGAAGGGAATATTGTGATTCTCAATGAGGGGAGTGCACGCGAGCCAGCTAAGGTGGGAATCATTAAAAATCCATTAAAGGAGTAGCTTTGAGCCATGTGATCACCATATTGATTGTGAGAAAGCAAACATAGAAAAGAAAAGAGTAGAAAACTATGTGTGTGGAGGAAGCGTGTATAAAAAGAGTAGCAAAAATTTAATCTGTGAGGAGTTAATTTTTTCTATTATAGCCACATGGAAATTCTTCATCCAATTGAATTACACTTTCAAATCTGCTAATGAATTACACCAGAGCCTTTGGTGATCATGAAAGTTAATGTTGCTATTTATTGTGCATCCAGAGCGGGTGATTTAAGGCATTGGAAAAATCCAGGAAAACCTTCAATGAACAAGAAACAATTCCAACATTGGTATGCTCATGTGACAATGTAGAAAAGGTGAAATTAGGTTGACAACTATAGCAGGCTTGACATCGACATCAATCATCTGAAGCATGTTGATGTGATACAACCTCAATCTGTATCCACTCATCTACTTTTTTTAGCATTCATGATTGAGTTTCCAAAGCATGAATATTCCATCATCAAAAACTTTATGCACCAAGTAAGGACAAATCAACCTCAGCACTAGTTCCCCTGGCATCTCCGGCTCTTGTGTTAAACGCCAACAAACAACAAAGCTCCTTCCTCAAAGGCTCCAAATGTGGAACTCTAATGAAAAATATTTTTCCTTCACATCTACACTATGTCACTCTGTTTGAGCATGGCGCCAATCCTCTTCAAGTTGCAAAAGATTCTCAACCCACTCTTTGTTAGATTGCTCCATTGACAATTTCTTCTACACTTCTATATGCATAATCGGCACAAGGAACTCCATTGAAATGAAAAATTCAGCACCATAAACCATTTTGGAAGTGGTAAAGTGAGTGCTATTGTATGTGGTTCAAAAACCCCAAAGTGCCAAGTGCAATATTTGTCCCCAGTCTGTCCTATTTTTCTCTACAATCTTCTTTAAGATGTTTTGTAAGATTTTATTTGTGAACTTGGCTTGTCCATTGGCTGAAGGATAATAATTGTTGATTTCTTATGCACAATCAAATGACTTTTGACTAACTCATACACCACTTTCTTTAAAACCTTGGTTTCTTTGCCATTAAATTTCTCTAAAGGACACCCAAGCCATGTGATGATACTCACATACAAAAGCTTTGTTTAGTCTTAGTGCTTTTGCTTCTACCCACTTCATGTAGTAATCAATGGTGGCTACCATAAAATATGCATTCCCGATAGGCCATGCTGTCGGCTTGAAAGGGCCATAATCTCTATTTCTCAAAAGGACCAAGTTGTAAAAAATGATCCTTGCCAAATTCTATCCCCATTCTATGCTTCTTTGTTGGTTGCCCCATTCTCTAGCCCAAATCACATGTCTTCACATGCAAATTGGAATCTCAAAACAAAGTTGGTCACTAGAGGCTATAAGCACCTTACACGCTCTTGCTTCACTAGTAGCAAAATGTCCTCCTGCCCCAATGTCCTTATGTGATTTACAAAGCACGACTTCCTACTCATGACTGGGTACACACTACAAAATCATATCATCGGCACACCAATGATACAATTGAATGACAATCAATTCAAAATGCCAACTTTGGAGTTACATTCTTTTCCATTAGCCTTGATTGAAATACTCATGAAATAATCAAGTGTGCAGAAAGATCAACGTGTCCTCCTGCCAATCATTGGCATGCATAGTCAAACAAATAGTGCAACATCTAGAAGATCATCGTCTAGGTTGTCTCCTTGTACTCCATCTGGGAAATCTTGCTTATCTCAGCCTTGAGCTGAGATAAGTAGTTGATGTGTGTTGGTTTTTGGGTATGTGGACCATAGTAATTCAAATTTAGTGAAGATAGGCATCGACCTTGCAAACTTTCCATCCAAATTTTTTCTTGAAACCAAGTACATAAGAGCAGAGTGGTCCACAAGGAATAAGAACTTGCTTCCTGATAGATAGTGTCAAAACTTAGTAACTAAATAGACCATGCCTAATGCTTCCATGTCAGTGATTGAATAGTTTCACTCTATTGGGCTTAATCTCCAAATAGCATAATCCAAAGGAGAAAGCTCTTATGTTTCATGAACAAAATTCAAAAAATTGGATGGGTTTGCTATGTAAGATGAATATGATGCACTTGTGAAGAAAATACTTGATCTTTATGTGACTTTCCTCCTGGTAAGAAATCCATTGGTACAAAGTGGGTTTATAAGCTAAAACATAAGCTGGATGACCTAGTATAAATTGCTATAAGGCAAGGCTTGTTGCAAAAGCTTTTGCTCAACAAAGGGGCATTGATTATGATGTTTTTTTGCTCCCACTTGTTGTATGACCATCATTCATTTTACTTGTACGTTGGCAGCTTATTTTGGATGGGATGTACAAAAGTCAGACATTAAAATTGGTTTTCTTGAATGGTAACTTGTACGAGAAAGTGTATGTAATGCAACCTTGTGGTTTTGTCAAGAAAGGACAAAATGTACATATATAATAAATCATTGTATGGTTTAAAACAGTCTTCTCATACATGATATGAGAAGATGTATAATCATTTGATTGCATGTAGCTTTTGAAATTGTTGTGTATGTGCATGATTTACTAGTCACTAGTCCAAATGAGAGACATATTGCTAAAAGGCTGATTTGAATCCCACATTTGAGACATAAGATTGGGGTTTTGCATCATTATTTGAGCATTTAGTTTAGACTTTGTTATGAAGGTATTGTGTTATGTCTGACAAAGTATGTGTAGCAAATATGGACTTGATGACTGCACTACTCTATTTGCCATCTCTTATTCATCACATCATTCCTAGGATGGTTTTGTTAGCATGTATATAATAGTGATGTTTGTGAACACACTAAGGACCACCGGTGCACTTTTTTCCTTAGTTCACCCTCCCCCCCGGTGGTTTGTATATATGTCCATCACTCTAGGATTAGCTTATCTTGTATTTTCACAGTTGGTAATACATTCTTTGTTGTGTGTCTTGAGCTTCTTCTCCATGTCCAAGCTATGTGAGTGTTCCTACAATCCTAACTCCAACATACAAAGGCCCAAGATGGTGTGGACAGGAAAGAAGAAGCAGTAGCTAAGGGAACAACATAAGAACATAGAACCTAAAGCGTAGCTGCAACATAAATAATGACCAAACCACATCATCAACAAGAACAATGGGTATGAAAGCCAAAAACTCACAAGTACATGCTCTCCATCGAGGAGAGAGCACTGCAATTGCAAATTTTTTTCTTTCAAACCAAAATAATCTATCACAAAGTCTCAACATTGAAAACCCTTGAGGAGTCAGCTCAAGACCCTTCTCTTACACAACATTATGTTTTGTTTGACATAAATAACTAGTATGGTAGAGCCAATCATATGCATAGACATAAGTTTTAGCCCATACACTCACTACTGGGTGGCTCACTATCATCCAAGAGGACTCCAACTAGGAGGGGGAGGTATTCTAAATGTGGACCCAAGTTAGGCAATGTTTTTTTAACTAAATTTCCATAGGGGCTAAAATCAAGCTTTGGTGGTATTAAAAAAGGACCAATTTTGATTCCACATGATCGATATTTTGACCACATAGCCTTTGGAATTCTGTAGGGAATCCATTGATTGAAATTTTTTAAAAAAAATCTAAAGCCAAATATAGACAAAAATAAAAGTGTGACCACATGTGTGAAAGAAACGTAAGGTGATAGGCTCATTATTGTTTGGAGTGTAGAGAATGTTTGAACTCGTGGGAGAGAGTAGAGTAGCACCATTTTCAAAAATGTCATGTCGAGCTTTTCTTGCAGTCCCTCTATGAAGGGTGGATTGCTTTGCTGATACAATGGGTAGAACTATAGCTCTGATAGTGCTCTACCCCGATTGTGCTAGTTCTCTCTCTTCTAAAGGAGCTCACAATGCTATTCCATGAGGACCCCATTGCACAAGCCTGCTTCCAGAGCCTCACTTGGGTCCCAACCAAAACCAAAGGGCAAGGAAAGTGCCATGAAATCCCCTCAGAGTATGACACCGGCACCTACAATGGAGGTGGAGTATAAAAGCACCCCCAACACAAGGATACGTGCCAAGAAAACAGTGTCATTGGAATGTTCAGAGAGAAAATCTATTGACACTAGACTCAATGATACAATAGATTGAGCCTCTAATTGACTGTCCCATTGTGTAGTTACTGCAATAATTGGCTCGGTATTTACCAATTTCATTGCTAGTCGGACTGTCTAAGTGGGGGTTGTTCCCATTGTCTACATTTCCTTCCCCCCTTTCTTTGAATTTTGGAATATTTCCAAAGTTTTAGGTGTGCTACTAAAAATGACTAATATCCTAAGGGAATGGATCTAAATCCATCCAATTTCCTTGTGGCTTGCTCCTTCTCAATAGCTCACAAGTTGGTTTGAGTGCATTTTACTTCTTGCTAGTTGAGGTAATGCCTCTCAACTCTCTGTGCTTGTGAATTGGCTTGCATATCTGAACAATGTTGATGTCATTGTATCCTTTTATCTAGAGCCTTTTTCCTTGTAGGTTTCCATGTGACCTTGGGTGGAGCCTAAATGGTTAGTTGTTGCCCTCACCTTGAGCATTGCTACCAACATTCTCCTTTTGAATCAATTGATAAATTGCTTCTTGCACCATCTACTGCTTCTACTCAGCCATCATCTCCACTTAATAAGGCATTAAGGAATTTCGGGTCTTGGTATCATCATCATACACAGTTCTTCTACCTTAAGTTAGCCTAGCCCTGGGTAGCTTCTGATAGTTCATCTATAGTGAATTTTTGATTGGCCTCATTTAGAACATTTGTTCACGGTGCCCACTCTGCTTTGCTTTTGTCATACGATTCTCACAACTGATCTACGATCTTGATGTAACACTACTGGTCAGTTGGTTTGTTATATTGAGGGTATGGAGCAAGGGAAAATCTGGGAAGTTCGTCCTCCTTCACTGGCAATGTGTACATCAAGATTGGTGAATCAAGGAAAAATTCAATGAAATTATTAACAATTTGGTTTTTCTGTTACAATAGTTTTCTATAAAATTTGACAAGACAATACAAGCTTTTGAAATTCATCTCCTACTCTCTGAGTGTCATGCTTGTCTTAGACCGTTTGCTACTGGTTGCACTATTCTCCAGTAGTAGCTTCATCTTTTGATCCAAGGTCCCTTTAGAAATCTACATTTTGACTACTTTGATCTAAGTCTTGATATCCTTCATGCACTTGTATGTGGGCTTGTCTCCAAGTAGTATTTCAAAGAGCCCAATGCTTTGGAGATCAATGGTGGATGTCTCCTTGACATGTGGGTTGACCACAACATCATCATTGGTCAAAAACCATTTTGGCACCCTGTCCAAAAATTGAATTAAAATTGGGTGTGGAGATAGCTGAGCATTGGTTTGGTCATGATAGTTAATCATCTACCACTGCTCCACCATCCTTCTAGCTCCAACATACAACATCTAGAAGTGCTCTAAATCAGAGTATGTTGTTTCATCATGTAGGAATTATTGAATCTGTGTTGACTTCTACTTCTTGAGTCTTTTGTTCAGTGTCAGCAGCTCAATGGAGTAGTTTGGAGATGTATCTAAACTTGAATCTAAATCTACAACAATTTCTTTGTCTTTGCTTATTCTCTGAACCGCTAAGACATCTTGTTGTCAAGTAGACTACTACTACCTTGTTGGGTTTGATGTTGGGATTGATTAATTTGAGTATGATCCTTTTGCTTTGTTTGGATACCTAGTAGCCCCATTCCTCTTCTTCTCCTTGTCTAGTGTTGGTCTATGATCCGCCTACTGTTGAGCCTAATGGTGGAGGAGAAGGTGGAGAGTCATCATCATCATTACCATTATCTCCTTTGTTGCAGGGACCCTCACCATCATCCTCATACTCATCTTCATACAAATCATCATTCTGGTCCTGATTCTTTATATAGTCCATTAGTGCGTCATTGACTAGAGTGGTTATGTACTTTTTGGTGTTATCCTCTATATTAAATTTGATAGACCCCACAAGGTTTTGCATGTCACTCAAGCTCAATGTCAAATCACCATCTGCATAGAAAATGTCCACTAGAGATTGATAGATGTGTCATTAAGTATAATATCTCACCAACCCAAATGATTCCCTCATATTAAGCTGATCATTTAGTGTGGGAGAATAAACGTGAACAAGGGTTAGAATATAGACATGTGCTTATGGATCTATCTCCACACGGGGCCAATGTTAAAGGGGTCCAAATGAGAGATGTTCTATCAAAGAGCAAGCCTAGCTAATGGAGCTTAAAGACCTTAGGGCTAGCTTCATTAAAGACCTCCAAAGGTTAGTGTTAAAAGCACTTGACCTTAGGCAAGCTAGGGCTGTGCTTGAGGGCGGAACCCAGCCCAAGCTTGAGGTTCTTGTCATGCTTGCTGACTAAGGTGCTTGAGGTGCTCGTCGTGCTTGCTGAGTAAGGTGGTTGATGTGCTTGTCATGCTTACTGACTAAGGTGCTTGAGGTGCTTAATGACTAAGGTGTTTGAGGTGCTTGAGGTGTTCCACAAAGTCAAACATATCCCTACTCATGAGGGGGTGATCCCTCATTGTAGGAGCATGAGAGAGAACACACACACCCTCACACAAGGCAAGCTTGGTCTAAAGAAGCAATTAGGACACCTGTCAAGTTCCTCTTCATGTTTCCCTCATGGTGTGCCTAAAGCCTATGTGTAACCTCCTGGGGCGTTCCAGAAAGTCAAACATATCCCAACTCATGAGGGGGAAAGCCCTCATTTTAGGAGCATGAAAGACAACACACACACCCTCACACAAGGCAAGCTTGGTCTAAAGAAGCAACTAGGACACTTGTCAAGTTCCTCTTCTTGTTTCCCTCATGGTGTGTCTAAAGCATATTGGTTGGCCTCTCAAGGGGTCCAATTATAATTTAGTTAATTAAATTAATTTATTTTTCATTTATCAAGTTCTCTCTCTCAAAGAGGAAAGGGAGACACTTGTACCAAGGCTAGCATGCTTGCTTGATATGCATTCTGCATGTGATTGGGGCTTGAAGGGATCCAATGAGCTTCCATCATGAGCTAGAAAAGGGGGTCGACCAAGGAAGCTAGGGGCTCCAAGCTTGTTGAGAAGTTGAGAGCCTACACCAACACTCTTGGCTATGGAATGCAAATCTAACCAAGAGCCATGGTCCAATGTTGAAGCTTGCCATCTTCTTCCCCGTCTTCATTACTATGCTATTATGTATGCCAAGCAAGAAGAGCGATGATAAGTGAGGAACTATTTATTTCTCCTATGAATGTTTCTTCTTCCTCTTCCCTACCCTCATTCCCCGCTATCTCTCTCCACCTTTGAAGGTGTTTGAGGCCTTGGGAGTGAGGCTAGGGATGGTTAATGCTTTTTTACAAAGTCTATGTTATGCTCGTGATGCATGAAGCTTTCCATCTTCATTGAATTACCTAGGTCACAAGGAATAGAAAGATTGTATTGTACCAAGTCTCTCTTGATGGGAGAATCTACAATACAAAAGCCTATTGGAGGGGGGACCGACTCCATATAAATCCGGTCCTTGACTGTTGTCAAGTTCTCTAAACTCTCTCTCTTGCAAAAGTATTGCTCATGCCAAGTTAATTTTGATAAGTAAGATAAGTTATCAAGATAAGTGAAAGAATTTATTAAATATGTGCATAAAAAGAGTAAGCTTCTCATTTTTCACTTCTCTTCTTCATTTTCTCAAGGTGCAAACTGGAGAGTAAGCTTGAGAAAGCCATAGCCGATAAACCTCTTTCACACACACCCCTCCTGCACGCACGCGCGCACACACACACACACACACACATCTCTCCAAGAGAAGCCATGGCCAAAACCCTAATCATGTTTGTTAAAACTTGATCTTCTTCTTCACACTATACTCTCCCTCTCCTCTCTCCTAAATCTCAAGATTCCATAGCTTGAACCCTCTTTGCCTCTTATCATTCTCTCATTCCAAGTAGCCAAATTGGTGGTCTTCAAGTGAAGCGAAGAGCCAACTACATCCAAAACAAGGAGAAGACTAGACCATACACACAGTAAGGTAATGCTTTGTTGTTCTTCTTATACTATTGCATTTTCTTCAAAGTGATTTACTTTCATGCTTACATGAATTAATGCTTAAGCTCTCATTTTTCCATAAGCAAGCCTTTTGCTTGGGAAGAAGTAATAACTACTTAATTTTATTGTTCCCCTCTAATTATGGTTCATTACTGATCATAACTAACCATGTTGCCAACAACTAATTCCGATGTTATTTCAAGTTTCATTGTTTCAAGTTCTCTAGATTACCAGACTAATATGGCATAGAGAGAGTAGAAAGCACTCTCTTTAACCATACGTGACTGGAGATCATACTTATATTTCAAGTTCTCTAGATTACCAAACTAATATGACATAGAGAGATAAGAAAGCACTCTCTTTAACCATAGGTGACTGGAGATCATACTTATATTCAAGTTTCGTTCGCTAGATTACCAGACTAATATGGCATAGAGAGAGTAGAAAGCACTCTCTTTAACCATAGGTGGCTGGAGATCATGCTAAAATAGCATGCATGTTGGATGATGATTAATATCTATGTGTATCCTTAAACCCCACCAAAAATATCCTTTTTTATTTTTAAGATGTACAAGATAATTGCCACATAATCAATTAAGTAGTGGAAATTTTTAGAATTAACCATTCTATTCAAAGTGGCATTATAATCTACTCTAAAAGAATGCTCTTACGAAAGGTTCACAAGTTTTTCTTTAAATTTAAGAAATAGGATTTTTCTTCTTTCAAAGAGAAAAAGAGCACGTGTAAGATTTGCTTAGTGATACCGATAACGTTAATACTAATTCTCTCAAGGAGAGTTAAGTTTTGAAAGATAGATCTATTTTAATCAAAGGAGTTTTTCCGTGTGGAAGTAGAAATTTCCTTCCATTTAAGGTTATCCCCTCTCTTATCAATTGGAAAGTCCCAAAACTATAAGCCTCTTCTAGCTACAGAGTTGATCCTCTCCACGGTAGCAAGGGTATGCGTAAATCCCTTCTTAAAGAAGAATTTGTTAATCATTCATACACTGTTGGATGAGTGTTTTTCACTATACTAGCATGCCCACTCTTAGGAATGTAACATTTTCACTCTTACACTACCATGCATGGAAGGTTTACTGTTGCATAAGCACTCAAAGGAAGTTTCTTGATTATTTGTCTCAAGATTGCAAGTTGGTGCATTCCAAAGTTTTGTGTTTACAACGCATAGATCATACCAAAGAAAAACTCATTGTAGAAAGCATATATGCTTTGTTCATTTCAAATTTCTGTACTTTCAAGTTTGTTTGCAAATTCAAAGGGAGGAGTAAGGGGATAGCTTCGCGGATGTTGTGATCATGTTGCTTGACCATAAAACTCCCGTCGCTTCCATGGAGATGTCCCATGGATGGCAAATGATGCAAAGGGACCAAAATGGGATTCTTCAAAGTCGAAGTTAACTTGAAACTTACGTCAAGACACAACCTTAAACTCCCAAGAGACTCATTGTATTTCTTAACGTCTTGTTTGATTGAAGATTAAAATGAACTAGGAACTGAGAGATTATAACTCAAAGAACTTCACCTAAATTTAAACTATGATTAAAACTTTATCGAGAAGATTTGACCTGGATATCCCTAGCATAACATAGAAGATTTAAGTATGAACTTTCCTACGTGCTTGGAAAAGGCCAACACAGGTGTGTACCTGTGGAATACAATGGGGAATGGTCCTTTTCAGCTAGGACTGATAACCTTTGGTCTATGTTTTGAGCTTGGTTCATTCATTGCCCTAGAAATGGGATTGAATGGGAGTGAGTCTCGCCCGGTTGATAGGTACCCGTGAATACGTCTGGAAATCAGCCTAGTCCGAGTAGGCTTGATGCCAATGGGATAAGGAAAGAACGAAAGGATCATGGGAATGGATTGAATAAAGAAGGGAGTTGTGATTAATTAAAAACACTTGCTTTCAAAACTTGTTTGGTAAAAATGAACCTGGAAAAGGCTAGGAACTTAAATGGGCTATCCCGCACTCGTCCACATCAGCCAGACAATGCTCTACTTCTCGAACATGTTTTTTTAAAAGGAACCTAAAGTAGATTGTTTTTAAGGCCTTTTCCAAACAAAAGAACTGAATGGAAATTGTTTGAAGGTGCCACCTCAATACGTGGCGAAGGAGATAGGATACCCGAGTCATGGCACGAGGATCGGGATATTCCTGGGAAGGTACGTGTGATTGCTTGAAAGAAATACCTAAATCTCTTTAGTATTACTAAAGGGAAGAAGAAACTAAAAAGATTCAAAAGGTGGGAACAACCTGATAAATGTACATTTGCAACAAAGATATGCAACAGTTTGCATGCTATTTTCAATTGCTTCAATGTATTCTTTGATTGACTTGAATGGAATATTGGTTTCAAGTACCATAGTATTACCTTCAAAAAGTGCATTTATCAAACAATTCGATGGGTGAGTGGATTCTGGAGGGTTAATTTGTTGGCCAAAAAGCTGAACCCAATTTTATGTTGTCCAGTAAGTTGAGTCAAGTATGGGAAAAGGAAATCCGATCTACGGAGCGGGAACCAAACTTGGGAACGAGGGGTTTGTGTAGCCAGTAATTCCACTCATCTTAGGGGAACGCACTGACGGCTGTGCTTGGTCCTAACCGGGAAAAAAGCGTCAGTGACCTTAAATCAAAGGTGAATTAGTGAACTTCCACCAGTTGACCCTGAAAGGTTGATGTTCTAATATAGTTTGATGACTTCAAATGGTGAGTAGAAGTGATGAGGAAAGGTGTTTCCAGGTTAAGGGACCCAAATGACAAAAGTGAATGATACCACCCTCTTGAGTTGGCTTCAAAGAGCAGGAGGAGTTCTGTCTTGGTGTCGGTCTCAAGTGGGAGGGATGTCAAGAATTTCTGTGTAATTGCGGAAAGGCATTGTAGCCAACGGTACCTGATATGGCCCTCATAGCTACAAGCAAGCTCAACAAGAACCATAATCAACCGAGAAATGTTAGACCCTCTCCACTATCTTTGCAATCAACAGTGTCTAAACCACGGGTGTGGCTGTTTAAGAACTAATTTTCAAAGGTAAAGAAAAGTAGCAACTAAGTTTTTTGAGGATACCAAAGCACAAAGTAATCTATACATAAGTTTAATTAACATGGTTGATAATAACCAAGAGAGTAGAATGAACATTGATAACTTTGATTTGCACATGAAGGTGCTAATGATGATGCCCCCATTTTTGTCAATTATCTTGTTACTAGGTTGCAGCAAGCTATGGGCAACCCTGCTTTGCAAGCTGAAGTTACTCAACAACTTTGTGCTTATGGGATTTCCCTTCCTCTCCAAGAGGAGAGAGAGCTTAGGAGGCCTCTGGATGAGACCCCCAAAATAAGACTCTCTCCCATAAGAGAGAAGAAAATCCCTAAGTTCCTCTGAAGATGTGGCTCCACAAAGATGGTGGTCTAGACGATTGCCAACTCCTCCCAAGAGGAAACGGTCAACCCACTGTCCTTCTGCTCATCACTCCAAAAGGGAAGGGAGAAAACAAAGCAAGAAAAGGGTAAGAAAGAGGTCACCCTCTTATCCTTCTTCTTCACCTTCCTCCTCTTCCAACGAAAGCAATAGCTATTCTCCTAGAGAATACAAGAGGAGAGGACATCACAAATATTACCGTGCATGGCGAAGGTCTCAAAATCTCAAGAAGTTCAAAGAGGAAGGAAAGAGTATCTCTTTTCTCACCTATGATGTCACCTTTGGTGCTACTGACAAAGTATTGGCCTTCATCCAACAATTTGATGCGGCCTTTGGAGACGAGGGCTTCACGGAGTCCTCAAAGCTATGCCATGTAGCTATGCACTTTCAAAATTCTGCTCGTCAATGATGGGCTAGCCCTTTGTGGAAACGGCGATGCCCCAAAGACATGGAAAACTCTACGAGATTCTAGCATGAAGAAATTCCTTTCAAGCGATGCAAAGGACAAAGTGCTTACCAAATGGTGGAGCTTGAAGCTTCTCTCCAACGAGTCTATCCACAAATATGTGGACAAGTTTTGGGATTTACATCTCAAGGCTATTGTCTTTCAAAAGATAGACTTCGCCAAGCAAAAGCAACAATTCTATGGGGGATTACTTGAAGAGATGGTTGAGTGCATCAACTCCCAGTGGCCTGGTTCTATCATCGAAGTAATCCACCACACCATGGTTTCTTTGCACATCAATTTCCAACAAGGGGCTAGAAGGAATGTGAATCCCATGGAAAGCAAAGAAAAAAGTGATGCAAAAGAAAAAACCAATGCCAAAATTCTTTCCAAGGGAATTCCAACAACAACAACAACTGGTCCAAGGAGAAGAGAGTTTACAAAGGTAAAAATAAACTCTCTCCTGAGGAGCTTGAAGCTTTTTGTAAGGACCACAAATGTTTTCAGTGTGGGGATCAAGGACATGGATATCATTCTTGGCCCAAGAGAAATGCTTGCAATGAGACTCCTAGAGCTTCCTCTATCGAAGCTCCAAAAGAGGATGCTCATTGCAAAGCATCACCTCTCTCCTATGCTTGGGGAAAGGTAAGGAAGCATGATGCCTTCATCTGTTTGACCCTCGCTCTACTCACAACTTCATATCAATGGTGTTGGCCACTAAGTTGGGCATTCAAGCTTTTGATATGGGAGATATTGTAACTGTTGATGTAACGTTCAAGGGATAGCAAGCCTCCATTAGTCCCTTGATTGGAAAGTTGAGGCTTCATGTCCAAAGCTGCATCAACAAAGAAGACTTTCTCATGTCTCCTCTCCAACATGAGGATGTTATCCTAGGGGCACCATGGTTCAACCACATGGCTACCAACATGAACTTCCCTGAAAGGAGAATCTACTTCACCTACAGGGAAAAGAGCATGTATATAGATGCTAGTGAGTCTGGTCGTACGATACCACTTGTAAATTCTCTTGCTTTTGACAAATCAATGAAAGCTCTGTTTCTGCATACGTGATTTTCGTCAAAGAGTCCCTAAAAGGTCCTAATGTTTCATCAAATATAAATGGTAGGAATCAAGAAGAGTTAGACTTGTCTAATTTTCCAAAAGGATTCCAAGATGTGTCATCAATGATATCCCTATGGACTTACCTCCAAAACAAGGGGATGATGATAATCAAATTGATCTCCGTTGTAGACAAAGGGATGACGAGGCCTAGCTCCTCTTCCTTTTGTTCTCCCGTCCTTTTAGTGCAAAACAAAGATGGTACATACCACATGTGTGTGGACTACCAAGCATGAAACCATATCACTATCAAAAACATATTTTCCGTACCGTGGGTAGAAAATCTATATGATAAGCTACAAGAATGTACCTACTTCAGTAGGATTGACCTTAAAAATGGCTATCATCAAATAAGGATAGTGAATGAAGATATCTTAAAGACCGTGTTTTTTATAACAATTGGTCTTTATGAATATCTAGTCATGCCTTTTGGCTTGACTAATGCACCAGCCACGCCTCTCTCTTAAAATCATACTCATCCTCAACTATGAGGTAGAAGAGATAAAGCCTTAGTCATTAGTCAATATTTCTTAGCGGGTGGTAGAGGATTTCTTTTTACCCTACGACATCATTCCAAGATGGATGACTAATCCATTTGGTGCTTGGTAGATGTAGCTGCCCTCAGCATGTCTGCTCTTTAGTCCATTTCATTCTCCCAAAGTAGAGTGACAAATTCTACTTGGTGTTTGAGAGACGTCGACATCACAAACATGATTCTAAGCATGCATACTATTTAAATTTGTGCACAAAAAAAAGAATTAGTCTTATAAGACAAAAACATTGATCATTTAAAAGAAACATGTACAATTGCCTACCCCTAATGTAGCACTGTAAGCATTAACAAGGTTCATACTATCCTTAAGTTGTATTCCTTGCATCCATCTAGCATCTTCAAAAGGAGAATTTTTTAACTTAATAAGATACCGTCGGATAATCTTACCATGTCGTACTATCTTGTCTTCATGCCAAAGGATAGCTTCGGGTTGTAGCACATCTTCTCGATCTTTGATTTCTGGAGGGTCTTCAATAATTGGTTCACTTGGAGGTTCTCATTCGTAGGGCTTAAGTAGGTTCACATGAAAATCATTGTGTATGAGCCAATGGTTGGGAAGCTTGAGTTAATAATCCATCTCATTGATTGGCTTCAAGATTTGAAAAGGACCATAGTATCTTTTTGCTAGTTTAGCATAATACTTTTGATGGCCCGTAGGATTCTTGCCCATCATTTGCCTCAATCAAGCCTTGGGAACTTGAGTACAACCCAATCATTTTCTTTGAATGTTAAGGCCCTTCTGTGCTTGTCAGCAACAACTTTTTTCCTTTGTTGAGAGATGGATATAGCCTTCTTGTAGGTCATGGCTATACTCATTGGCAGTGAATATCTTCCCATGTACTTTAAGTAGCAAGGGACTTTTAGGTCTTCCCTCAATGATTTCACAAGGTTCTTTCCCATAGAAGTATGGACAGTATTATTGTATGCATACTCTACAAGAGGTAGGTACTTTTCCCATTGTGAGTGTTGATCTACTGATGTAACATAAGTCTTGAGTAGATCGAGTATCGTAAGATTTGCTATCTCATTTTGGCCATCCATTTGTGGGTGATAGGTCGAAGAGAAATTCAATCTTGTACCTAGATTTTCAAAGAGACCTTTCTAGAAATGATTGATCATTCTTGGATCTCTATCTGACACGATGGATGTTGGCAATCCATGGTGTTTGAAAGAGAGTTGCCATTTGTTGTGCCTTAATAGTCTTTTTGACAGGAATAAAGTGTGCTTGCTTGCTAAACCTGTCAACTATTGCCCATATTTATGTATTCCCATGGATAAACTTGGGTAATCCAAAGATAAATCCATGTATATACTCTCCCATGGTGAATTAGGTATTGGCAATGGCTAGAGTAATCTAGGTTGCTTCCCTCTATCATACTTAGACTTTTGGCAAACCACACATTTTGAAACATACTCTTGTATGTTCACTTTGATGGTGGCCAATAGAAGTACATCTCTACTCCTTGAAGAGTAGGTTGAATGCCTCTATGCCCCGCATAGGAAGGAGCATGGGATTCATACATGAATTTCTCATGAAGGGAGTGGGTAACACATAGCCTATTGCCATGGAGAAGATAACCATTGTGCAAGGTGAATTTTTCTTCTTTCTTTCCCAATGCAAAGGGGCTGACATTATGTCTTTAAAGTCAGGGTCAGTAGCATACTCATCTATCATAGAAGATAGATCATTGTGAGTTGATATAGACACCGCATTACCTTTTGGTCGTTGTGAAAGTGCATCGGCCACTTGACCAACAATGTGAGCAATATGAAAATAAAACCGTGAAAGAAAATTTTCCCACCTCATTTGTTTGTCGGAAAGCTTGGTTTGCATCATGAAGTACTTGAGACTTTGGTGGTCTATTCGGCTGGCAAAAAAAATGGAGTCCCTAGTAGATAGCGCTTCCATGTGTCTAGGAAATGTAGAACAACTAAAAGCTGTTTTTTGTATATGCCCAAGACTCATTCATTGGCATTGAACCTTCGGCTCTCATATGCTATGGCATGCCCTTCTTGAAGCAAGATTGCTCCAAGGGAATCAACACAAGCATTACATTGGACCTCAAATGGATTTGAGAGATCCGAAAGCTTCTGTTTGAGCTTGTCAAAAGCATTTTGCTGCTTAGCAGTCCATGCGTACTTAACGTTCATCTTTGTTAAGTCATGTAATGGTCCCGCTATTTGAGAGAATTTGGTTATGAAGCTTCTATAGTATGCACACATACCAATAAAGATTCTTAGCTCATGTAGATTCATTGGATTAGGCCATGCTTTTATTACCCCCAACTTTGATGGATCCATACGGATACCATCTCGAGAGATAATATGACATAAGTATTGAATCTCTTGAAGGAAGAATTTGTTCTTCTTTTGATTGATGAAAAGCTTGTTCTCCCTCAAAGATTGAAAAATCACCTAGAGATGTTGCTTGTGTTCCTCCAAGGACTTGGAGTAGATAATGATATCATCAAAGAACACTCCAGTGAATTTGCGGTAGGGTATAAATATTTTCTTCATTAAACGATATTACCTGGAGGTGTTGCTTGTGCTCGTCTAATAAATTAGAGTAGATGGTTATATCATCAAGCTTTGGTGAGGCCTCAATAGCTTCTCCATCAGACGGTTAAATGTGGCTGGTGAATTGGTCAAGCCAAAAGGCATGACAATGTACTCGTAAAGACTAAACGTAGTGCAAAAAATGGAATCTTTAACATGTCTTGATCAACTATCCTTATTTGATGGTAGCCACTTTTTAGGTCAATCCTACTGAAGTAGGTCAACCCCTGTAGCTTATCAAATAGGTCTTCTACCCGTGGAATGGGAAACCTTTTCTTGATAGTGATCCTATTTAGTGCTCTATAGTCGACACACATCCGATATGTGCCATCTTTCTTTTGCACTAATAAAACTGGCGAACAAAATGGAGATGAGCTAGGCCTAACTATGCCTTTCTCAACCAACTCATGCACTTTCCACATAATCTCCTCTTGTTGAGCGTTAGAAACTCGATAAGGAGGTTTATTAGGCGGTGAGCTTCTTGGAAGAAGTTCAATTGCATGGTCATCATCCCCTCATTTGGGAGGTAGCTCACAATGGATGTCATCAATAAAAACATCTTGGAATCCTTTTAGGAAATCGGATAACTTTAATTTCTTTTGATTGCCTATATCTTCTTTTGCTAAAACATTAGGTTCATTTTGAGAATCTTTAACAAAAATCATGTACACAAAAATAGAGCTCTTTATTGACTTATTGAAAGCTTGTTTATGTACAATGGGTATGATGCTACCCGATTCCTTAGCATCTATGCATATATCTTTTTCCTTGTACCTAAAGTAGATTTCTCTCTCAAGGAATTAAACATTGGCAGCCATGTGATCAAACCATGGTGCCCTTAGGATTACATCCTCATGCTTGAGAGGAGAGATGAAGAAATCCTCCTTGTCCACATAACAATGTAACATTTAATGCACCAGTAACTTGTGTGTAGCAGAAAATGATAGCATAGTGAGCATTTCATTAAGAACAAGTTCCTAATGAGCGTAGAGAGAGTACTTAGTTGAAGAAAGGAACATAGCAATCACATCTAGCTAGTTTGGCATAGAAAATACTTGAAAAGAGAGAGAAATAGAACAATTGACAACAATTGAGGACCAGATTTACATGGAGCCGGTCCCCCCCTCGAAAAAGGCTTTTTATTATAGCTTCTCCCATCAAGGGAGACTTTTGTACAATACAATCTTTGTGTTCCTTGACAAAACTCATTGGTGCAATGAAGATGGAAGCTTCATCCACCAAATTATGCTTGAAAAACACACCTAGTGGGCCTAGCCTTAGTCCCAAGACCTCACACACCTTCAAAGATTGTGAGAGCTAGTAGGGAATGAAGAAAGATTGAGAGGAAAGATGTATCTTATGAGAAAGAAGTATTCTCCTCACATAATCACTCTAATAGCATAGTTGAGCTTAGAAAATAGCATGGTAGAGGAGATGAGCATGCCATTGAAGCTTGGCTCTTGGTTGGATTTGCATTCCATAGCCAAGAGTTGTTTGGTGTAGGCCTCTACTTCTCAATGCTTGGAAAAGGAGATGGAGTTCTTGCTCAACACATGAGTTGTGTGCGTGTAGAAAAATTGGGTAGTGTGAAATTCCAACCTCTCTCTCTCTTCTTGGTCGACCCCTCTTCCCAAATGCTCTTGCTGGCTTCCCATTGGCTCCTGTGGAGCTTATCCAATAACAATTAACAAGCATATCCCCTTTTGTGAGAGATTTAGGTAATTAAAATAATTTATTTAAACTCTCATTGGACCTTTTAGTCTTCTTGGCAATAGGAATCAAGCAAGCCATTGGACTGCTGAATGCTCATTGGACCCCCCAATAGTCTTCTAGGGAGCTTAATTTCTATTGGTTATTTTATCAAGCATTTTTAAATTGATTGGATTAATTTCACTCTAGCCTAATTCTCATTGGTCCACCTCTATGGCCATCCAATAGGATTTGAGGGGAGATTCGGGGCATTTGGGCTAGGAGTCTGCCATGTGTCCATTATTCCCTTTGTGTAAAGGGAGAGCTTGGGAGTGTGTGTGTGTGTGTGTGTGTGTTTCTCTCTCTTTCCCTACCTTTAGGGATCACCCCCTCCTTCCTAGAGATGTGGGAAGACTTTCTAGTCTTCCCGTAACCATCCAATTTTCCCACTTTTGGCCAATAGTCTTTTTAATTAATTTTTGGAATTAACCTATGGAAGTCTTAATGGAGCTGAACCTTAGGTCTTTTAAGCACCATTGATGCACATTGCTCACCGTCCCCCTTTGGATCCCTTCCCTCCTTTGGATCCCTGCTGAGACTGATCTGGCAGCCTTACCAATAATCTAGCTTTTACTCTCCTGGTACCTCCCCATATTGAATGATCAATTTAACATGAGAAAATCATTTGGGAGAATTAGATATTAGTTTTATGAAATCTTCACTCCTTGACTCATAATCTAGGACAAAGCTCACACTTTACAATTCTCCCCTTGAGGTTTGGACTAGGAAGAATATGAATAAATTGGCATCTCTGGCACACTCCAATCTAGAAGGAAAAGAACATCTCCAATCTAGGAGACCATCCCCAATCAAAGAGACAAACTATCTCTAATCCCCAAGAGACACTTAACTCCTCCCCTCAAACAGATGTATAAAATTGAGACCAAGCTAGATTAAGCTATCTCCAAACACATACAACTAAAGGTGAAAGGCAAAACAAAAAAGCTAGAGAATGTCGTCGTAGACTAGAAGGCTATTGCCACCTTCTTCTTCATCTTCATTTTTGTCTTCTTCTGCCAAATACACTATGGGCCTTGGGTTTCTGTTGGTGTTTCCTCTATCCCTTTTGAAACACTTAGAAGGAAGGTGACCCTTCTTCCCACAAATGCTGCAAGTCTTTGATGCTATACAGTTCTTTGCACTATGTGCCCTTCTTGACACACTTGAAACAAGTTTTGTTATTAGAGCCAACTACAAAAGCTCCTCCTCCTAAAGTAGCATTTCTCCCTTGCTTCTTCTCCTCGGACATTAAAGAGTTGATGACATCTTGAAATCTAGTGTTGGATCCTTCTCCTCAATGATGATCATGATCTGGTCAAAGCTAGGTGATAAGGCTTCTAGAAGAACTACGATTTTGTCCTCCTCTTGTACTGCACTATTTACATAAGCTAGTTGTGTGGTCATGATTTTGAGGTGATTGACCAAGCTTGCAATATCTTTGTTATGTTCCATTTATAATTTTTATAGTTCTTTCTTTAAGCTCACTTTGCTTTTCTTTTTCCTAGCTCCAATTTTTCTAGTGCTTCCCATGCAGCTGATAAAGTATCACAATCATCAATAAAGTGTACATAATTGTCATCTAGTGCAGTGATTATGATTCCTAATGCCTACTCGTCCTTGGCTTGATTTTGTGCACTCATAGCTTGTGGTTAGTATTTGTGCACCAGCCATAGATGTCGATCAATGAGCGTTGGCTTGACTATACCCCACAATAGCTCTTCATTAAGTAGCCTTTCAACTTGGTTTGCCAATTATGAAAGCCCTCCCTGTTAAATTTCCCAAGCCCCTTCTCTTCCATTGCGCTAATAGAGGGGTATTAGCTTAGGAGACTCTCCTAGCTAGTGTCTCGCTCTTTACGCAAGCATAAATACCCCTTGGGAGATGATAGGAAATTTATGTTAAGTTATTGTGCTTGGTTGCAAAGTTTTAATGTGTGTGTGTGTGTGTGTGTGTGTGTGTGTGTGTGAGAGAGAGAGAGAGAGAGAGAGAGAGAGAGAGAGAGAGAGAGAGAGAATTCCTTTGAACTTTGTGAAGCTCCTCTTCACATCCTCTTCAAAATAATCTTTGAGGTTGTTTAATTTCTGCTTTGGAGAATCTCAATGAAGCCTTGACAGTTTTGAAAAACTGCCTTCGAATGCCTTTTTGTAAAGTTTGAATGTCGCTCCCTCTTAAGGGCTCAATGATTTTGAAACCTTTTTGGATTTGTTGAAACTCGGAGGAAGAAGAAGGGTTCAAATTATTGCTCTCTTGTGCAAGTGTGACAGGTCGCCAATAAGCCGGCTTGGGGTGCCTTATTAGCTCTATGGAGCTAATACCATGAGGTGGGGGTAAGCCCTTGGCTTAAGGCTTTACAGTAGCAAGTGGGAACAACTCCTTGGCTTGGGACTTAGCACCGATGCCCTTTAGCCAAGCTCGGACGCGGGATCAGCGGCTTCAAGAGCCGAGTTGGTGAGCTTGGCGGGTAGCAACCGACGGTGGGAAGAGGGGTCCCGTGGGAGCGCTTGGTGAGGCTGGGAACTCACGGGAACAATCCCTTGTGGAGCCAAAAATGGCCTATGTGCCCTTTTGTATAATGCTTGGCATCCGTCAATCGGCCAAACGTAAGGAATTTGCCAACCGTCGAGGTCACGTTGTAACACATAGAGCTGCTGATCGACGAAATTCGGTGAGGGCTACCGACTAGAGGCGGTCGTTCAAATTTGAGCAAGTTCTCAAAACGAGTTTGGTATCTCAGTGAAGTCCGCCTTCTTTGCCTTGTGTGTGTGAGCTCCCTTTAGGGGTTACCCTTTGACTTGAGTTAGGGGGGTTCCCACCATGTGACTCTTCACAAGCTTAAAGGGACAACATGTTGGTGAGCATTTAATGTCTTTCATAAACAGACACACATAGGTCCTGCAATAGATATTCCAAAGGTTTTATAGGTTATAGAAAGATGAAAACGAAGGGCTTTTGTGAGCTTAATAGTGTGATTTAATCATGTGAGAGCTCTACAAAACGGTGTCGATTAGCACTTTGTACACACATAAATTGCAATAGCTAATGGTGGCTTTAATAGGAGAAAGTTTGCAATGAAAAATCTGAAGCGAGCACCAAAAAAAAACCACAAAAAAATATTAATCCCTTCCTTAATCAAGCAACCTAGCCATGGAGGGTAGTGGCCTCTTGGGTGTGCCAAGGATGTGCCCACACACATAGCTAGATTAGAGCTTAATTAGTGAGAGATGTAAATAGTTATGAAGATGCCAATGGACCGTAATGATAATTAAGAAAGATTAATCCCTCTAATGTAGATGCTAATTACTAACACACAAAACCTAGCTAGCAAAACCATGGTGCTCTGATATCACTTGATGGGAATGCGATCATGCTAGCCAGGGTGGATGAAAGAGAAACATCATGCACACAAGTGAGTGTGTGTTGACTAGATTATCACTCAAGCGAATTAGGTTACAAGTTCAAATAACTTGAACTTGGACTCATAAACATGATTTTAAGTATTTGCTAAGCCATCACAAGCTTACCATAAACAAGGAAGATGTAATGCAAAATAGACTAGTGTTTATTCATTCATGACATGAGATTTAAGTAGCTCTACAGCCTTGCACCAGTGCATGTGAAATAATTCCTTCTCTTCACTCCTTGACTCATATTCTACGACAAAGATCACACTTTATAGTAGTTTCTTGATTAACCTATGTAGGACAAGAGATATGGGTAGCATAAGGATATTCCTTCTTGGAATTCTGGTTGGGACATGCAATATATGTGTGGCCTTGTTTTGGTCTCCACACTTAAAACATCAATTCTTCTATTTATATTTCTCAAGCTCGTTGGGTGAGAGATTGTTATTTCCCTTGCATAAATACTTCTCTTTGTTCTTTTCATTGACCTTGTGATCTTGAGAAAGCTCCTCTGACAAACCTAAACACTATAGCCAGCAGTCACCTAGAGAGCGTGCTGGACCCGCTGCATTGTAGGGAGTTTTCTCACTCTTTGTGATGAATGGAGTGACAAAAGAGGCATCATAATTCTCTGCATATAGCACCCAATGTGATTGTCTCCTTCTCTCCACATGCCTTTCCTCACAATGTTCTAAGTTTAGCATAAATTTGAATGTAACCTCCCCGTATCTTGTCTCTTGATATCTATTGCTCAACAAACCTATCCCTTCATTCAAATTGTGTTCTTGCATTGAAATCTACACCCCAACTTCAAAGACCTAGAAAATGACCTGAGAAACAAAAGCATGCCAAGACAAAGTGACACAACCATCTGCCCTATGTTACGTGGTTTATAGAATTTTGGTGGAGCATTCTCCCCATGTTAATGCTTTAGTAGCACCCCATTCACATCAAGGACTAGGATTTTTTTTTGTTGCCACTTTACATGCTTGTCCCAACATCGATCTCATTTCCAAGAACAATTGGTGAAGGATTGTCGGTCATTGCTCGTTTTACATTTGTTAACAAATCTGATCTTATGAAAATAGCATCTATCTTTGTATGTTGATATGTTTATTGCAAAAAAATGAAAAATCTTGTCCAGATAGTCATTAGTACTTGAAAAAACAACCAAAGAATCGGCTACTTTCATCAACCTAAACAAACAACCGATTAGTCTGCAATCAAAATTTTGATGGCAACTCCCCTACACATAGAGCATGATTTCAAAAATTCCAATAGAACCATTTCAATAAGACTCTTAAAAAACACTCTCAAGAATGTACTCAAAGCCCAATTTAAGTGAGGATATGCATAAGGAGAGAGGGCAAGCTATAGAGATATAGTCTAATAAAAAATTTGCTAACATCTTCTCTACACATAGAGCACATGAGAGGCAAGAGAGAAGAGAAGAAGAGGAGAGAGCACCCAAGAGAGAGAACGTTGGAGAGTGTCCCCACCATCGTGGAGCATGGGACATAGGAAAATCGATGATAGAGACGACAAAAGAGAAAGAAGGGGAAAGAAGAGAGAGCACCCGAGCAAGAGAGAAATTACAAGAGATAATAGAGAGAAGGGGAGAAGAAGAGAGACGACCAGAGAGAGAGAGAGAGAGAGAGAGAGAGAGAGAGAGAGAGAGAGAGAGAGAGAGAGAGAGAGAGAGAGAGAGAGAGAGAGAGAAAGAGAGAGAGGGAATTCTAGAGAGGGCTCATCACCATCATAAGGCATGGAACAAAGGAGGGAATCAATGATAGAGAAAAAAACAAAGAAAGAAGGGGAGAACAAGAGATAGCATCCAAGCAAGAGAGAAATCATAGGAGAAAATAGAGAGAAGAGAAGAAAGACTACCCAAGAGAGAGGGAGAGAGAGAACACTAGAAAGAGTCCATCTCCATCATGAGACATGGGACATAGGATGATCGATGATAGAGATAACGACGGAGGGAGAAGGAAGGAGAGAAGAAGAGAGAGCACCCAAACAAGAGAGAAATAGCAAGAGAGAATAAAGAGAAAGGGAGAAGTAGAGAGAGCACCTTGAAGATAGGGAGAGAGAGAGAGAGAGAATGTGGGAGAGATGCGGCCATTGTGGAGCATGAGACAGATGGTGACTGACAATCAAGAGGGCAAACAACAATGATGACACCACAACATACAATTATGGACAATAGAAATGCCCAAGGGAGAAGAGAGTAAGAAAGAGGCATACCTATAACTCCAAACAATTCTTGTTGTGGCTCTTCAAACAAACATGACACACTTTACAAATTTATATAGTGGCAAGTAGAGTCAAATTCTAGTTATTTTTTTCCTTTGAAAAATTACCTTTTGTGTGGCAACCCCCCCCCCCCCCCCCCCCCCCCCCCCCCCTCTCTCTCTCTCTCTCCTCTTCCCCTCTCCCTTTCACTCCGTCTCCCTTCCCCCCCTTTCCCTCTCTCTTTGTTCTCCCTTCTCCTCCTCCTTCTCTTCTTCCCTCCCCCTTTCACTCTGTCTCCCTTCCTTCCCTTTCCCTGTTCTCTTTCCCTTTCTATTACTCTCTCAAGGGCCATATGCACCATTGGATCAAACTAGTGACCTAGGGGTGAACTAAAGATGATTTGGATGAAGACTAAGATTGCATGAATGAAATGTAAACAATGCAATACTAAACTTGACTAAAATGGATGATGGATCTATGATAACTCTTCAAGATGAAGCACTTATAGGGCCAATTGATGTACCTTCAACTCCATCTTGATGGCTGATACAAGATGCATGAAGGATTGAAAGTTGAAGGCTGAAGCAGATAATGAGGAGTGAAGCACTCAAAATGGGAAAATGGATGATTTGATGCATTTTTGACTTGAGCTCATTGTGGGTATGGGGAGCTTGCAGATGACCACCAAGGGGAAGTCTAGGTCTGAGTTGAACTCTAGATGTGAGAAGAAAGGAGGGTTGAAAGTTAGCTACACAAAAGGTAGTTGTAAGACATAATATGCAATTGATCTGACTTGCAAACCAAGGCCGAAGAGGGAAGTGATTTAGATTGCATAAAAGGAATGTACAAAATACAAAAACTCAATGAAATAATCAACTCAAATGACCTAGATGACCTAGCTGTGGCAACTCTTCAGGATGAAACGCATCCATTGATTTGATGCATCATTGGCTCCATCTCGCTATGGGCTTGAATATAGCCACCAAGGCTTAATCTGAGATTGATTTGCACTCCAGATGCTAAACAAATGAAGAGCTAGAAGCTAGCCACAAAAATGAATACTTGAGTCATAATATGTAATAGATCTAACTCACAAACCAAAGCCAAAAATACAGTTGATGATGGGCATCAGATTAGGAACTTAATGTGGACAAATGGTCACCAAAGAGGAGGGAAGTGATTTAGAATGCATAAATGGAATGTACATGATGCAAAACTCAATTTAACTTAATTGGATGATGTAGCTATGGTAACTCTTCAAGATGAAGCACCTTAGGGCTCATTTGATATACCTTTGACTCCATCTCGCTGTGGGCTTATGGATGGCCACCAAGGGTAAGTCTAGAGTTGATTTGTACTCCAGATGTGAGACAAATGAAGAGCTAAAAGCTATCTACAAAAACGAAGATCTGAGCCATAATACAAAATAGATATGACGTATGAACCAGGGCAAAAAACATAGCTAATGATGAAGTGGATGATGTGCAATATACTAGGCCCTCAAGCAGGCATAACTAGAATGTACACGATGAGGAACCTCAATACAATACTGAAGTCGACTAAAATGGATGATGTAGGTATGGTAACTCTTTAAGATGACGGACCCAAGGGGCTGATTTGTTGCAGGTTTGACTCCATCTTGTTGTGGGCTTGCGGATGGCCACCAAGAGGAAGTCTGGGCTGAATTGCATTCTCTATGTGAGAAGAAAGAAAGAAAAAAAGTAGGCTACAAAAAGGTAGACCCAAGCTATGATACACAATAGATATAACTTAAAACCAAGGCCAAAAACATAGCTGATGATGGGCATCATATTATGTACTCGACGCGGGAAAATGATTACCAAAGAGCAAGGAAGTGATCTAGATTGCATAAATGGAATGTATACAATGCAAAACCTCAATGCAATACTTGAGTCAACTAAAGTGGATAATTTAGCTACGGTAACTCTTCAAGGTGAAGCACCTAAGAAAAAGAAAGTTATCTAGATTGCATAAATGGAATGTACACGATGAAAAATCGCAATGCATTACTAGACTTGGTTAAAGTTGATAATGTAGCTACCGTAACTCTTTAGGATGAAGCACTTGGTGCACCTTTGACTCCATGTCAATGTGGGCATGTACGTGGCCACCAATGGTAAGTCTAGAGCTGATTTGCACTCTAGATGTGAAACAAGTGAAGAGCTAAATGATGGCCACAAAAATGAAGACCTGAGTCGTAAGACACAACAGATCTGACTTGATGCACCTTTGACTCCATCTAATTGGTGGGCTTACGTATGGACACTAGGGGTTATTTTGGAGCTGATTTGCACTCCAGATATGAGACAAATAAACACTTAAATTTGGCTGCAAAAACAAAGACTTGAGTTGTAATATGCAAGAGATCCAACGTCCAAAATAAGGCAAAAAATGCAGCTAATGATGTAGCGGATGAAGGATAGCAAATTAGCTACTCCATGTGGACAAATGGTCATCAGAGAGGAGGGAAGCAATTTTGATTGTATAAATGGAATGTACATAATGCAAAACTTAACGAAATACTCATCTCAAATGAACTTGATTATGTAGCTATAGTAACTCTTCAAGGAGAACCTTGGGGCTGATTTGATGCACCTGTTGTGACTCCATCTCACTATGGGCTTGTATATGGCCACGAAGGGTAAGCTCAGGGATGATTTTCACTCTAAAATGTGAGATCAATGAAGAGCTAAAATTTGGCTTTAAAAAAATACATGAGCCATATTATGCAACAGATCTAATGTACAAAATAGGGCTTAAAACGAAGCTTATGATGAAGCGGATGATGGGAAATAATAGATTAGGCACTTAGGCACTTTGTGTGGGCATAAATGGAATATGTAGATGATGCAAAACTCAATGCAATACTCAATTCAGCTGAGATGGATGATGTAGTTGTGGTATTTTTGCAAGATAAAGCACATCCGAGGCTGAAATTTGGCCACAAAAAGGCAAACTTGAGCCGTAATACACAATAAATTTGGCTTGCAAATGAAGGTCAAAAAACATAGATGACGATGTAGAAGATGATGGGCAACAGATTCAACACACTTGACGCAAGAAAATGGTCACCAAAAAGAAGGGAAGTGATCTAGATTGCATAAATTGAATGTACATAATGCAAAACCTCAATGAAATACTTGAATGAACTAAACTAGATGATGTAGCTACATTAACTCTTCAAGATGAAGCACCTCCTTGTTGAATTGATGTACCTTTGACTCTATCTTGTTGTGGGCTTGCGGACGGAAACCAAAGGTAAGTATGGGGATAATTTCCACTCTAGATGTGTGATAAATAAAGAGTTTAAAGTTGGTTACAAATAGGAGGACCTAAGTTGTAATACGCAAGAGATCCCATGTGCAAGAAGCTAGAGTCATAAAACACAGTTGATGATGAAGCGGATGATGCAATTCTCAACTCAACTAAAAACAAGATGTAGCTGTGATAATTCTTTAAAATGAAGAACCTCTATGACTGATTTGATGCACCTTCAATTCCATCTCACTATGGGCTTGCATATGGCCAAGGAGAAATCTTGGGCTGATTTACACCGCAAATGAGTGAAGAAAAAAGGGCTGAAATCTAGCTACAAAAAGGGAGACCTGAGTCATAAATAGATATGACTTGCAAATCAAGGTACAAAATGCAATTGATGATGCAGAGGATGATGGGTAGCAGATTATGCACTTTATGAGGGAAAATGGTTGCCAAAGAGGAGGAAAGTGATTTAGATTTCATAAATGAAATGTACACAATACAAAAGCTCAATGCAATACTCAACTAGACTAGATTGGATGACGAGAGAAATTTCACTGTGCAACTAAAATGAAACACATACAGCCATAAATTTATGCTATAGAAAATGAGTACATGATAGCCTTAAACCAAAAAATGATTTAGAAGAGCATTGGACCCCTTGTGGGATCAACTACTCCATCCATCTATCTGCTCCAACAATGGATAGAGAGAATCTCAATTTGTTGGGAGCGATCCAAAACACCTCCATCCCATGCCACATTGTAAATGAGACTGCTTTGACTCCCTTGACGAGCCCAAGTTTTGAAAGGATTCCAAGTATCTATCAGTGGTAGGATATCAACATCAACCAAACAAGTTTAGGTGACACACCTCTTTGGTGAACCTCATCGGGTGCTAGGTTAGACCCTCAAAAATGAATTGAGCTATGCAAACTTGACATGACTCTTTCTCGTCAACTAAATAGTGTAGGCTCCCTAAAAATTACTACCTTAGCCAACCCCTCCTACATGGACACAACAGAGCCACAACCATGGAGGTCTCCCCTTTATTGTTTGTTTTGTAGTGCAATGTGCTAAGAAATCATCCAATCAAGCTGCACATCAACATAAACATGAGTCCTCTCTATGCAACGACACATACATCAGACACTTCCTTCCAAGACAATCAATCATGTTGGGCCTCTACCCTTGTCATGAACCATAAGATGTATGCATAGCTGTCATAGCACACACCATCACATCTTGGCTATGACAAAGAGATAATTCCATAAATCATCCCATGGGTGAGCACTTCACCCTCCTTTGGATGCACAACCATCCTACAAAACCACTTTAGAACATGACACAACTATAGAAATTCTGGCAGCATTTTGATAGTACAATCATATCTCAAAAAAATTCAAGAGCCGCACTGGCTAACACAAGAAAAAATATAGCCATAACCATAAGAGAAATCTCATCCCTTGACCATACACCAATAACCATCCATGAAATCAACTCCCATACTTGGAGTTTAACCATATCCATTGTTGAGAGACTCACCATATAGATATGGCACCTAAGACCAAACCTTTTATCCATTAAAAAAAATTATATGAGTGGTTTAAAATCACCTCAAAGAACTTATTTAGATGCATCAAATCATATGCATGTGATATACCACAACTACACCTTATCCTCCTCTTATATAGAGCTAGTTTTGGCCTAGAAGGATGTAAAGCAATACAAACATGAACATGAGACATTGACCTATCTATCCAAGGTTTCATGCACAATATAAAATCACACATGACCATAACCATGATACAAAACAGCCCCATCAATTTGGGGCTGTTTTGTATCATGAGACATTGACCTATCTATCCAAGGTTTCATGCACAATATAAAATCACACATGACCATAACCATGATACAAAACAGCCCCATCAATTTGGGGCTGTTTTGTATCATGAGACATTGACCTATCTATCCAAGGTTTCATGCACAATATAAAATCACACATGACCATAACCATGATACAAAACAGCCCCATCAATTTGGGTAAGCAAATACCATAACTTTCTTCCTATGTGCAAAACAATTTTTACCTACTTTGGATGCATGCTTAATACAAAAGAGAGAGGGTCTAATGTCATACCAATGCATCAATATCAGTCCTATAACATAATCTATCATCTCATCACATCACTTTGCACATATGAGACCCATGCCAACACCTATGATGAAAAAAAAGCGTTCTATGCAAAATTGGCCATATGAATTGGTGTAGGTAAACATACATCAAAACATATCTTTATATACATCAAAAAAATGGAATAAACTCATCAAAACAAACCACAAATCTTATATGAAATTCATATCAATTCCACAACTTCAAACGGTACCCCTCCTTGGTAGTACCCCTATACGTGAAGATAATTGTGTGCCAAAAGAAATCCATAACTCACCTTGATGTAATAATGATGGTCTAAATACATTTTTAGCAAGCAGAATCAAGGTCTTTTCTTGACTAAGTGTGCTCCTCCATTCAACTAGTATATATGGTAGCCCTCTCAGGAGCATAAGGTCCCTCTTACAAAAAACAACAGGATGTGTATTGACCATCACACTACACACAAGCAAAATTTTGACACATAAAACATAAACAATAGGGTTATAGTTCCTTTATGGCTATATCCCTTATAACAAAAAATATTCCTATGTGTTGGATACCACATAAAATTGATGGCCATCTATTATAATGGTAGCTAAGAGCTTAGCCACTAAAATTAGGCATCATATCACCCTTATAGAATAGTGGTGGCTACCACAACATCCTTGTAGCTTCTTGATCTCAATGGGACTGACTTCATCTTATGATGGTAGCTGCCTCTGCTAGGTAGTCAATTATAATGTCTAACATGTGTTTCAAGGAGCTACCACATAGATTCCATACAACTACATTTTTTTAAATAGTAAATCTTTACCTCTTGCAAACCGAAGTGCTACCACAACCATAGAAACTACCATATTAGTCACTATATACAAATATGAAACACAACATCAAACTTCTACTGCATCCATAGAACTACCGCATTGGTTATTGTCTATGAATGTGGCACACAATAGCAAACACAATTGATCTAGCTGTGGAGTCCCAAGTTGCCACATTCTCATTGTTGTATGCAAAAGGAATGCCTTGCTTGCATCCGTGTCATTCACCTCATTGTGCATGGTCATGCACAATGAGGTGCATGGTCATGCATCCGTGTCATTCACCTCATTGTGCATGGTCATGCATCAAGAATTATGCGATGCACCCTAAGAATGAAAAGTTGCCCATCTTTGTCTCTTCATATGTAGCTTTCATGCTTCCATGTTGGAAACAATGCTCTTAGCAAAAGTAACCCAGTCCATAGCCCTCTCTTAAGATTCTCATACAAAAACCTTTGGCAAATTCCTTTGTGGCCTCCATACCATAAGTCTATGGAGGCTCTTCGTAGACACTTGTAAACAAAGAGTAAAACATATTCTAGTACTCTCGCTTGATTGTCTTACATTTGACTTTGATCCCTCTCCTAGGTGTCTCCATGAAGACTTGTAACCAGTCTAAATCACTAAAATCCTCCTCAGCAAAGCTCCTAGTAACATCTCAAAGAAAAGTTGGTGGCTACAGAGAAGTGCAGAGAAAATTTGCCACCAAAAACTCAACTCTTTAGGAAAAATATGAAGCCTTTAGGGACTAGTTTGACCTCTTTTCCCTCACTTTTTGGCCCAGATTCAAAAATACACTAAAATTTTGAAATTTAGAAAACAAAAACTCAAAACTCATATTTTCCCTCCTTAAAAGCTCTTCAAACCTATTTTATGGTAAAAAAGAACATTTTTTACCTTTAAAAGTAAAAACGTGCACCTTAAAACCCAAAAAGATAAAATTTTACAAAAATAATAAAAAAATCGCTTTCACTCTCCAAATTCTCCCCAAACCTATCCTATAGCTAAAAAGTGATTTTCTCTCTCTACAAACCTTTTCCCAAGCTCTCGATTGCTGCAACAACCACATGCACCCTATAGTCACAAATTCTCTCTCTACTAGCTTTCTTCCACCTCTATTGTAGCACCAAGCAAGCTCCTCCCCCTTCTCTTCCCTCTGTCCACCACATATTTTCACACCAAGCTAGCTTCTCCCTCTTCTCTCAACTCCATTGCAACATGAAACAAGATCGTCCCTACTTTCATTCACTTGCACTACATGCGGACCTCTACTCTTTAAGGCAGAAAAAGCATGGGCTCAAAGGACTTGTATGCCACAAAAACAAGGGGTGTAAGTGGTGAGTGGGTGTTGCAAGGTTTCACCTATAACATAAGAATAGAATGGTAATGAAATTGTCCTTGCAAGGGTGTAAGTGGTGAGTGGGAATTGCAAGGGTTTACCTCCAACTTAAGGATAGAATGGTAATAAAACTATCCTTGTAGCTTACATTGAGAGCTTAAAAACATCTCCATCTCTAACTTTATCATGCTAGGGACAAACAATTTCTTTATGGCTTTGAACGACTAGGGCTTCACACCTCTATCAACAAAATTAAGCAAGGTTTCTCATACCATTAGGTTATGATATTTTGTTGGTGGCTTTGATGCATTATCTAGTGTTGCATAGCATGCGATTGAGTCTTATAGTGCAAGTAAGACTCATTATGTATGGAGAGTTGTCCAAGCTTCTCCTTCTAGTTTCTTCTTTGTATAATTGTCACTAGATTATTAGGATGATATCATTTTATATTTTATTCGGTGCTCACAAAATTTGGTGTTTACTATGCAGAGTCAACTTGTTTTGAGGGGAGAGATGCAAGCAACCATGTGCAAAGATGGAAAACCTTTTATTATTGGTTCGTGAGAAATCTTGCAATCTCTCCATTGCAATACCAAGTAGCTTCATCCCCTTATTCCATGTCCATTGCAATACCAAGCAGCCGCATCCCCTTATTTCATGTCCATTGTAATACCTAATGGGTTAGTGGTTGTTGGAGGGTGAATTCTTAGCTTAACCATGGTGCTAGGGTTAGGGTTAGAGAGATGGTGATTAGGTTTAGATTATGCCAAAAGCAAGAGCAAAAAGAGAGAGAGTATAGACACAATGATAGGACTCAAAGTGCAATTGTTTGCGTAGAAAATAGCCTCTATATAGGCTTGGTGCTTTACAATTATTGGCTAGATGGGTTTCATCCTCTTGCTATTGGACCATGTCATCAATTATCCTTTCTTAGGTGGCTAGAGGGCTTTCCCATAGTGGTGCCACAAGTTGGGCTTACCCTAGCATATGCCCCCTTAAGCCAAACTTGGGGTTTAGAAAGCTTTCTTGTGTTCATGTGTAGATGGGCATCATCTCAGTGAAATGTAGCACACAAAATACAAAAGTGTCCTCTTTAGAGAATTGTCAACTGGGTGTAAGACCAAAAGTCACAACATCCTCCCCAGAGAATTGTCAACTGGGTATAGGATCAAATTGTGTACCTCGAGAATGGTAAGCAACTAGGTGGTAGTTCAAAATACAAAAGTGGTGCTTTCAAATGTTTCTTACGTATATGCCTCCAGTATCAGAGGGTCAAATGTGTCATTAATGCCATCTTCAAATCTGCAAAGTTGTTTGGAAAACTTTGCTTCATCTTCATTGTGTTGTTGTTGGTTGTCGTCTTTATCGACATTATGTTGTCTTTATGTGTTGTTGTTCTCGTGTTGTCATCTTATTCGTCTTCATTTGTAATGATGAATTCTTTGAACTTGATTATGTTGTTAATCCGATTTGTCGAGGATGTGACCTTCATGGCTAGTGGTGCAAAGTACACATACATGTGTGTGTGTGATCATGCTCACATGTGTGCACCTTGTAGGGAAGGACTTACCATATAAAATGGTTGTGTCTAATCCCGTGCATATCGTGCTTTTGTTTACTAATCTTGCATACATTTCAACAATAGTGCACATTGTGCCTTTGTGCACAAGTATGACATACATATCAAATGTTCTTTGTGCTAATGCTTGGTGCTAGTGATGCTTTTCAACTTGCTTGGTGAAGGATTCTTGAAAGCTTGTTGAGCCTCCTCTTATAAATTTCTAGCTTTTTCAGTTCCTCTGTAGACGGTGTGAACAACTTCTTAACATGCTCAAGAGTTTGAGATCAATGGCCACAAGAAACGCCCCTTGGTAAGGCTTGCTTTGAGGCTGAGGACGGTGTGAATCCCCACTTGGGAGGCGGTTGAATCATCAAAAGCAACGTGGAAATTGCAACTCGAGGATGGCTGGCAGACAATGAGGTGAGCGTGGAAATCCAACTAACGGACCCAAAAAAAATGGAGTTAGCTCGAATGAAGCTTCCAAGAGCTTTTGCAAAAGAAATTGGTAGCACAGGAAATGTCCTCAATGGACCTAACCTCAAAATGAGCTACAATTTACCGCCAACTAGAAATCCGCCCAGCTTCCCTCATTTAAAACAAGCAAGATTTGAGCTCGTTGTCTTTGGGGCCCAAGGCCTATATTTAGTGCTCTAGACCAAGTGGGCCAAAGCTCATGGTTGTTGAGGGGACCCCAAAAAGGAAATTTTTATTCTCAACTTAGTAGGGGGTGCACATAAACACCACACACATACACACACACTTGTAATTAGGGGAGTTGACTAGGCGGCCTAATGAGCATCAAATGCAGGGATTAAGCAGTCAATAAAAGGCTGAAAATTAAGGGACTTTAGGCATACAATTGACGAGACAAATCCTAATGAATATTTGCACTCGGAAGTTGTATGAGTTGGCATTGTGAAGGGCTTCGTACACACACAAGTCAAACAAAGCAATGGTGCCTTCAATGAGCGATGCAAAGTAGGCTAAAAATGAACACAAAGAGCTCAGTAATTGAAACTGCACACTAATTGAAAAAGTGTGTGCACACACACAATGCAATTATTAAAATGCCACTAATCAAAATCTTACTAATCAAGAAGGGCAATGCCTCATTGGTATTGCCAAGAACATGCCCAAGCTTAATTAGCAATGCTAATGATTAGGGAGAGGGGTATTATTAGGAGAGTGGATTGATTAGGACTAGGTATGAACCGTCGGCTTTGATACCACTTGATGGGTTAGTGGTTGCGGAAGCAAACTCCCTAATCCCCAATGGTTAGCATTAGGCTATGGAGGGTGAAGCCTTACCTTGACCATGGTGCTAGGGTTAGGGTTAGAGAGATGGTGATTGGGTTAGCTTATGCCAAAATCAAGAGCAGAAAGAGATAGAGTATAGACAAAATTATAGGACTCAAAGTGCAATTGTTTGATTAGAAAGTAGCCTCTATATAGGCTTGGTGCTTTACAATCATTGTCTAGATGTGTTTCATCCTCTTGCTATTGTACCATGTCATCAATTATCCTTTCCCAGGTGGCTAGAGGGCCCCATAGTGGTGCCACAAGGTGGGCTTACCCTAACAATACTAAGCAGCCGCATCGATGCCCCTTAATTCATCAACATTGTGGTACCCTCAATGCCACAATAGTAAAGGTGTAGATAGTGAGTGGCCACCACAAGCGTACCTTAAATGTGCTTTGGTTTTCAAGGTGGAGGATGAGAAAAACTTGCCAAGAATGTCATTTCCTTGTATAACTATCATAACCTTGCTATCAAATAAGTACTACATGCCTCTCAAAAATGCCTTGTTATTCCTAATGTCCCTCATCCTCTTTAATCAAAGGTTTTTACAACATGATGATGATGTTATGTAAATTGTGTAACACTATAATTCATTTCTTATTTCTAAACCCGTCTTGTCTTTATTGTGAAGATAAATTCTATGTTTGACACTTTATTTGGTTTATAACAAGGTATGTGCACTATTGGTTAGATCTTTTCAAATACAAAATGCTTCCTTGCTTCAACTTTCAATAGTAGAATTTTGGTAGCTAGTTAGAGACATTACAATCATCAACACTATCTTGGATAGTTTTACTTAATATTAAATTATCTTCACTAAGTTCAATAGTGCTCAATAATTGGGTGTAGAAAACTATATATGATTATGCTAGGAGATGGGAAAACTATACCATTTTGGTAGGAGATGGAGCATGGTCCTTTTCTGTTGCATATTTACCTTGGATTCCATTTCTTGACTACGATCCTACCACGTTGACCCTATCCCTGAGGAGTCAGAAAGAGATTTGTGATCCTAAGAATGAACCGGGGATTGAGACTGAGGCTCCAGAGGAGCACAATCATCATGTTGATGAGGCTAAGGACTCTCAACACTCTAGTCAGTCCAGAAGAAGAAGGGCTGAGAGGGAAGAATGCAAGGCCAGGAGTTCTCAGAGCACACATGGAAATGAAGGAGCCAAAGGCAGTAAAGGTAGTTTCCATAGTTTCATTAGAAAATCCAGGGAGGAGACAGAAACTGAGACTGAAGAAGAAATTGAATGTGATGTAGACACAGATCATTACAAGAAATCTTCAAGAAGGAGTCAGGTTCCTAAGGTAAGAAGAGGCAAAAAACGATGCTGATCGACATGATTACACCTCTTCATTGAAAGTTTCTTTTCTAGCATTCAAAGGTAGGAAGAAAGATGACCCGGATGTTCATATCCAAGCCTTTGAACAATATGCTGAGTTGAAAAATATTGTTGAAGATGACTGGGGGGAATACTTTCCTCAAACATTAAAGGAGGCAGCAAAAGGAAATGGTACTACCATTTAGCTTGCCAACTCAGATATTATAACAAGCTACTCAAAGCCTTCCAAGTGGAATATTTAGATAGCAGAGGAGATGAGGATATCCTCTGTGAACTGGATAAGATAAAGCAAAGGAAATTATCAGTCATAAGTTATGTTGAAAAAATCAAGGAGCTGACTAGGCAGTTGCAAGAACCACCATCAGAAAAGCGGTTGCGGGCATGGTTTTTAAATGGTTTTTACAATAAGAAGCTTAGGGAACAGGAGGTGCCTGCACCAATAAAAAAATTTAATGATTTGGTGCAGCGAGCCCTGAAGCTGGAACAATAGGCTAAGAAGGAAAGGAGTCATAAGAAGAGGAGGTCCAGTAGTAGCAGTACTTCTACTGAGAATTTTGATTCCAATAAGACCTCTAGTAGTTTTGAAAGTAGCTAGGATGAGAAGTTCAAAGACAAGGCTAAGAAGGGGTGTTGGTCTAGAAAGATTGATGAGATAGCCTGATAGATTGCTGAAATCAGTCAGACCAGACAACCAGTAAGAAGAGTGGAAACCTGGTGTTCAAAGTGTGAATCCAAATATCATGTTTCCAAATAATTAGCAACAGTGTACTTACTGCAAAGCTTACGGCCATCTATGGAACATGGCATTCGCATTCATCATTTCAAGAAGGGAAAAGATATGTCTGTGGTATCATTTACCAATGTTGAACCAGTAAGAGTGGAAACTACCAGTGTACCCCAAGAAGAGAAATCACGTATCAATGATACTGGTACGGGGCGCAACAGGTACCAAGGGGGTATTGGCCGGGGCCGGGGTCGTGGTAATTTCCATAGTCGAAGTCTGAATTTTTATACTTGTGGTAAGTATGGGCATTTCGCAGCTCAATGTCCAAAAGCACCTGTTATTGCTATTACTAAGGCGAAGGCCCTAGAACCAATTCCTGTACAAGCAATTACAGACAGCAAAGGGTGGTTATTGAGGAAATCCCAGATAACCCAACAAAACCAATCAATCCTGAAAGTAGCAAATGGGCTCAATTGAGAGAGGTGTGAAAATCCAAGGGTAAAGAAAAGGTGGTTGATGAATGGCAAGAGCAAAGAGAATTGGCGGCGAGAATCATAGACAATTTAGCCAAGAAGCTACCAGAGCAGCCAGAGAATTCTGATGCTCGGGTCATTCAAAAGATACCAGCCCAGTCTTCTGAGAAAGAACAAGGTCTGGAACACCTGAGACCATGTTGGCTGCAGTTCAAGGACTAATGGAAGAGTTAGGGACTGATAAGGGAGTTGAAAGCACTAGAACATAGGAATGGTATTGTGCAAATACTACCAATTCTTCAAGTTCTGATAACAACTCTGATCATGAGAGGGAGGAAATTCATGTCAAGATTTGTGATAGAATTCAGAAACTCACGGTGGAGTTAGAGAACATTAGAAAAACTTTTCCTGAAGCAGCAAATTTCATCAGACAATGAAGGAAGGCTGAGGTGGAAGCCAGAACGGTTGACTTGGCTGCTATCAGAGATGATGAAGTGCCGGTGATCCAGGTAGATTATAAAGTTAGAAAACAGTGGGAGCCACTATCTCGTGTTATACTGGATGGAAGAGCAGGAATAAACATTCTGGGGACACATCTTTAGCAAAGGATGGGAATTACAAATCTGAAACTTGCACCTTTCAAAGTTCGAATGGCGGACCATCGAGTAGTGCAGGCAACTGGTATGATAGAGAGTATGCAGATAAGAGTGGGCAAGGAAACATTCAAAACTAGCTTCCTAGCATTAGATGTGCAAGACGCGTATGGGATGCTATTGGGGCACCCATGGCTGCGAACGGCACAGGCTATTCACGACTATGCTAATCAGACTGTGACAATACAAGGTGCCAATATCAGAATTTAGATTCAGATGAACAACACTAGGAGCTGGAGAAAGGAGCTGAGAATTGAAGAGCTTTGCCAGAAGTATAAGGTGAAGAAAATTGAGAGAATGCTAGCAGTAATGAATATTTTTCCATTAACTGAGATAGATCTCAATGAAGTGTTACTGGACAAAGATCAGACTGAAAAGCAAAAAAAAATAAATTCAGACCAGTTCACTGAGCATAACTTTGGAGAACGACCAGTTCAGCTGACTGGAAGGCCATAAGAACCAATTGATTCCAGTGCACCAATGGATTTTGAACAAATACACTCTGAAGAAGTTACTGAAAATCAGAATAGCAATTCAGAGCTCAGGGGACCTTCTTGGGATTATGCTGAGGAGTCAACCAAGAGAAAAGGCAAAGGACCTAACTGGTTACTTCCAGATGATTAGGAAATAGAGGAATGGAATTTAGGTTCTAAGGAAAATCCTAGATTGATCAAAGTCAACAAACATTTGAATCCTAAGATGAAAGAGAAGGCTCGACATATGTTCCAGTAGTACAAGGATGTGTTTGCATGGGAACATACCGATCTTAAAGGAGTAGATCAAGAGGTATGTCAACATCGAATACCATTGAAACTAGATGCCAGACCAGTACAGCTGCAACGATACCGAATAAATCCAAATTACGCTAAGAAGGTCAAGGAAGAGATTGATAACCTTCTAAAGGCTGGGTTCATTACTAAAGTAGCTAGTAGTGACTGGTTGTTCCTTATTGTGGTGGTACCCAAGAATAATGAAAATCTTAGAGTGTGTGTGGATTATAGAAAGTTGAACGCTCAAACAATTAAGGATCCCTTTCCATTACCCTTCATGGATATGTTGCTTGATGAAATTGTAGGATATGAGATGTATAGCTTTATGGATGGTTATAGTGGCTGTAACCAATTACAGATTGCTCTTGAAGATCGGAGTAAAATCACTTTTATTACTGAGTGGAGAGCATTTATGTATCTAGTGATGCCTTTTTGTCTTTGCAACGCACCAGCCACTTTTCAACGATTTATGATGGAAATATTCAGTGAATTTCTTCACCGATTCCTTGCCATATTTATGGATGATTTCACTATATATTCAACAGAGGAGAAGCATTTACTTTTTCTTAAAATGGCTTTCCAGCGTTGTCAGGAAAAGCGGATCTGTTTGAACCCATTCAAATCTGTTTTCTTAGTTTGGAAAGGACAGCTACTACTGGGATATGTAGTGTCCAAGAATGGTATAGAAATGGCCAATGACAAGATCCAGTGTGTCCAGCAGGTCAAGGCGCCTCGGAATGTGTCAAAGTTAAGCTCTTTCTTGGGATATATCAATTTTTATAGACAATTTGTGCACAAGTTTGCTTCCCATGCATTATCTTTGTATGAACTTACAAAGAAGACCAACAAGTTCAGTTGGAATGATGAATGTGATGAGAGTTTTTAGAATTTAAAGAATGCTATTATCAGTATGCCAGACCTTCGACAACCAAATTGGGACGTCATTTTTCATGTACATGTCGATACTTTAGGACTGCCGATGGGAGCAATACTGGCTCAGCCAAAAGAAAGATCTGATTACCCAATGTACTTTGCCATTTGCAGGTTCAGCCAAGCTGAACAAGGGTATACAACTACTGAAAGAGAAGCCTTAGGGATGGTTTTTAGTGCTACCAAATTCAGACATTATTTGTTGGGCAAGCTATTTCATTTTTATGTGGATTATTAGGCCTTATTATTTTTTTATTAATAAAGTCATTATTCAAGGCAGATTGATATGCTGGATAATGTTCCTGATGGAATTTGAATTTTGTATTTTCCATAAAGCCGGCAAAAACTATTGTGGTGTTGATTTCCTATCCAGAAGTACGGATGGCTACTCTGAGGTGTCTTTAAGAGACGAGCCAGTGGATTTAAACTATTTCAGTTAACAACTGCAGATCAACTGATCCAAAATTGTATAAGGTATATTAGTTTCTTTCTAATGGAGGATTCCCAGATAACTGAACTCAGAATCAAAAGAAGGCCCTGATTATTAAGAGTCTGAAGTTCACCATCATTGGCGGATCACTTTACAGATTGGGAGTCGATGGGGTTCTTCGCAGATGTGTGCCTATGGAGGGACGAATGCAAGTTATTTCAGAGGCACATAATGGGGATTCTGGGGACATTTTTCTACTGATATCGCTTCCAAAAATATTCTGCAGGCTGGCTTGTGGTGGCAGACTTTAATATCTGATGTCAGAAGCTTTTGTAAAACTTGTGATATATGCCAAAGAATGGGCAAACCCACGACAGTAGATATCACTCCTCTAACACCGGTTCAACCACTATGTGTTTTTATGAAATGGGGTTTAGATTTTATGGATCCCTTTAACAAAATTACTCCAAGGAAGAATAGGTATATATTGATGGCCACTTGTTATGTGACCAAATGGGTAGAAGCTAAGGCTCTTCCCGACAACATGGTAAAATCCACTCCTATGTTTCTATTTGAAAATATTGTTGTCGATTCCTGTGGTGGAGATTGTGTTAGACCCTACGCACTTTATCAATGAACTATGGACATTCTCATGGATATGCTTTCAGTCAAGCGTCGAAAATCAACATCATATTATCCTAGATGCAATGGGAAAGTCGAAAGTAGTAACAAGACTGTCAAGACTAAGATTGTGCAGAAAGAGCCACACCATTGGGATTTGAAACTTCAAACTGCTCTCTGGGCATATCGAATAGCCTATAAGGTCACTACAGGATTGGCACCATTTAGAATGGTGTATGGCACTGAAGCTATTGTGCCTATGTAATTTGTCATACCGAGTCTCTGGATGGCAGTCGAGTATGGGTTAGATTTTAATCACAATCTGAAACAAAGACTGGAGTAGTTAACACAGCGGGATGAGTTAAGGCAGAGGGCTATGCTGGAATAGGAAATTGTTCACCAAAGAAGGAAACACTGGCATGACAGAAAAATCAAAGTTAGGGAGTTTTACAAAGGAGATTTGGTTCTGCTATATCAATCAAAACTTGGCCCTAAGAAACCGAACTTAAAGATATCTTGGGCAGGTCCATATGAAGTTGATTGGGTGTTCTCCAATGGCACAGTAAGATTGAAAGATTTATCTGGGTTACAATTTCAAGGGGTATATAATGGGACCAAAACCAAGCTCTATTATTCAGAAGACAGAAAGACTTCTAGGGACAAGGGTACTAGTAGTCTGGGAACTGAAGACCAGGAAATTCTAGAATCAGCTATTTTAAGCCTTTTTCATGTATAGCCAGTTCCAGAGCCAGTCAAAAGGTCAGACAAGTCTTAGTACGACAAAACGATGTCAGTACTAGAATCAGTAAAATGTCAAAACCAATATCAAATTTTTATGGAGAAAAGGGTCAGTGGGACTATCAATAGTAATCATTTCAAAGAAGATGAAAAGTATTAGCCAATGCATGTGTGCCACATCATTTATGATGCACAGGACTCTAGGAACGGTAATTAGTGGAGCTTTTATGGTGCAAACTTGTATAACAGTAAGGCGAGTAGGTATTTTCCTCGTAAATCTCCTACACGACGTCTGCCTACTGTTATCCATTTGCCTTTACCAAGCTCTGAAGTTTCGTCACTGCAACCACAAACTTCTTCGTCTGAGGAAACTGCTGATTGATGTCTATCTTTACCCGCCACACCAGGATACGGGTTTGAAGATTCAAGTAAGTCCTCTTCTTCTTCCTCTACTGATCCATTGTCTTCACGGTGTATGGGTAGGAAGAAAATGTCAGAAAATATGCAGGAAACTATAGAGGAAACCCAAGCACTTATTGTTGCTGCAAAAGCTTCTCTTTCACTTATCCCTCACAGTAAAATACAGTGGTATGTGTTTACTGAGCAAGCCGAGACATTACTCCGACTATGGGATTTGCATATGGTTGTGCAAGCCACAAGAGTTGAGTTTGACACAGCTATCATTAGACAGGTTCTTGATTCCTTCAATGTTGATGAAGAAAGTGCTATGGTATATGGTAGCAAAGTGTCAGTAGCACCTGAAAATGTTGCTTTTGCATTCAAGATGCCAAATGAGCCAAAGCCATCTGTAGCAACAGCAAAACAGATCAGCGCAGCTCTGAAAGAAGATGATGCTACCAAGAAGAAACACAAAGCCAATGTGCAAGGGGTTCCAGTAGCGGGTATGGACATTCCTGCTGCTTACCGCTTTGTAGCTGAAGCTGTGAGTCTCAAAAACAACACAACTTATGTGTCAAAAAAACTATTTGCTATGTTACTGGCAAAAGGATTGGATGCCACAGTTTCAATAAATCTATGTCCAATTCTGTCACATAATGTGTTTCAGCAGTCTGCTAAATTGAAGTCCCAAAATGTTTTCAAAGCTTGGTATGTTTAGCAGTTCCTTTAATTCGGCAACTTCTCCGGATACTCATGACTAGGTAGTGATGGTTCGGAGCCAGAAGCCCTTTCTAGTAACTAACAATGTGGATTTATCATTAGATGAAGAAGCCCCAGATAACCAGTTAGCTCTCACTGGACAAAAGAGGAAAGCCACGCAAGAGGAAGCTGGAATTTCAAAAAGACCAAAAACTACACTGACCAAAAGCAGTGCTCTCCTTGAACAACTAGAAAGTCAGGTGAAAACAATGTCTGTTGAAAAGACTCCAGCAGACCAGGCTTCAGCTGACCAGCCAGACCAGTCTCCAGTCCAGACCACTGGTAGAACCAACCAGCAAGCAGGGCAAAGTTCAGCGACTACCAGTGCAGGAAAAGACCAGTCAGACAGGACTAGTGTTGAGCAACCGGTGGGTCAGACTGATAAAGTAAAAGGACCATTACCTTTGAGTCCACTTGGTAAAGTTTCCATCCCTTACAATGAAGTGGCTTTGCATTTAACCAAGAAGCACCGGTTACAACAGCTACAGACTACTCCTGCACAAATCTGATTATGCTACACTACCATGTATGGCTCCTGTCACAGTTTATGAGCCAGTTGCCTGTGACCCAGCAACGGTGAATGATGGATGTTCAATACTTATTCAGTCATCCTGGAACACTATTGTGAATGCTATAGGACAAATGTTGGATACCTTAGTAACTAATGATGAATCAGCCAAGTTAAGGACCGAAGTGAGGGAGACTGAGTAGCAAGTTGAGAAGTTGGAGCAGGATAGAGGATCACAGTCATTACGGCACAATATCCTTGAAAATCAATCAGCTAGGACCATTCAACATTTAGAAAATAAGTTGTCAAAGATGGAGTCTAAGAATAGGATGCTTAGAGAAGAAAAGGAAGAGGTTGAAAGAGCTGCTGACAGATTTGAAACCATGCTGCGAATGAAGAGAGTTGATTTCAACTCATTGCTGACAGCCACAATGCATTGAAATCCACTTTAACTGAAAGATATATCTATAATAATCTAGATGATATAATGAATCCAAAGGGAAATGCTGTTTTCAATATAGATAATTTGAGGGCGCTCAAGGAAACAATACACAGTGATTTGCAAGATAAAATTTCTAGATACAACAGTGCTTTGGCAAATCAAGCTATCCTGGACTATATTGAACATCAAAACAACCTCGATGAGGATGATGATAAAGCAGTAGAAGAGGAAGAGAAGGAGGATGAACTAGCAGAAAGACATCATGATGTGATGACTCTCCTCCATCTCCACTTCAGAATCTGGTGCTGGTGGAGCAGGGGCCACAGGGGAAAATCATACCAGTACAAACTAGCCAGACCAGTATAGGGGTCAGCAGTCGGGTGATCATCGGGTTGAAAATCAACAATCCCCCAGCAACACTGGGAATTCACTAATATACCAATCATAGCACAGTTCAAATGAGAAGGGAAAGGTAAAGCTGTGACTGAGACTCTGGAAGGTGATGAGCAACATTCATTACATCTCATCACACTGAACAAGAGACTAAGACATCAGCAAGCTCCTATAACTAGGATGTATCTGGAGGATGATGTTGTTCTGTCTAATCTTGAATGATTCAGTGACTATATGTCGGTGCCAGAGAAATGGTTCAACATTGGAAATCAGCTGCTTTCCATAACCAAGAGTGTGCCAACTGCCTGAGCATCCTAACAGAATTCAATTGCTAGAGAGAGTACCTAAATGGGTACTAACCTCTGATAACAAACTAGTTGATCCACACTGGCAGTGGCAGTCTACTGCAGACTGTCATTCCCTAGCCATTGAATTAGAGCTCCTGCTCGGGAACATACCAACATATACATGTGTAAAAGACGTCAATTGAAAGAAGTTTTAATGTAAATAAAATTTGCTAGGGGAGTTTTGGATCAGAGGGTAAAAGCTATTATTGAAGATCACGCTACCACTAGTAAGGGGCCTCCAACTCAAATGACAGTAGGAGAACAAGCAACTGTTCTTTGAAGATTTTTTCAACTGGTCAGAGTAACTAGAAAGATGATGCAACAGGAGAACCAGGCTGTCCTCAATTTTTTGGAGTTTGTGCCCGATTCCCCAGTCCTGTTGTATGCTTTACCAGCTAGAGAGACTGAGCTGCCTAGGTTTTTCCTAGCACTGTATCCTCAACATCCAAAACTAGTAGATTGGGTCACATACTATAATATTAATGATGATCTTTAGGATTGGTATGAGCAATCCACTGTAAAATGGAAAACCTGGCAAACATTGCTTAATGATGCTCTTCAATTAAATGATCCTGGGGAACTAAAGAAAAAGATGAAGAGGGTTAAGCTATGTATGGGATAATGAAAAATTCAATTTAGAGGTCTCACCAAGATCACAAACCAGCTGCTGCAACTTACTGTAGAGTCCTCTAAAATCCCTGAAAAGGATGTTATGGCTAAACCAGGCCTGGGACCATAGTACAAAGAGATGGTTGATATTATCTTTGAAGCTAGGATTAAAACAAATCAGCCTCTTCCAGAAGGATAGATCCATACAACTTCACATTGTCATAAATTGGCCAGAACTTGTCTAACAAAAGGCAAACTCACGCTCTATGATCTTGACACCAAAACCTATCATCCTCTCACGCCTTATGAATTGGAAATGACCACAGAAAAGCGGGATCAACTTGAACAGGAGGCCATTTACAGACTTATCCAGAAGGACAATGCGGACACTAGGACTTCTGGAACACCAACATGATCGAAGGGCAAGAGGAAGCGGGTTCAGTGGAAGGATACTGGGTAGTTCCATCTCAGAATCTGATGGTGGATTTTTCCAACTGTTCTCAGAATCAAACGGTGGATTTTTCCAGCCAATTTCAGAATCAGACGATGGATTTTTCCAGAAAGGTGATGGAATTTCTTTGGCTGGACGCCCTTGGAATTTCAATTATAGAGGTGTCAAGCACTCAACAAGCATGAAGTATGGTATACAGTTAGCAATACCAAGAGAGCTAGCAACTTCCAAAGAGTACTATTATGTGGAACATAGGCCAACTCATGAGGAACATCGGTCAACCTAGCAAGCAGGCAAAGAGGTTCCTCAACACCTCAGAAGAATCAGACGGTGGATTTTTTTCAAAATTTTTGGAGTCATACCAAAATTTAAGAAAGGAGGGAATGATGTAGACGGCGAAGACAGTCTCAACAGGCAGGAACTCTCTCCTGGAAGTTGAACAATGGATCAATCAGTAATTACCATGACGGTTACCACAGTAACTTTGAGAGGTTATAAATAGGACCCATTACATTGTAATTGGGTTGCTTGTGATTTGACTTCTTACTCCTAGTCTCTTGGTTTTAGTCTCCGAAGCTGTTCTTGAGTTACAAGCTCTTCACTTGTAATTCGACTCTGTAATCATTACTATAGTAGTCAATTGGGCTTCAGTCTATTATACCTTGTACTCGTTCTTCATAAACTCTAAATCTAAACATGAAACACTTTTCCAGTCATTCAATCTGTTTCTAATCCCAGTAGAGTATTTCAGTTCAGTTAACTATTCCAGTTCAGGTTTCATATTCTATTCCAATTTCACTGAGTGAATTAACGATTTTCGGTAGCTGTAAATTCTAACACTAGAATCAGCTATCTAAAGAGATCAGCTCCAATTTCACTCAACCAAAAAGAAAATTTACAAGAGTTACTAGCATATCAACTAGACCCCGATTAAATAAAAAATGCAAAAGCGACCTATCTCTCAAAGGAATAGCTTGAAGAGCACAACACCATAGTGTTCACCAATAGATTCAAGAGTGAGGAAGGACACCAGGTAGAGCTACAACTTCTACCCAAAGAAGTATATGATATCGCCGCAAAACCCGAGACCAAAGAAGCCAACCGAAGGCTAGGATTCAGAGATTTCTATGAACAAGAGCCGTGTGGGGTGGACTTCCAAAAGGCTTATGAGCTTTTGTCCACGATCAAAGAATATGGAACTGCATAGATCTTTGACCCACAAGGGAATAAGGTTGAAGTGGTGATCACCAAGGAGATAGTGGCAGAAGCACTCAGACTGCCAATAGAAGGAATGACAATGAGGGCAAGATGTAGGAAGACGATCGTAACTTTCACCAAAGAAACCACCGCGGCCACATTTGTAGACCTCGTTAACAAATAGGTGGAAGATCCCGCAAGGTTGTACCACCAACACTTCCATTTCCTTGCTAAGAGGCTGCCAATGTATACAACGCCCAATCATGCGGTTGCCACAACCTTTACGCAAGTCCTCAAATCAACGATTAGGCAACCAATTGACCATGCACAAAATGTTTTGTCCACATTGAAAGGGACAAAGAAAGAAGAAAAAATCACATATTTGGGTGCACCAGAGGTTTTAACCAGGATTGCTTACCATGCCATCGGCATGGCCGACAACTTGCCACCTACCCTAGATCAAAACACTTGGATAGTATTAGCACAACCTTCTCCTTGAGCTACAAGATCTGCCAAGAGATCATACAAGTCATATAAAGAGTCTGCTGAGAGCTCGCCAGAACGACACATGAGTGAAAGCTTGGATAACAAGGAAAGGAGAGTGTGAACAGAAGAGAAAAAGAGAAAATCTGTGGTAGCACACTAGGAGGAACCTGTACAAAAGCAACCCAGGTTTGAACAAGAAAAGCACTCTTACCAATGTAGCCGCCAAGCACAAGGAAAAGACCCGAAAAAGTGGGTGCCTATTGGGCTTAAAGGTGCAAGAACAAAGCATCATACCAGGAAACAAGCTAAAGATCCCACAGAAGTACTGAAATAGATGTATCAAGAAGTAAAAACTTTAAAGTTAAAAGAATCACAAGAAGTAGCAAGGAAAGCAACAGAGGTGGTAGAACAACAAAAGCAAGCAGAGGAAGCCACTGCACAAGAAGAAGCACAACATGCTTAAGGTGATGTATCTCCCCGAATCTCTTCTCCTGTTTCTGAACACCATGATCACCCCATGCCGCCCACCACCATCACTAGCAATTAGAACCACAAAAACTGAGCCAACAAAAGAAGCAGAGCTTGAACAGCAAGAAGCAGCAAAATCAACACACCAAGCAGTTGAATCTACTCAAGAGCAGCAAAAAGAGAAACAAATAGAGGATGACAAAGAGCCAGAAAGGACAACCAATCTTGCACAAGAAGAGGACACCACAAAGTTTGAGCACACAAGAGAATAGGAGGCTGAGAAAACACCCTCTACTTCAACACAGTAAGAGAAGGCCGAGGCAACCACGAAGCCTCAGGATGACAAAATAGAAAAGGATCAGGCACAACCACAAGGGCAACACCAAACAATCTCCATGACGCTCCCCAAGGACACAAAAGAAGCTGTAGAAACATCAAGTCAGTTGGCATGAAATGAGACTGGCAATCAAATGACGAAGTCATCCTGCAAGTTAACAAATATGTAAGCAAATGCAGGACATGACTGAACGACTTTTCTCAGTAGCATTTAGCTGTAGCACAAGGGCCAAAGAGTTAGAGATGGTGATTGAAGCACTCCAAGGGGAGTTAGACGATCGACTTAACGTCATCACCGATCTACAAAGGCAAGTGCAAGAGTTGCAAGTAGAAGCTGAACAATATCAGCTCGCCAGGGATAAGCAACAGAAAGGGATGGAGGAGCTTGGAGATTTTCTTACAAAATTGTCAGATGCATGCAAAGCAAAAGATGAGCAACTGATAGAAGTTACAAATGAACTTCTAACTACAACCCTCTCAGTTCAAAAAATTTAGGTACAGTTAGATGTGGCAAATGCTTCCCTTTAGTACTCAGAAAAAAGAATAAATGATCAGGCAATATTCTTGTGGCAAATACTAGAAAAATCCTACAGTGGCCTCGATCCAAGGCACATACGAGGTCTACAAGGCATTAGAGAAGAAAAACAAAAACCTTGAGCTGGAGCTAAAATTGGAGTAGTCTCAGCACAGAGACCTAGATTTATTGCGGGTCCAAAGAGAAGACGAGCTGCTGAAGGAATAGCTGAACTCAAAAGAGCCAACCAGCTATTGAGAGAGGGATGGCCAAAAACACAAGAAGAGGCAGGCACTTTAGAGGAACCTCAGATAGAAATCTCCTCAGTTTCATTCGCTGAGATGGAGACACAACCAACTGAAGAGCTAAGTGGCGAGGATGAGTTTCAAGTACACATTATAGAAGCAGATGGTCCAGCTCTCAAAGGCTGAGGAAGATGCACTGAAGGAAAAAATTACCCAAGAGGTAGATGATCAGTGGAAGATAGCAATGGATTGGGACTTGAGAGTACTTCATTCCATCAATGTCACACAACTCACTCCCAATGGCAATGGCACCAACAATCCCTGCCCTACCCTCTAATTAAAGTGGAGTTGCTACAAGTAAAAGAAAGGCTTTACACCGACATGAAAGTCGAGGGCACTGATCAAGACCTCCCGAAGTGGAGGTTGAGCTAGTTGAACAAGAATCCAAGGTACTTGATTCTATTCACAAGAGCACCTGTAGCCCTACAAAAGGATCCAACTTTCTAAGGACTTGGCAAGCACACGAGGCACTACTAAAGAAGAGGCCAACTTGGCTGAATTACCCAAGATTGCCTACTCCAGAAAAGGGACCACCGACGGAAGAGTACATGGTGAAAACCCTAAAGGGCACCATGTCATTCTTTAAAAGTCTACCAGATTTGTCATGTACAATGTTATACAAAGTTTTCCAAATGTTGCTCACTTGCATCAAAGTGTTCCATGAGCCAGATCAAGCAGGCACCCCTTGGATGTCATTCCTCGAGGGTAACAAAGGGTTGTGCTATGATCTCAGTGGCCAACCTTTCGAAGAAGTCCTCTATGGATTCTACACTAGATGCATGTTTTTATTGTCTCACAATATGTTGGCATTCGAGAAAGCATTCTACACGGGATTCTTCACTTGGCAAACAAAAATATTTGGGCCAGTGATGAGCAACCTGACATCAAAGTTTGTAGGCTACTGAGTAGTGGAGCTGAAAAACAAAGTCACCATGCAATTCTTGCAAGTGCCAGATAAAGAGAGGAAAATTAGATACCAAAAGACACTCAACCGTCAACCCAAAAAGACTACTTCATGCCATAAAGTTGTGTCAAGGGACGACACAAGCGAGGAGGGGAGAAATATTAGCAAGAAACCTTGGCTAAGGTATAAAAGCCAATTTTTGTAAGTTATTGAAAAGTTTTTGGATAATGAAATACAGTGTAAGCTAATGGTGCTCATCTCTCTCCTTCTTGTGCTTCCTACTCCCTCCCTGGTTGTCACATTTGCAGTCGTGTTTGCTGTATTGCAATTGCAGGTAAGAGCTCTACGCATTGACTTAACACAGTAATTCATAGCTTTTGGCGTCGCCAACTCACGGCATAATTTCATCATAAGTAGAAATTTACACTTCAATTTAAAAAACTAAGCATAAGTGGGATATTGGGACATCATTGCTAAGCATTTATGTGCATTATGGGGCAAAAACGACTAGGTAAAAAATCCATTGTTGTTAATAATCGCGATTTTGGAACTTGACATAAAGTGGAATTTGAGACCATAAGCATGTGTTCTTAGGTCTTATAAACATGTCCTAGAAGTTTTGTTATGTTTGGATGTCATTTGATACTGTAAAGGATGTGATTTTTTTGCCGACGATGAGCGATTGGCTTTTGGTAATTTCAGTCACTAGAGTGTAGCTTGCGTTAGATGCAAGTTGTTAGTTGTTTTTTGAGATTGACAACCTCTTGTAGCCTCTATGCACTAGTCGAGTCAGCTTTGTCCCATGGATTGACAATTTAATCGTGGTTCTCGCTAAAACTGCAATAAGATAGGATAATGAGGTTAAACATGCGTCCCACAAAAAATAAAGGTTTACTTAATGCGGAAGTAGTTGTGGTCTATTGTTACGACACTAGATAAGGGCCAAGAGTACAAACAAGGAAAAGCTTGATACAATATGTAGCTAAAGATGAGCAAGCTCTATGTCTTGTTCACTTCACTCCATGATAAATTTGTGCAATATCATGACAATTGCACCATTGCATACAATGCATGAATCACCTTAGAGAGGCATTTTGGAGTTATTTTTGAGACTTTCAAGATTACATTTGAAAAAAAAAAACTCTATGATCTCCTTGCAATTGGAAAGATAAATTCAAAGTTGGTAAAGTAGGCATTAATTGCACACATTTACACGTTCTTGGGAGTGTAATCAAGTATTTTTTGCTCCTTAATAAGATGAATTTTGTTCACTTTTTTGGATACTTTCAATTTTGGGGTGGATATTGCTTGGTTGCATTAGTAAATAAAAAATCTTTTTCAACTGATTGCTTAATCTCTAGTTTTTGGGGATGATTGGAACCAAAAATCATTTCCTCATAAATTGGTGGTGCGTGTCCACTTGGGCACTTTGGTGATGGGAGACCACTCTTAGAAAAAATAAAATTTGTTGACAAAAAGACAACCATATCTTGTCAAAGCATAGTCTCATCAATCAATCACTCACACACACACAAACATGCGTGTGCTCTTTAACTCCACCCAAGTTGTGAATAGCTTGACACTCTTGATTTACTAGCTATTACCACGCAACCTTACCCAAATTACTTGCCCCAATCTATTTTGTAAGTTGCATTTTCTAAATTGGGCTCCACTAAGGTCATCAATGATTGCATCAAATCCTGTATGCGCATGTTCCCTTGTATTTATTTGGCCTCGCTATGTGCAAGAAGTACGCACAACACATGTTGCTCTGGCCATTGGGTCCCACCTGGATCATTCTTTTTGTGTGTTTGCAATGCACTTCTTTCTCCACAAGCTCTATAGCATTGTCCCAGCTCTCCATGCATTGCTTGTGCTGCCAATTTAGCAACCAGCTCAAAGCCTTGCGTGGAGCCCACCTTGACAGCCACCTAATTGTTTTGAATAGATTAAGGACCTTATTCCCATTACTACATCTAGTGACACATCTCTACCTGGTAAGGCTATTTTCCACCTCACTTGCTTTTACAAGAATATCATCAAGGCCCTCATTTTCAAAATGCAAACTTTCCACTTCCTTGTAAAACAACACTTAACCACTTAGTCTAAGCACCCATTTGCACACTACCATTGATTAAACCATCAAATATTTGAATGTGATTTCTTTATGGCAACCAAGAAGGGGGTAAACAATGATCGTCAAGCAATAAGGGCTTGAAATAAGTGTTTACCATCAAAAAATTTACATTCATTTTTTGTGAACTTTCTAATAATATATGCTATATCTATCACACATGATGATAAATCTAGCTTGACATAACTTGCACATGAGAATTAGACGGTGCCATTCAAATTGGTATGACCTTCCTCTCTGTGTGTGTGTGTGTGTGTGTGTGTGTGTCTGTATCTATCTATCTAGATATCTTTCTACATGCAAAGGAACACTATCATTGGGGGGGGGGGGGGGGGGGGGGGGGGGGGAGAAAAATATCCACAATTATACGGTAAAAACATTTAAAGGTTTACTTAATTCGAAAGCAGTTGTGGTCTATCATTAAGCCGCTAGATAAGGGCGTAGGCAAAGCTTGATAAAATATCCAGGTAAAGATGAGCAAGCTCCGTGTCTTGCTCACTTCACTCCATGATAAATTTGTGCAGTATCATGACAATTGCACCACTGCATACAATGCATGGATCACCTTAGAGAGGCATATTGGAGTTATTTCTAAGACTTTCAAGATTACATTGAAAATAAAACTCTATGATCTTCTTGCGATTGGAAAAATAAATTCAAACTCGGTAAAGTAAGCATGTATCTAAGAGTGATAGTAATATCCAAGTACAATCCTTTTCTCCTTTTTTGAACATCTTTTTGAGGACATAATTTGGATGATCCATTGTAAGGATTCAATTATTGGGAGTTGGCTAGATCTTTGCTTGGCATGGAGACAGTCCGAAGAACGAATTTTCTACTTTGGATGTTTACCACTACATTATCTTCCCCTTTTATATACTTGCTCCCAAAATCCTATTCTTGCAAAGTGACCTCCATATCCTTTGCCTCATGTTGAGGTCAAGCTCTTGGGTTAGAATCCATTTCTATGCTTTGGTGTTCTTTGGCCAAGTAACTGGTGTATACAAAGCTATTCAAGGTAGTGATAATAGGATTTTAGCTTTGTTGCACCTTCTACTCAAGTGTGAACCTTCTCTTCATATCCTAGCCATGTGTGCAAAACCCATGTGAGAGATATATGAATCATCCCATGTGGCATATAAGAATATTATGATCTCACTTTGTGCTTACCTAGAGATCCTATCTAGCTCTACAAAAGAGACGTTTGTTGTACAACATTTTGCATCATAAATCAAGTCGATTTTTCCAACCATCTTCTTTGTATATTGAGCTATCAATGAGTCACTAGAGTATCTCTACATTAACTATGTTTAAAGTATAAACAATCACTGACGTATCTACCATAGCTTCATTTGGTATCAAAGCCATTACCTAGATTAGCACTTCTTAATCTAATTAGATCGTAAGAATTCTCTATGCTAGATCTCATTGACAAATCTTCTTGGCCATTGCAATTGCTAATTCAACACCCCTTTGCATCTACATAATTAAACTACATTGCATAATTTCCCTCTTTTGTAGCCAATTTGTGATGGGATATGTAGGAGTTTAGAACCATCAACCACAAAAGATTGATTAAGAAGATGAAATTGCATTAATTGCACACAATTACACGTTCTTGAGAGTGTGATCTAGTATGTTTTTCTTATTGATAAGATCAATTTTGTTCACTTTTTGGGATACTCTGAATTTTGGGGTGGATATTGCTTGACTGCATTGGTAAATAAAAAATGTTCCTTCAATTAGTGATTGTGTGTGCGTTTCTTGTACAACTTTTTGCATCATAAATCAAGTCTATTTTTGCAACCATCTTCTTTGTGTATTGAGCTCTCAATGAGTCACTAGAGTATCTCTATATTAATTATGTGTAAGTTATGAAAAATCACTAACGTATCCTCCATAGCTGCATTTTGTATCAAATCCATGAGCTAGAGTAGCACTTTTCAATCTAATTAGATCCTAATAATTTTCTATGCTAGATTTCATTGATAAATCTTCTTGGCCATTGCAATTGCTAATTCAGCGCCCCTTTGCATCTACATCATTAAATTACATTGCATAATTTCCCTCTTTTGAAGCCAATTTGTGATGGGATATGTAGGAGTTTAGAACCATCACCCACAAAAGAGTGATTAAGATGATGAAATTGCATTAATTGCACACATTTACACATTCTTGAGAGTGCAATTAAGTATGTTTTGCTCATAAATAAGATCAATTTTGTTCACTTTTTTGCATACTTTCAATTTTTGGGTGGATATTACTTGATTGCACTAGTAAATAAAAAATCTTGCTTCAATTAGTGATTGTGTGTGCATTTAGCCCTTTAGAATAGCTTTCAACTGATTACTTAATCTCTAGTTTTTGAAGATGACTGGAACCAAATATCATTTTCCTCTAAGTTGGTGTGTGGGTGTCCACATGGGCACTTTGGGGATGGGAGACCACTTTTGGACAAAATAAAATATATTTAGCTAAAAGACAACCGTATCTTGTCAAAGCATAGTCTCATCAATCAATCACTCACACACACACACACACACGTATACGCACACAAACATGTGCGTGCTCTTTAACTCCACCCAAGTTGTCAATAGCTTGACACTCTTGATTTACTAGTTATTACCACGCAACCTTACCCAAGTGACTTGCCCCACTCTATTTTGTAAGTTGCACTGTCTAACTTGGGCTCCACTAGAGTCATCATTGATTGCATCAAATCCTGATATTTGCACTATCTTCCCTTGTATTATTTGGCATTGCTATGTGCAACAAGTACGTACAACACATGTTGCTCTAGCCATTGGGTCACACCCAAATTTTTCTTTTTGTGTTCTTGCAATGCACTTCTTGCTCCACAAGCTCTATAGCATTGTCCAGCTCTCCATGTATGGCTTATGCTGCCAATTTAGCAACCAGCTCAAAGCCTTGCGTGGAGCCCCACCTTGACATGCACCTAATTGTTTTGACTAGATTAAGGACCGTGTTCCCATTACTACATCTAGTGACATATTTCTATTTGATAAGGATTATTTTCCACCTTGCTTGCTTTTCTAAGAATATCGTCAAGGCCCTCATTTTCAAAATGAAAACTTTCCACTTCCTCGTAAAACAACACTTGAGCACTGAGTCTAAGCAACCATTCACACACTACCATTGATTAAACCGTCAAATATTTGAATGTGATTTCTTTATGGCAGCCAAGAAGGGGATAAACTTTGAATGTCAAGCAATAAGGGCTTGTAATAAGTGTTTACCATCAAAAAATTTACATTCAATTTTTGTAAACTTTCTAATAATGTATGCTATATCTATCACACATGATGATAATTTTAGCTTGACATATAACTTGCACATGAGAATTAGACAGTGCCATTCAAATTGGTAAGACTTTCCTCTCTCTCTCTCTCTCTCTCTCTCTCTCTCTCTCTCTCTCTCTCTACATGGAAGGGAACACTATCATTGTGGGGGGGGGGGGGGGGGGGGGGGGGGGAGAGAAATATCCACAATTCAACAGTTAAGGGTTTCACACTTGGAAAAAAAAAGGTTTACTAAATTCAAAAGCAATTGTGGTCTAGTGTTAAGCCGCTAGATAAGGGCGAAGACTACAAACAAGGCAAAGCTTGATAAAATATGCAGCTAAAGATGAGCAATCTCTGTGTCTTGTTCACTTCACTCCATGATAAATTTGTGCAATATCATGACAATTGCACCACTACATACAATGCATGGATCACCTTAGAGAGGCATTTTGGAATTATTTCTAAGTCTTTCAAGATTAGATTGTGAATAAAACTCTATGATCTCCTTGCGATTTGAAAGATATATTCAAAGTCAGTAAAGTAGACCTGTATCTTAAAATGATAATAATATCCAAGTACAATCCTTTTCTCCTTTTTTGAACATCTTTTTGAGGACATAATTTTGATGATCCATTGTAAGGATTCAACTATTAGGAGTTGGCTAGATGTTTGCTTGGCATGGAGACGGTCCCAAGAACGGAGTTCCTACTTCGGATGTTTGCCACTACATTATATTTCCCTTTTATGTACTTGCTCTCAGAATCGTATTCTTTCAAAGTGACCTCCATATACTTTGCCTCATGTTGAGATCAACTTGGGTTAGAATCCTTTTTTATGCTTTGGTTATTTTTGTTGATGAGCACAAATCTTTGGCCAAGTAACCGGTGTCTCCAAAGCTATTCAAGGTAATGATAATAGGGTTTTAACTTTTATGCACCTTCAACTCATGTGTGAACTTTCTCTCCATATCATCATGCTAGCCATGTGTGCAAAACCCCATGTGAGAGATATATGAATCATCCCATGTGGCATATAAGAATATTATGATCTCACTTTGTGCTTACATAGAGATCGTATCTAGCTCTACAAAACATAAATTTTTGGTACAACTTTTTGCATCGTTTCCATTAGATAGATTAGCACTTCTTAATGTAATTAGATCCTAAGAATTCTCTATGCTATATTTCAATGACGAATCTTCTTGGCCATTGCAATTGCTAATTCAACACCCCTTTGCATCTACATAATTAAACTACATTGCATACTTTCCCTCTTTTGAAGCCAATTTGTGATGGGATATGTAGGAGTTTACAACCATCAACCACAAAAGATTGATTAAGAGGATGAAATTTCATTAATTGCACACATTTACACGTTCTTGAGAGTGCAATTAAGCATGTTTTGGTCATTAACAAGATCAATTTTGTTCACTTTTTTGCATACTTTCAATTTTGGGGTGGATATTACTTGATTGCATTAGTAAATAAAAAATCTTGCTTCAATTAGTGATTGTGTGTGCGTTTAGCTTTTTGGAATAGCTTTCAACTGATTACTTAATGTCTAGTTTTTGGAGATGATTGGAACCTAAAATCATTTTCCTCTAAATTGGCACTTGGGGATGGGAGACCACTTTAGGAAAATATAAAATTTATTTGGCTAAAATACAACCATATCTTGTCAAAGCATAGTCTCATCAATCAACCACTCTTACACACACACACACACACACAAACATGCGCGTGCTCTTTAACTTCACCCATGTTGCTTGACACTCGTGATTTACTATCTATTGCTATGCAACCTTACCCATCTTCTTCTCGGGTGTGTGTGTGGGTGTGTGTGTATGCCAATAAGAAGAGGAAACTGGTATAACCTTTCTATCATCCAAGTGTGGTAGATTGGTTAATTCCATTTCCCTCTTTAATAATTGGGCTTGAGTTCAACTCCTCATCGGCTAGATATTTAAGGTCTCTTGGGATAGTTTCCTACGATGTTAAAACTCACTTCTTCTTCTTCTTCTCTCTCTCTCTCTCTCTCTCTCTCTCTCTCTCTCTCTCTCTCCATACAAAGGAGCACTATCATTGATGAGGGTAGATAAAATATCCACAATTCAACAGTTAAGGGTTTCACAGTTGGCAAAAAAAGGGTTTACTCAATGCAAAAGTAGTTGTGGTCTGTTGTTAAGCCGCTAAATAAGGGCAAAGAGGACAGACAAAGCAAAGCTTGATACAATTTTCAGCTAAAGATGAGCAAGCTCTTTGTATTGTTCGCTTCACTCCATGATAAATTTGTGTAATATCATGACAATTGCACCACTGCATACAATGCATGGATCACCTTAGAGAGGCATTTTGGAGTTATTTCTTATGAGACTTTCAAGATTACATTGAAAATAAAACTCTATGATTTCCTTGCGTTTGGAAAGATAAATTCAAAGTTGGTAAAGTAAGCATGTATCTAAGAGTGATAATAATATCCACGTACAACCCTTTTCTCCTTTTTTGAACATCTTTTTGAGGACACATGTTCAATGATCTATTGTAAGGATTCAACAATTGGGAGTTGGCTAGATGTTTGCTTGGCATGGAGATAGTCCCAAGAAGGGATTTCCTACTTCGGATGTTTGCCACTACATTATCTTTCTCTTTTATGTACTTGCTCTCAAAATCGTATTCTTTCAAAGTGACCTCCATATCCTTTGCCTCATGTCGAGTTCAGCTTGGGTTAGAATCGATTTTTATGCTTTGGTGATTGTTGTTGATGAGCACAAACCTTTGGCCAAGTAACTGGTGTCTCCAAAGCTATTCAAGGTAATGATGATAGGGTGTGAGATTTGTTGCACCTTCAACTCATGTGTGAACCTTCTCTCCATATCATCATCCTAGTCATGTGTGCAAAACCCATGTGAGAGATATATGAATCAGCCCATGTGGCATATAAGAATATTATGATCTCACTTTGTGCTTACCTAGAGAATGTATCTAGCGCTACCAAACATACATTTGTTTTTCAACTTTTTGCATCATAAATCAAGTCTATTTTTGCAACCATCTTCTTTGTATATTGATCTCTCAATGAGTGACTAGAGTATCATGAATATAAAATTGCATTTATTGCATACATTTTGTTCACTTTTTGGGATACTTTCAACTTTGGGGTGGATATTGCTTGATTGCATTAGTAAATGAAAAATCTTGGTTCAATTAGTGATTGTGTGTGCATTTAGCTCTTTGGAATAGCTTTCAACTAATTATCTAATCTCTAATTTTTAGGGATGATTAAAACCAAAAATTGTTTTCTCATAAATTGGTGTGTGCGTGTTGCATTACTACATCTAGTGACACATTTCCACTTGGTAAGGCTTATTTTCCACCTCGCTTGCTTTTATAAGAATATCATCAAGACCCTCATTTCAAAATGCAAACTTTTCACTTCTTCGTAAAGCAACACTTAAACACTTAGTCTAAGCACACATTTGCACACTACAATCAAATATTTGAATGTAATGTCTTTATGGCAGCCAAGAAGTGGATAAACTTTGAACAACAAGAAATAAGGGCTTGGAATAAGTGTTTACCATCAAAAAATTTACATTCATTTTTTGTGAACTTTCTAATAATATATGCTATATCTGTTACACATCATGAGAATTTTAGCTTGATGTAACGTTCACATGAGAATTAGAGAGTGCCATTGAAATTGGTAAGACCTTTATCTCTCTCTCTCTCTCTCTCTCTCTCTCTCTCTCTCTCTCTCTCTCTCTACACGCAAATGAACACTATCATTGGGAGGGGGGGGGGGGGGGGGGGGGGGGGGGGGGGGGGGGGAGGGGTAAAATATTCACAATTCAATGGTTAAGGGGTTAACACTTGGCAAAAATAAATAAATTTACTTAATGTGAAAGCACTTGTGGTCTATTTAAGCCGCTATATAAGGGGGAAGAGTACAAACAGGGCAAAGCTTGATACAATATGCAACTAAAGATGAGCAAGCTCCCTGTCTTGTTCACTTCACTCCATGGTAAAGTTGTGCAATATCATGACAATTGCACCACTGCATACAAGCATGGATCACCCTAGAGAGGAATTTTGGAGTTGTTTCTGAGACTTTCAAGATTACATTGAAAATACACTCTATGATCTCCTTGCGATTGGAAAGATAAATTCAAAGTTGATTAAGTAGGTATGTATTTAAGAGTCATAATAATATCCAAGTAAAATCCTTTTCTCCTTTTTTGAACATCTTTCTAAGGACATAATTTGGATGATCCATTGTAAGGATTCAACTATTGGGAGTTGGCTAGATGTTTGCATGGAATGGAGATAGTCCCAAGAACAGATTTCCTACTTTGGATGTTTGCCACTACAATATCTTTTCCTTTGCTCTTAGAATCACATTCTTTTAAAGTGACCTCCATATCCTTTGCCACCTTTCGAGGTCATCTTGGGTTCGAATCCATTTTTATGTTTTGGAGAGCACAAACCTTTGGCCAACAAGTAACTGGTGTCTCCAAAGCTATTCAAGGTAATGATGATAGGGTGTGAGCTTTGTTGCACCTTCATTTCATGTGTAAACCTTCTCTCCATATCATCATCCTAGCCATGTGTGCAAAACCCATGTGAGAAATATATGAATCATCTCATGTGGCATAAAAGAATATTATGATCTCACTTTGTGCTTACCTAGAGATTGTATCTAGCTCTACAAAAGAGACATTTGTTGTAAAACTTTTTGCATCATAAATCAAGTCTATTTTTGCAACCATTTTCTTTGTATATTGAGCTTTCAATGAGTCACTAGATTATCTCAACATTAACTATGTGTAGGTTATGAAAAATCCGTAACGTATCCACCATAGCTTCATTTGGTAAGCCATTAGGTAAATTAGCACTTCTTAATCTAAATAGATCCTTAGAATTCTCTATGCTAGATTTCATTGACAAATTTTCTTGGCCATTGCAATTGGTAATTCAACACCCCTTTGCATCTACATAATTAAACTACATTGCATAATTTCCCTCTTTTGAAGCCAATTTGTGATGGGATATGTAGGAGTTTAGAACCATCACCCACAAAAGATTGATTAAGAAGATGAAATTGTATAAATTGCACACATTTACACGTTCTTGAGAGTGCAATTAAGTATGTTTTGTTCATTAATAAGATCAATTTTTTTACTTTTTTGCATACTTTCAATTTTGGGGTGTATATTGTTTGATTCCATTAGTAAATAAAAAATATTGCTTCAATTAGTGATAGTGTGTGCGTTTAGCCATTTGGAATAACTTTCAACTAATTGCTTAATCTCTAGTTTTTGGAGATGATTGCAACCAAGTCATTTTTCTCTAATTTGTTGTGTGGGAGTCCGGACACTTGGGTGCTTTGGTGATGGAAGACCACTCCTGGAAAAAATAAAATTTATTTGGCTAAAAGACAACCAATCTTGTCAAAGCATAGTCTCATCAATCAATCACTCACACACACACACACACCCACAAACATGCGCGTGCTCTTTAACTCCACCCAAGTTGTCAATAGCTTGACGCTCTTGATTTACTAGCTATTGCTAGGCAACCTTACCCAAGTTACTTGCCCCAATCTATTTTGTAATTTTTTTTCTATCTAGCTTGGGCTCCACTAGAGTCATCATTGATTGTATCAAATCCTGATATGTGCACTATCTTCCCTTGTATTTATTTGGCCTCGCTATGTGCAATAAGTACACATAACACATGTTGCTCTGGCCATTGGATCCCACCCGAATCATTCTTTTCGTGCACTTGAAATGCACTTCTTGCTCTAGAAGCTTTATAGCATTGTCCCAGCTCTCGATGTATTGGTTATGCTGCCAATTCAGCAACCATCTCAAAGGCTTGCATGGAGCCCACCTTGACATGCACCTAATTGTTTTGAGTAGATTAACGACCTTGTTCCCATTACTACATCTAGTGACACATTTCTACTTGGTAAGGTTGATTTTCCACCTCACTTGCTTTTATAAGAATATCATCAAGGCGCTCATTTTCAAAATGCAAACTTTTCACTTCCTTGTAAAACAACACTTAAGCACTTAGTCTAAGCACCCATTCATGAACTTTCTAATAATATATGCTTTATCTATCACACATTATGATAATTTTAGCTTGATGCAACTTGCACATGAGAATTACACAGTGCCATTCCAATTGGTAAGACCTTCCTCGCCCTCTCTCTCTCTCTCTCTCTCTCTCTCTCTCTCTCTCTCTCTCTCTCTCTCTCTCTCTCTACATGCAAAGGAACGCAATCATTGGGGGGGGGGGGGGGGGGGGGGGGGGGGAGATAAAATATCCACAATTTAATGTTTAAGCGTTTCACACTTGGCCAAAAAAAAAAAGTTTACTTGATGCAAAAGTAGTTGTGGTCTATTGTTAAACCGTTTGATAAGGGCAAAGAGTAAAAACAAGGCAAAGCTTGATACAATATGCAGCTAAAGATGAGCAAGCTCTTTGTCTTGTTCACTTCATTGCATGATAAATTTGTGCAATATCATGACAATTGCACCACTATATACAATGCATGGATCCCCTTAGAGAGGCATTTTGGAGTTATTTCTGAGACTTTCAAGATTACATTGAAAATAAACTCTATGATCTCCTTGCGATTGGAAAGATAAATTCAAACTTGGTAAAGTAGGCATGTATCTAAGAGTGATAATAATATCCAATTACAATCCTTTTATCCTTTTTTGAACATCTTTCTGAGGACATAATTTGGATGATCCATTGTAAGGATTCAACTATTGGGAGTTGGCTAGATGTTTGCTTTGGAATGGAGACGTTCCCAAGAACGGATTTCCTACTTCAAATATTTCCCACTACATTATCTTTCCCTTTCATGTACTTGATCTTAAAGTTGTATTCTTTCAAAGTGACCTCCATATCCTTTGCCTCATGTTGAGATCAGCTTGGGTTAGAATCCATTTTTATGCTTTGGTGATTGTTGGCCAAGTAACTAGTGTCTCCAAAGCTATTCAAGGTAATGATAATAGGGTGTGAGATTTGTTGCACCTTCATCTCATGTGTGAACCTTCTCTCCATATTATCATCCTAGCCATGTGTGCAAAACCCATGTAAGAGATATATGAATCATTCCATGTGGCATATAAGAATATTATGATCTCACTTTGTGCTTACCGAGAGATCGTATCTAGCTCTATAAAACATACATTTATTGTACAACTTTTTGCATTGTAAATCAAGTCTATTTTTGCGACCATCTTCTTTGTATATTGAGCTCTCAATGAGTCACTAGATTATCTCTACATTAACTATGTGTAAATTATAAAAATCACTAACGTATCCATCATAGCTTCATTTGGTATCAAAGCCATTAGCTAGATTAGCACTTCTTAATCTAATTAGATCCTAGGAATTCTCTATGCTAGATTTCCTTGACAAATCTTCTTGGCCATTGCAATTGCTAATTCCATGCCCCTTTGCATCTACCTAATTAAACTACATTCCATAATTTCCCTGTTTTGAAGCCAATTTGTGATGGGATATGTTGGAGGTTAGAACCATCACCCAGAAAAGATTGATTATGAATATTAAATTGCATTAATTACGCACATTTACACATTCTTGGGAGTGTAATTAAGTTCTTTTTTGCTCATTAATAAGATCAATTTTGTTCATTCTTTTGGATACTTTCAATTTTTTGGTGGATTTTGCTGGATTGCATTCATAAATAAAAAATCTTGGTTCAATTAGTGATTGTGTGTGCGTTTAGCCCTTTGGAATAACTTTCAGCTGATTTCTTAATCTCTAGTTCTTGGAGATGATTGAAACCAAAAATCATTTTCTCATAAATTGGTGTGTCTGTATCCACTTGGGCACTTTGGTGATGGGAGACCACTCTTGGAAAAAATAAAATTTATTTGGCTAAAAGACAACCATAGTTTGTCAAAGCGCTGTCTCATCAATCAACCACTCACACACACGCACACAAACATGCGCGTGCTCTTTAACTCCACCCAAGTTGTCAATAGCTTGACACTCTTTATTTACTAGCTATTGCTACGCAACCTTACCCAATTTACTTGCCCCAATCTATTTTGTATGTTGTTGCACTGTCTAACTTGGGCTTCACCAGAGTCATCATTGATTGCTTCAAATCGTGATATGCACACTAGCTTCCCTTGTATTTATTTTTTTGGCATCGCCTTGTGCAATAAGTACGCACAACACATGTTGCTCTGGCCATTGGGTCCCACCCGAATTGTTCTTTTCGTGCGCTTGCAATGCACTTCTTGCTCTAGAAGCTCTATATCATTGTCCAGCTCTCCATGTATTGCTTATGTTGTCAATCTAGCAACGAGCTCAAAGCCTTGTGTGGAGACCACCTTGACATGCACCTAATTGGTTTGACTAGATTAAGGATCCAAGTACAATCCTTTTCTCCTTTTTTGAACATCTTTCTGAGGACATAATTGGATGATTCATTGTAAGGATTCAACTATTGGGAGTTGGCTAGATGTTTGCTTGGCATGGAGATAGTCCCAAGAACGGATTTCCTACTTCCGATGTTTGCCACTACATCATGTTTCCCTTTTATGTACTTGCTATCAAAATTGTATTCTTTCAAAGTGACCTCCATATCCTTTGCCTCATGTTGAGGTCAGCTTGGGTTAGAATCCATTTTTATACTTTGGTGATTGTTGTTAATGAGCACAAATCTTTGGCCAAGTAACTGGTGTCACCAAAGTTATTCAAGGTAATGATAATAGGGTGTGAGCTTTGCTGCACATACAACTCATGTGTGATCACGCCTTCTCTCCATATCATCATCCTAGCCATGTGTACGAAACCCATGTGAGACATATATGGATCATCACATGTGGCATATAAGAATATTATGATCTCACTTTGTGCTTACCTAGAGATCTATCTAGCTCTACAAAACAGGCATTTGTTGTAGAACTTTTTACATCATATATCAAGTCTATTTTTGCAACCATCATCTTTGTATATTGAGCTCGCAATGAGTCACTAGGTTATCTCTACATTAACTATGTGTAGGTTATTAAAAATAGTGTTGCTTTGGCCCCGAATCATTTTTTTAGTGCACTTACACAATGCACTTCTTGCTTCAAAAGCTCTATAGCATTGTCATATCGCTCCATGTATTGCTTATGCTGCCAATTTAGCAACCAGCTCAAAACCTTGCGTGGAGCGCATCTTGACATGTACCTAATTGTTTTGACTAGATTAAGGACCTTGTTTCCATTACTACGTCTAGTGGCACATTTCTACTTGGTAAGGCTAATTTTCCACCTCGCTTGCTTTTATAAGAATACCCATCAATGCCCTCATTTTAAAAATGCAAACTATCCACTTCTTTGTACAACAACACTTAAGCACTTACTCTAAGCACCCATTTGCACACTACCATTGCCTAAACCATCAAATATTTGACTGTGATTTCTATATGACAACCAAGAAGGGGATAAACTTTGAACGTCAAGCAATAAGGGCTTGAAATAAGTGTTTACCATCATAAAATGTATGTTCATTTTTCTTGAATTTTTTAATAGTATATGCTATATCTATCACTGATAATTTTAGCTTGACATAACTTGCATATGAGAATTAGAGAGTGCCATTGAAATTGGTAAGACCTTTATCTCTCTCTCTCTCTCTCTCTCTCTCTCTCTCTCTCTCTCTCTCTCTCTACATGCAAAGGAACACTTTTGTTCTCTGCTATAGATAAGGGCGAAGAGTACAAACAAGGAAAAGCTTGATACAATATGCACCTAAAGATGAGCAAGCTCTGGTCTTGTTCACTTCACTCCACGATAAATTTGTGCACTATCATGACAATTGCACCACTGCATACAATGCATGGATCACCTTAGAGAGGCATTTTGGAGTTATTTCTGAGACTTTTAAGATTATATTGAAAATAAACCTCTATGATCTCCTTTTTTTACCCTCTTTCTAAGGTTATAATTTGGATGATCCATTGTAAGGATTCAACTATTGGGAGTTGGCTAGATGTTTGTTTGGCTTAGAGACAGTCCCAAGAATGGATTTCCTACTTTGGATGATTGCCACTACATTATCTTTCCCTTTTATGTACTTGCTCTCAAAAAAAAGTGAGCTCCATATCCTTTGCCTTATATTGAGGTCAGCTTGGGTTAGAATCCATTTTTATGCTTCCTTGATTATTGTTGATGAGCACAAATCTTTAGCCAAGTAACTGGTGTCCCGAAAGCTATTCAAGGTAATGATAATAGGGTGTGAGCTTTGTTGCACCTTCAACTCATGCGTGAAGCTTCTCTCCATATCATTATCCTAGCCATGTGTGCAAAACCATTGTGAGAGATATATGAATCATCCCATGTGGCATATAAGAATATTATGATCTCACTTTGTGTTTACCTAGAGATCGTATCTAGCTCTACAAAACAGACATTTGTTGTACAAGATTTTGCATCATAAATCAAGTCTATTTTTGCAACCATCTTCTTTGTATATTGACCTCTCAATGAGAAACTAGAGTATCTCTACATTAACTATGTCTAAGTTATGAAAAATTACTAACATATCCACCATAGCTTCATTTCATATCAAGTCCATTAGCTAGATTAGCACTTGTTAATCTAATTAGATCCTAAGAATTAGCACACAAATACGTAGATACATATATATACTAGTAGACCTAAGTAGAGGCTAGTAGTGCCAAAGGTCAAGTTCACCTCTTTAGATATCATCACAGTTTCAACCGTGGTAAAACCAAAGGTACATTGCAATAATCCATGCATGAGTGGATCAATGACTGCAACGCCATGATTAAAAAAGGAATATTCTCTATGCTAGATTTCAATGACAATTCTTCTTGGCCATTGCAATTGCTAATTCAACGCCCCTTTGCATCTATATAATTAAAACAACATTTCATAATTTCACTCTTTTGAAGCCAATTTGTGATGGGATATGTAGGAGTTTAGAACCATCACCCACAAAAGATTGATTAGGAATATAAAATTGCATTAATTGCACACATTTACACGTTCTTGGGAGTTTAATTAAGTATTTTTTGCTCATTAATAAGATGAATTCTGTTCTTTTTTTTTGGATACTTTCAATTTTGGGGTGAATTTTGATTGATTGTATTAGTAAATAAAAAATATCGCTTCAATTCGTGATTGTGTGTGCGTTCAGCCCTTTGGAATGGATTTCAATTAATTGCTTAATCTCTAGTATTTGGGGATGATTGGAACCAAAAATCATTTTCTCATAAATTGGTGTGTGCATGTCCACTTGGGCACTTTGGTGATGAGAAACCACTCTTGAAAAATTCAAAATTTATTTGGCCAAAAGACAACCATATCTTGTCAAAGCGTAGTCTCATCAATCAATCACTCACACACACGCACACAAACATGCACGGCTCTTTAACTCCACCCAAGTTGTCGACAGCTTGACACTCTTGATATACTAGCTATTGCTACGCAACCTTACCCAAGTTACTTGCCCCAATCTATTTTGTAAGTTACACTGTCTAACTTGGGCCCACCAAAGTCATCATTGATTGCATAAAATCGTGATATGCACACTATCTTTTCTTGTATTTATTTGACCTCGCTATGTGCAATAAGTATACACAACACCTATTGCTTTGGCCATTGTGTCCCACCCGAAACGTTTTTTCATGCACTTGCAATGTACTTATTGGTCCACGAGCTTTATAGCATTGTCCCATCTCTATATATGTTACTTATGCTGCAATTTAGCAACCATCTCAGTGGAACCAACCTTGACATGCACCTAATTGTTTTGACTAGATTAAGGAACTTGTTCCCATTACTACATCTAGCGACACATTTCTACTTGGTAAGGCTAATTTTCCACCTCGCTTCCTTTTATAAGAATATAATCAAGGCCCTCATTTTTACAATGCAAACATTCCACTTCCTCGTAAACCAACACTTAAGCACTTAGTCTAAGCACCCATTCGCACACTACCATTGATTAAACCATCAAATATTTGAATGTGATTTCTTTATGGCAGCCAAGAACGGGATAAACTTTGAACGTCAACCAATAAGGTCTTGAAATAAGTGTTTACCATCAAAACATTTACATTCATTTTTTGTGAACTTTCTAATAATATATGCTATATCTATCACACATGATGATAATTTTAGCTTGACCTACCTTGCACATGAGAATTAGACAGTGCCATTCAAATTGGTAAGACCTTCCTCTCTCTCTCTCTCTCTCTCTCTCTCTCTCTCTCTCTCTCTCTCTCTATCTATCTATCTACATGCAAAGGAACACTATCATTGGGGGAAGGGGGGGTGAGAGATACAATATCCACAATTCAATGGTTAAGGGTTTCACACTTGGAAAAAAAATATTTAAAGGTTTACTTAATGAGAAAAAAGTTGTGGCCTTTTGTTAAGCTTCTAGATAAGGGCAAAGAGTACAAACAAGGCAAAGCTTGATACAATATGCAGCTAAAGATGAGCAAGCTCTGTGTCTTGTTCACTTCACTCCATGATGAATTTGTGCAATATCACGAGAATTGCACCACTGCATACAATGCATGGATCACCTTTGAGAGGCATTTTGGATTTATTTCTGAGACTTTGAAGATTAAAATGAAAATAAAACTTTATGACGTCCTGGCGGTTGGAAAGATAAATTCAACGTCGGTGAAGTAGGTATGTATCTAAGAGTGATAATAATATCCAAGTACAATCCTTTTCTCCTTTTTTGAACATTCTTTTAAGGACATAATTTGGACGATCCATTGTAAGGATTCAACTACTCGAAGTTGGCTAGATGTTTGCTTGGCATGTCCCAAGAACGGATTTCCTAGTTCGGATGTTTTTTGTATACTTTCAATTTTGGGGTGGATTTATCTTGATTGCATTAGTAAATACAAAATCTTGCTTCAATTAGTAATTGTGTGTGCATTTAGCCTTTTGGAATAGCTTTCAACTGATTGCTTAATCTCTAGTTTTTGCGGATGATTGGAACCAAAAATAATTTTCTCATGAATTAGTGTGTGTACGTGTCCACTTGGGCACTTTGGTGATGGGAGACTGCTCTTGGAAAAAATAAAATTTATTTGGCTAAAAGGCAACCGTATCTTGTCAAAGCATAGGCTCATCAATCAATCACTCACACACACGCACACAAACATGCGCATGCTCTTTAACTTTACCCAAGTTGTCTATAGCTTGACACTCTTGATTTATTAGCTATTGCTATGAAACCTTGCCCAAGTTACTTGTCCCAATCTATTTCGTAAGTTGTGTTGTCTAACTTGGGCTCCACCAAAGTCATCATTGATTGCATCAAATCCTCATATGTGCAATATCTTCCCTTGTATTTATTTTGCCTTGTTATGTGCAATAAGTATGCACAACACCTGTTGCTCTGGCCATTGGGTCCCACCCGAATCCTTCTTTTCATGCACTTGCAATGCACTTCTTGCTCCTCGAGCTCACTCTCCATGTATTTCTTATGCTGCCAATTTAGAAACCAACTCAAAGCCTTGCGTGGATCCAACCTTGACATGAACCTACTTGTTTTGACTAGATTAAGGACCTTGTTCCCATTACTACATCTAGTGACACATTTTTACTTGGTAAGGCTCATTTTCCACCTTGCTTGCTTTTATAAGAATACCATGAAGGCCGTCATTTTCAAAATGTAAACTTTCCACTTCCTCAAAAAACAACACTTAAGCACGTAGTCTAAGCATCCATTCACACAATACAATTGATTAAACCATTAAATATTTGAATGTGATTTCTTTTTGGTAGCCATGAAGGGGATAAACTTTGAACGTCAACCAATAAGGGCTTGACATAAGTGTTTACCATCAAAAAATTTACGTTCATTTTTTGTGAACTTTACAATAATATATGCTATATCTATCACATGATGATAATTTTATCTTGACGTACTTGCATATGAGAATTAGACAGTGCCACTCAAATTTGTAAGACCTTCCTCTCTCTCTCTATCTATCTATGTATCTACATGCAAAAAACACTATCATTGGGCGGGGGGGGGGGGGGGGGGGGAGATAAAATATCCACAATTCAATGGTTAAGGGTTTCACACTTGGTAAAAAAAATAAAGGTTTACTTAACGCAAAGGCAGTTGTCACCTATTGTTAAGCTGCTAGATAAGGGCAAAGAGTATAAACAAGGCAAAGCTTGATACAATGTGCAACTAAATATGAGGAAGCTGTGTGTCTTGTTCACTTCACTCCATGATAAATTTGTGCAATATCATGACAATTTCACCATTGCATACAATGCATCGATTTGTTTCTGAGAGTTTCAAGATTACATTGAAAATAAAACTCTATGACCTCCTTGCGGTTGGAAAGATAAATTCAAAGTCAGTAAAGTAGGCATGTATCTAAGAGTGATGATAATATCCAATTACAATCCTTTCCTCCTTTTTTGAACATCTTTCTAAGGACACAATTTGGACGATCCATTGTAAGAATTCAACTTTTCACAGTTGGCTAGATGTTTGCTTGGCATGTCCCAAGAATAGATTTCCTAGTGTGGATGTTTGCCACTACATTATCTTTCCCTTTTATGTACTTGCTCTCAAAATTGTATTCTTTCAAAGTGACCTCCATATCCTTTGCCTCATGTTGAGGTCAGCTTGATTGTATTCGTAAATAAAAAATATTGCTTCAATTAGTGATTGTGTGTGCGTTTAGCCCTTTGGAATAACTTTCAACTGATTTCTTAATCTTTGGTTCTTGGAGATGATTGAAACCAAAAATCATTTCTCATAAATTGGTGTGTGTGTGTGTGTGTGTGTGTGTGTCCACTTGAGCACTTTGGTGATGGGAGACCACTCTTGGAAAAAACAAAATTATTGGCTAAAAGACAACCATAGTTTGTCAAAGTGCTGTCTCATCAATCAATCACTCACACACACGCACACAAACATGCGCATGCTCTTTAACTCCACCCAAGTTGTCAATAGCTTGACACTTTTTACTTACTAGCTATTGCTCTGAAACCTTACCCAAGTTACTTGCCCCAATCTATTTTGTAAGTTGCGCTGTCTAACTTGGGCTCCACCAGAGTCTTCATTGATTGCATCAAATCCTGATATTCGCACTCTCTTCCTTTGTATTTATTTGGCCTTTCTATGTGCAATAAGTATGCACAACACTTTGTTGCTCTGGCCAATGGGTTCCACCGAAATCGTTCTTTTTGTGCGCTTGCAATGCACTTCTTGCTCCGCAAGCTGTATAGCATTGTCCTAGCTCTCCATGCATTGCTTATGCTACAAATTTAGTAACCAACTCAAAGCCCACATTGTTATGCACCTAATTGTTTTGACTAGATGAAGGACCTTGTTCCCATTAGTACATCTAGTGACACATATCTACTTGGTAAGGCTAATTTTCCATCTCTCTTGCTTTTATAAGAATATCATCAAGGCCCTCATTTTCAAAATGCAAACTTTTCATTTCCTTGTAAAAAAACACTAAAGCAGTTAGTCTAAGCACCCAATCGCACACTACCATTGATTAAACCATCAAATATTTGAATGCGATTTCTTTTTGGGCGCAAAAAAGGGGATAAAATTTGAACGTCAAGCAATAAGGGCTTGAAAATTTAAGTTCATTTTTTGTAAACTTTCTAATAATATATGCTATATCTATCACACATGATGATAATTCTAGCTTAACCTAAATTGCACATGAGAATTAGACAGGGCCATTCAAATTGGTAAGACCTCTCTCTCTCTCTCTCTCTCTCTCTCTCTCTCTCTCTCTCTCTCATAAACACTAATATCTAACCAACCCAAATTATTTTCTCATATTAAAATGATCACTTAAAGTGGGAGAATAAATGGGAACAAGGGTTAAGATATTGAGATGTGCTTATAGATCTTTCTCAACATGGGACCAATGGTAAAGGGGCCCAAATGAGAGATGGTCTATCAAAGAGCAAGGCTAACCAATGGAGTATAAGACCTTAGGGTTAGCTTCATTGAAGACCTCCAATAGTTAATGTAAAAGTCCATTGACCTTGGGTAAGCTAGGGCTGAGCTTGAGGTGGGAACTTGGCCCAAGCTTGAGGTGCTTGATGTGGTAACCCGGCCCAATCTTAAGGTGCTTGACGATTGAGGTGCTTGTCATGCTTGAGATTCTAGGGTTGCAGTTGAGGTAAGAACCCAGCCCAAGCATAAAGTGCTTAAGGGCCAAGCTTGTGGTGGAAACTGGGGTTGAGGTGTCAAAGGTGTCAAAGTTCAAGATTCAATCCCCACAAGGAGGGGGCGAGCTCTACAAGGGGGGGGATGAGAGAGAACACCCACACACTCACACAAGGCATGCATGGTACAAAGTAAGCAAAAGAGACACTTGTCAAGGTTCTCCTCATGTTGCCCTCATGGTGTACCTGAAGCTTATTGGTTGGCCACCCAAGGGGTCCAATGATAATTTAGGAGATTTAATTAATTGATTTTTCATTTATCAAGTCCTCTCTCTCAAAGGGGAAAGGGGGACACTTGTCCCAAGGCTACCCTTGCTGCTTGTAATGCCTCTTGCTTATGATTGACTAGGCCTGAGGGGTCCAATGAGCTTTAAGCATGAGCTACAAGGGGGGGGGGGGGGGGGTCGAGCCAAGCAAGCTAGGGGTTTGCTTAGGGGGTATACTCGCCCACACACACTCACACACACTCTCATTGTGTGTAATGAAAAGTGCAAGATCTCCCTCTCCTTCTCCAAGCAAGTAGAGGTTGAGAGCCGACACCAACACTCTTGGCTATGGAGTGCAAATCCAACCAAGAGCTATGCTTCAATTCTTAAGCTTTCCATCTCCTTCTTCTTCATTACTATGCTATTATGTATGATATCAAGAAGAGTTATGATGAGTAAGGAGTTAATTCTTTCTCCTATGAAATGTTTATTCTTCCTCTTTCCTACCCTCATTCCCTGCTTCCTCTCTCCACCTTCAAAGGTGTTTGAGGTCTTGGGACTGAGGCTTGGGATAGTTAAATCTTTTTTCAAAGTTTCTGTTATGTTTGTGATGCATGAAGCTTTCCATATTCACTGCATCCCTAGGTCACAAGGAACACAAAGATTGTATAACAAGTCTCTCTTAATGGGAGAAATCATAATACAAATGCTGATTGGAGGGGGGATTGGCTCCATATAAATCCGGTCCTTAATTGTTGTCACGTTCTCTAAACTCTCTCTCTCTCTCTCTCTCTCTCTCTCTCTCTCTCTCTCTCTCTCTCTTGCAAAAGTATTGTTCATGCCAAGTTAGCTAATTGCTATGTCTATGTTGTTATCTTCAATTATGTTCACCCGCTATGCTCACAAAGTAATTTTTCAAAAGTACTCTCATTAATTTTTGCTACTCTCAAGTTAATAAGCCAATTCCATTACATTGGTCTCAGAGTATTTGGTTTCTCTTTCCTTGCTCAAGAAGAGAGGTCCTTAAGTAGCTTATAAATGGTTGATGTTGTTAATTATACTAGGGTAAGTGGAACTGGGATCTATTATTGGTTTTGTTGAGCCCACTATGTGGGATATGGTGCACACCTTGGGAACTTTGGATTAATAATGGAGTCTTTTTAGACTTGCCTACGGCTTTACCATTACTGAGCCATAAGAAGTCCGAAAGGAGCTAACCCTTGGCAACTCTGCTATGTTAGACCTACTCAACTACTCTCTATAATTAACCACTTCGAGCCGTGGGTGTAGATACTTAAGAGTCAATTTTCAAAGGCTAAGAGGAGTGGTAACTAAAGTTTTGAATTGCCAAAGCATACACTAAGTACATATATGTATTTTGTTAACATGGCTGTCATAATCAAGAGAGCAGAATGAACATTGATAGCTTTGATTTTGCACATGAAGGTGTTAATGATGATGCCCCCATGTTTGTCAATTATCTCGTTACTAGGTTGTAGCAAGCTATGGGCAATCCTGCTTTGCAAGCAGAAGTTACTCAACAACTCGTGCTTATGGAATTTCCTTTCCTCTCCAAGAGGAGAGAGAGCTTAGGAGGCCTCTTGAAGAGACCTCCAAAAGAAGACTCTCTCCCATTGGAGAGGAGGAGTCCAAAGAGCAAGAAAGCAATGAAATATTAAGTTCCAACTGTATTGTTATGAAACCTTACCCAGGTTACTAGCCCCACTCTAACTTGTAAGTTGCAGTGTCTAACTTCAGCTCCACCAAAGTCATCATTGATTGCATCACATCTTGATATGCCCACTATCTTCCCTTGTATTTATTTGCCTCGCTATTTGCACTAAGTACGCATGTCTACTGTTGCTCTGGCCATCGAGTTCCACACAAATCCTTCTTGTCAGCTTGCAATGCACTTCTTGCTCCACAAGCTCTATAGCATTGTCCAGCTCTCCATGTATCACTGATGTTGCCAATTTAGCAACCAACTCAAACCCTTGCGTGCAACCCACCTTGACTCCCAACATGCACCTAATTGTTTTCACTAGATTACTTGCTACTTGCCCAACAGAATAAATCTCTTTCATACTCCATGCCACATGATGTCCATCACTAGCTTTCACTTGCCTATCCAACGATCTCTTAAATGGTGTGTCCTTAGTGCCACATCATATTCTTAAAAGGACCTTGTTCCCATTACTACATCTAGTGACACATTTTAACTTGGTAAGGCTAATTTTCCACCTCGCTTGCTTTTATAAAATATCATCAAGGCCCTCCTTTTCAAAATGCAAATGTAGCACTTCCTCATAAAACAACACTTAAGCACTAAGCACCCATTCACACACTACCATTGATTAAACCATCATATATTTGAATGTGAATTCTTTATGACAGCCAAGAAGAAGGGGATAAACTTTGAATATCAATCAATAAGGGCTTCAAATAAGTGTTGACCATCGTAAAATTTACGTTCATATTTTGAGAGCTTTCTAATAATATATGCCACATCTACCACACATGGTGATAATTTGAGCTTGATGTAACTTGCACATGAGAATTAGACAATGTCATTTGAATCGGTTAGACCTTCCTCTCTCTATCTACATGCAAAGGAACACCATCATTTTGGGGGCGGGGGGGGGGGGGGATAAAATATCCACAATTCAACAATTAAGGATTTCACACTTGGTTTTAAAAAAAAGGTTTACTTAATGTGAAAGCAGTTGTGGTCTATCGTTAAGAGTACAATATGGAGATAAAGATGAGCAAGCTCGGTGTCTTGTTCACTTCACTCCATATAAGTTTGTGTAATATTATGACAATTGAACTACTGCATACAATACATGGATCACCTTAGAGAGGCATTTTGGAGTTTTTCCAAGAATTTCAAGATTACATTGACAATAAAACTCTATGATCTCCTTGCGATTGGAAAGATAAATTCAAAGTGGGTAAAGTAGGCATGTATCCAAGAGTGATAATAATATCCAAGTACAATCCTTTTCTCCTTTTTTAAACATCTTTCTGAGGACAAAATTTAATTGATCCATTGTAAGGATTCAACTATTGGGAGTTGGCTAGATGTTTGCTTGGCATGGAGACAATCCGAAGAATGGATTTCCTACTTAGGGTGTTTGCCACTACATTATCTTTCCCTTTTATGTACTTTATCTCAAAATCGTATTCTTTCAAAGTGACCTCCATATCCTTTGCCTTATGTTGAGGTCAGCTTGGGTTAGAATCCATTTTTATGCTTTGGTGATTGTTGTTGATGAGCACAAATATTTGGCCAAGTAACTGGTGTCTCCAAAGCTATTCAAGGTAATGATAATAGGGTGTGAGCTTTGTTGCACCTTGAACTCTTGTGTGCCCATTCGCACCCTACCATTGATTAAACCATCAAACATTTGAATGTGAATTCTTTATGGCAGCCAAGAAGGGTATCGATAGATTTTGAAAATCAAGCATAAGGGCTTCAAATAAGTGTTTACCATCATAAAATTTACATTCATTTTTTGTGAACTTTCTATTAATGTATGCTATATCTATCACACATGGTGATAATTTTAGCTTGATGTAAGTTGCACATGAGAATTAGACATTGCCATTCAAAAATCTTCCTAATTCAACGATTAAGGGTTTCACACTTTGCACAAAGCAATAAAGGTTTACTTAATGTGAAAGCAGTTGTGGTCTATCCTTAAGCCGCTAGATAAGGACGAAGAGTACACACAATCCAAAGCTTGACATAATATGCACCTAAAGATGAGCAAGTTCGGTGTTTTGCTTCACTCCTTGATAAATTTGTGCAATATCATGACAATTGCACCACTATATACAAGGCATGGACCACATTAGAAAGGCATTTTGGAGTTTGACAAGAATTTTAAGATTGCATTGAAAAGAAAACTCTATGATCACCTTTTGATTGAAAAGATAAATTCAAAGTTGGTAAAGTAGTCATATGTATCCAAGAGTAATAGTAATATCCATGTAAAATCACTAATGTACTCACTATATCTTCATTTGGTATAAAAACCATTAGCTAGATTAACACTTCTTAATCTAATTAGATCCTAAGAATTCTATATGCTAGATGTCATTGAAAGATCTTGTTAGCCATTGCAACTGCTAATTCAACACCCCTTCGCATCTATACAATTGAAGTACATTGCATAATTTTCCTCTTTTAAAGCCACTTTGTACATTCTTGAGAGAGCAATTAAGTAATTTCTGCTCATTAACAAGATCAATTTTGTTCAGTTTTTGGTACACATTTAATTTTGGGGTGGATTTTACTTTATTGCATTAGAAAATCCAAAATCTTGCTTCTATAAGTGATTGTGTGTGTGTTTTGCCCTTTGGAAAAGCTTTCAACCGATTGCTTACTTTATATTTTTTGGAAATGATTGAAACCAAATATGATTTTCTCTTTTATTGGTGTGTGTGTGTGTGTGTGTGTGTGTGTGTGTGTGTGTGCGCGTACTTGGGCACTTTGGTGATGGGAGACCACTCTTGGATAAGAATTTTTTATATGGATAAAAGAAAATCATATCTGGTCAAAGCATAGCCTTATCAATCAATCAATCATCACACATACATACACACACACACACACACACATGCACGTGCTCTTTAAATGCACCCAGGTTGTCAATAGTTTGACACCCTTGATTTATCGGCATTCTTTCTCAAGTTACTTGCCCCAATTTAGCATAGAAGTTTTGATGTCTAACCTTGGCTTCACAGAGTCCATTGATTGCATCAAACCCTCACATGCACACTAGCTTCCCTTGTATTTATTTGGCCTTTCTCTTTGCAATATGCTCCCACTACATATGTTGCTTTGGCCATCCGATTCCACCCCCCAATCGTACTTTTTGATCCTTGTAACTCTTGCTCCACAAGCTCTATAGCATTGTTCCAACTCTCCATGTATTGCTTATGCTGCCAATTTAGCAACCATCTCAAAGCGTTGGGTGCATCCCACCGTGAATCACAACATGCTCATAATTGTTTTGACTAGATTACTTGCTAGTTAGCTGCTCATGGAATCAATCTCTTTCATACTCCATGCCAAGTGCAGTCCATGGCTAGCTTGCACTTGCCATGTCTAACAATCTCTTAAATGGTGTGTCCTTATTGCCACATCATATTCTTAAAAGGCTTCTTGGTCCTTGTTCCCATTACTATAGCTAGTGACACATTTCTACTTGGTAAGGCTAATTTTTCAACTCTCTTGCTTTTATAAGAATATCATCAAGGCCCTCCTTTTCAAAATGCAAACTTTCCACTTTCTTGTAAAACAACACTTAAGCACTTAGTCCAAGCACCAATTCCTACACTCCATCAACTATCTGATTGTGAATTCTTTATGGCAACCAAGAAGGGACTAAACTTTGAACATCAAGCAATAAGGGCTTCAAATAAGTGTTTACGATCGTAAAATTTACGTTCACTTTTTGTGAATTTTCTAATAATATATGCTATATTTATCACACAGGATGATAATTTTAGCTATATATAACTTGCACATGAGAATTAGACAGTGCCATTCAAATTGGTAAGACCTCTCTCTCTCTCTACATGCAAACAAACACCATCATTAAGGGGTGGGGGGGAGCTAGATAAGGACAAAGAGTACACACAATCCAAAGCTTGATACAATATACAACTAAAGATGACCAAGCTTGGTGTCTTGTTCACTTCACTCCATGATAAATTTGTGCAATATCATGACAACTGCATCATTGTATACAACACATGGATCACCTTAGAGAGGCATTTTGGAGTTACTGACAAGAATTTCAAAATTCCATTGAAAATAAAACTCTATGATCTCTTCGCAATTGAAAAGATAAATTCAAAGTCGATAAAGTAGTCATGTATCCAAGAGTAATAATAATATCCATGTAAAATCACCCATTATTTAGATTAACACTTCTTAATCTAATTAGATCCTAAGAATTCTATATGCTAGATTTCATTGACAAATCTTCTTAGCCATTGCAATTGCTAATTCAACACCCTTTTGCATCTACACAATTAAAGTACATTGCATAATTTCCTATAGGGGATGATGAAGCAATGGGCTCAAGGTGGCTTGAAGGTGAAGCCAGCCATAGCTTAAACAGTTAGAGAGAGAGAGAGAGGTACACACACTTTTGAAAAAGTGGACTCAATACACAAAATGCTAGTAATAACATAGTGTATGTACAACATAGGCTTGCGCTTTATTTATGCATAAAGCTGGAGTGGCTATCCGATTGATAACTCTCCATGTAGCCCTTCTTACAAGCTTAACTCATAGGTTAAATGTCAATACCAAACGGTATGCACATGTAGAGGTGTTTCCCATAGTCGCTGAAGAAGGACATGCCTATCTCAACATTTCCCTCTTTTGAAGCCAATTTTTACCTTCTTGAGAGAGCTAATAAGTATTTTTGCTCATTAATAAGATCAATTTTGTTCATTTTTTGGGATACTTTCTAATTAAGGGTGGATTTTGCTTTGATTGCATTAGAAAAGCCAAAATCTTGCTTCTATTAGTGATTGTGTGTGTGTTTAGCCCTTTGGAAAATCTTTCAACAAATTGCTTAATCTATATTTTTTGGAGATGATTGAAAGCAAAAATCATTTTCTCCTGTATTGGGGGGTGTGTGTGTGTGTGTGTGTGTGTGTGTGTGCACTTTGGTGATGGGAGACCACCCTTGGATAAGAATTTTTTATTTGGCTAAAAGACAACCATATCTTGTCATTGCATGGCCTCATCATACAATCAATCAATACACACACACACACACACACACACACACACACACACACACACACACACATGTACGTGCTCTTTAATTGCACCCAGGTTGTCAATAACTTGACACTCTTAATTTATTGGCTATATCTCTACACATGCTTACTTAAATTACTTGCCCCAATTTAACTTACAAGTTTCAGTGTCTGACCTGGGCTTCAGCACATTCCATTGATTGCATCAAATCTGACATGCACACTATCTTCCCTCGTATTTATTTCGCCTCGTTATTTGCAATAAGCACCCACTAGTGGCACATGTTGCTCTGGCCATCAGTTTCCACACCAGACGTACTTTTTGTGCCCAATAACTCTTGCTCCACAAACTCTATAGCATTGTTCAAACTCTCCATGTATTGCTTATGCTACCAATTTAGTAGCCATGGACTGCACATGGCATGGAGTAGGAAAGAGATTGATTCTGTGGGAAACTAGGATGTATTCTAGTCAAAACAATTATGAGCATGTTTGGAGTCAAGGTGGGATGCACATAGGACACACACACATGTGCGTGCTCTTTAACTGCACCCAGGTTGTCAATAACTTGACACTCTTAATTTATCAACTATATCTCTACACATGCTTACTTAAATTACTTGCCCCAATTTAACTTACAAGTTTCGTTGTCTGACCTGGGCTTCAGCACATTCCATTGATTGCATCAAATCTGACATGCACACGATCTTTCCTCGTATTTTTTTGGCCTTGTTATTTGCAATAAGCACCCACTGCACATGTTGCTCTGGCCATCAGGTTCCACACTAGATGTACTTTTTGTGCCCAATAACTCTTGCTCCACAAGCTCTATAGCATTGTTCAAACTCTCCATGTATTGCTTATGCTGCCAATTTAGTAGCCAACTCAAAGCCCTATGTGCATCCCACCTTGACTCCAAACATGCTCATAATTGTTTTGACTAGAATACATCCTAGTTTCCCACAGAATCAATCTCTTTTCTACTCCATGCCATGTGCAGTCCATGGCTAGCTTGCACTTGCCATGTCTAAAAATCTCTTAAATGGTGTATCCTTATTGCCACATCATATTCTTAAAAGGATCTTTGGTCCTTCTTCCCATTACTACAGCTAGTGACACATTTCTACTTGATAATACTAGTTTTCCACCTCGCTTGCTTTTATTAGAATATCAGCAAGGCACTCCTTTTAAAAATCCAAACTTTCCACTTCCTTGTAAAACAACACCTAAGCACTTAGTCCAAGTGTTATCCACAATTCAACGGTTAAGGGTTTCACACTTGGTGCAAAAATAGTAAAGGTTTACTTAATGCAAAAGCAGTTGTGGTCTATCGTTAAGCCGCTAGTTGTGGTCTTGTTCACTTTACTCCTTGAAAAGTTTATGCAATATCATGACAATTGTACCATTGTATAAAACGCATGGATCACCGTAGAGAGGCATTTTGGAGTTATTGACAAGAATTTCAAGATTGCATTGAAAATAAAACTCTATGATCTCCTTGCGATGGGAAAGATAAATTCAACATGATAAAGTAATCATGTATCCAAGAGTAATAATAATATCCATGTAAAATCACTTCATTTGGTGTGAAAGCCATTAGCTAGATTAGAACTCCTTAATCTAATTAGATCCTAAGAATTCTATATGCTAGATTTTATTGACAAATCTTCTTAGCCATTGCAATTGCTAATTCAACACCCTTTTGCATCTACACAATGCGAGTACATTGAAGAATTTGCCTCTTTTGAAGCCAATTTGTACATTCTTCAGTGAGAAATTAAGTATATTTTTCTCATTAATAAGATCAATTTTGTTTCTTTTTTGTGATGCTTTTTGCTTGGTTGCATTAGAAAATCCAAAATATTGCTTCTATTAGTGATTGTGTGTGTGTGTTTAGCCCTTTGGAAAAGCTTTCAAAGATTGCTTAATCTATATTTTTTTGGAGATGATTGAAACCAAAATTTATTTTCTCCTAAATTGAGGGGTGTGTGTGTGTGTGTGTGTGTGTGCGCGCGCGCTGGGCACTTTGGTGATGGGAGACTACTCTTGGATAAGAATTTTTTATTTGGCTAAAAGAAAACCATACCTTGTCAATGCATAGCCTCAATAATCAAACAATCAATCACACACACACACACACACACACACACACATGTGTGTGCTGTTTAATTGCACCCAGGTTTGACACTCTTGATTTATCGGCTATTTTTATACACATCCTTACTCAAGTTGCTTGCCTCAATTTAACTTACAAGTTTTGTTGTCTAATGTGGGCTTCGCCAGAGTCCATTGATTCAAATCTTGACATGCACACTATTTTTACTTGTATTTATTTGGCCTCACTATTTTCAACAAGCACCCATCACACATATTGCTCTGGCCATTGGGTTCTACTTCGATCATACTTTTCACCCCCTGTAACTCTTGCCTCACAAGATCTATGTAGCATTGTTCCAACTCTCCATGTATTGCTTATTCTGCCAATTTAGTGATCAGCTCAAAGCCTTCCATGTATCCCACCTTGACTCCCAACACGCTCGTTATTGTTTTGACTTGATTACTTGCTTGGTGCCCATGGAATCAATCTCTTTGATACTCCATGCCACGTGTTGTCCATGGCTAGCTTGGACTTGGCATGTCTAAAAATCTCTAAAATGGTGTGTCCTTATTGTCACATCATATTCTTAAAAGGCTCTTTGGTCCTTCTTCCCATTACTACAGCTACTTGTGACACATTTCTACTTGGTAAGGCTAATTTCTCACCTCACTTGCTTTTATAAAAACACCTACTTGCAAACTTTGCATTTCCTTGTAAAAAAATACCTAAGCACTTAGTCCAAGGGTTATCCACAATTCAAGAGTTAAGGGTTTCACACTTCGCACAAAAAAATGAAGGTTTACTTAATGCAAAAGCAATTGTGGTCTATCTTAAGCCTCTAGATAAGGATGAAGAGTACACACAATCCAAAGCTTGATACAATATGCAGCTAAACATGAGCAAGCTTGGCTTCTTGTTATGCAATATCATGACAATTGTACCACTGTATACAATGCATGGATCATTGTAGAGAGGCATTTCGGAGTCATTGACAAGAACTTCAAGATTGCATTGAAAATAAAACTCTATGATCTCCTTGAGAATGGAAAGATAAATTCAAAGTCGATAAAGTAGTCATGTATCCAAGAGTAATAATAATATTCATGTAAAATCACTTCATTTGGTGTAAAAGCCATTAGCTAGATTAGCACTCCTTAATCTAATTAGATCCTAAGAATTCTCTATGCTAGATTTCATTGACAAATCTTCTTAGCCATTGCAATTGCTAATTCAACACCCCTTTGCATCTACACAATTAAAGTACATTGCATAATTTCCCTCTTTGGAAGCCAATTTGTACATTCTTGAGTTAGAAATTAAATATTTTCTGCTCATTAATAAGATCAATTATGTTCATTTTTTGGGAAACTTCCAATTTTGGGGTGGATTTTGCTTGATTGCAATAGAAAATCAAAAATCTTGTTTCTATTAGTGATTGTGTGTGTGTTTAGTCCTTTGGAAAATCTTTCAATAGATTGCTTAATCTATATATTTTTGGACATGATTGAAACAAAAATTCATTTTCTCCTAAATTGAGGTGTGTGTGTGTGTGTGTGTGTGTCTGCGCGCACTTCGGCACTTTGGTGATGGGAGACTACTCTTGGATAAAAGAAAATTATTTGGCTAAAAGAAAACCATAACTTGTCAATGCATAGCCTCATCAATCACACGCACACGCACACGCACACGCACACACACACACACACACACACACACACACACACATATGTGCATGCTCTTTAACTGCACCCAGGTTGTCAATACCTTGACGGTATTGATCTATCGGCTATGTTGCTACACATCCTCACTCAAGTTACCCGCCCCAATTTAACTTGCAAGTTTTGTTGTCTAATGTGGGCTTCACCAGTGTCCATTGATTGCATCAAATCCTGACATGCACACTATCTTCCCTTGTATTTATTTGGCCTTGTTATTTGTAATAAGCACCCATTGCACATGTTTCTTTGGTCATCGGGTTCTACCTCAATCGTACATTTTGTGCCCTCTAACCCTTGCCTCACAAGCTCTGTGTAGCATTGTTCCAACTCTCCATGTATTGCTTATGCTACCAATTTAACAACCAGCTCAAAGCCTTGCGTATATCCCACATTCACTCTGAACCCTGTTATTGTTTTGACTTGATTACTTGCTAGTTGCCCATGAAATCAATCTCTTTCATACTCCATGCCACGTGTAGTCCATGGTTAGCTTGCACTTGCCATGTCTAGCAATCTCTTAAATGGTGCATCCTTATTGCCACATCATATTCTTAAAAGGCTCTTTGGTCCTTCTTCCCATTACTATAGCTAGTGACACATTTCTACTTGGTAAGGCTAATTTTTGACCTAGCTTGCTTTTATAAGAATATCATCAAGGCACTCATTTTCAAAATGTAAACTTTCCACTTCCTTGTTAAAAAACACCTAAGCACTTAGGCCAAGCGTTATCCACAATTCAACGATTAAGGGATTCACACTTTGCATCAAAAAAAATAAAGGTTTACTTATTGTGAAAGCAGTTGTGGTCTATCATTAAGCCACTAGATAAGGACAAATAGAGCACACTATCCAAAGCTTGATACAATATCCAGCTAAACATGAGCAATCTCGGTGTCTTGTTCACTTCACTGCCTGAAACATTTATGCAATATCATGACAATTGTACCATTGTATACAACACATGGATCACCGTAGAGAGGCATTTTGGAGTTATTCTCAACAATTTCAAGATTGCATTAAAAATAAAACTCTATGATCTCCTTGTGATTGGAAAGATAAATTCAAAGTCGATAAAGTAGTCATGAATCCAAGAGTAATAATAATATGCATGTAAAATCACTTCCTTGTAAAAGCCATAAGCTAGATTAGCACTTCTTGATCTAAATAGATTCGAAGAATTCTCTTTACTAGATTTCATTTACAAATCTTCTTAGCCATTTCAATTGCTAATTCAACACCCCTTTGCATCTACATTGCATAATTTTCCTCTTTGAAGCCAATTTGTACATTCTTGAGTGAGAAATTAGGTATTTTTTGCTCATTAATAAGATCAATTTTGTTTGTTTTTTGGGATACTTCCAATTTTGGGGTCAATTTTACTTTATTGCATTAGAAAATCCAAAATCTTGCTTCTATTAGTGATTGTGTGTGTGTTTAGTTAGCCCTTTGGAAAAGCTTCCAATAGATTGCTTAATCTATATTTTTTGGAGATGATTGAAACCAACTATCATTTTCTCCTAAATTGAGGTGTGTGTGAGTGTGTGCACGCTTGTGCACTTTGGTAATGGAAGACTACTCTTAAAAAAAAAAAAAAATTATTTGGTTAAAAGAAAACCATATCTTGTCAATGCATAGTCTCATCAATCAAACCAATCAATCACACACACACACACACACACACACACACACACACACACACACACATGTGCGTGCTCTTTAATTGCACCCAAGTTGTCAATACCTTGACACTCTTTATTTATTGGCTATATTGCTACACATCCTTATTGTCTAACGTGGGCTTGACAAGAGTCCATTGATTGCATCAAATCCTGACATGCACACTATCTTCCCCTGTATTTATTTGGACTTATTTGCAATAAGCACCCATTGCACATGTTGCTCTGGCCATCGAGTTCTACCCCAATCGTACTTTTTGCACCGTGTAACTCTTGCCTCACAAGATCTATGTAGCATTGTTCCAACTCTCCATGTATTGCTTGTGCTATCAATTTAGCAACCAGCTCAAAGCCTTGTGTTGTATCCCACCTTGACGCTCAACAGGCTCGTAATTGTTTTGACTAGATTACTTGCTAGTTTCCCATGGAATCAATCTATTTCATACTCCATACCATGTGTAGCCCATCGCTAGCTTGCACTTGCCACGTCTAACAATCTCTTACATGGTGTGTCCTTATTGCCACATCATATTCTTAAAAGGCTCTTTGGTCTTTCTTCCCATTACTACAGCTAGTGACACATTTCTACTTGGTAAGGCTAATTTTCCACCTCGCTTGCTTTAATAAGAATATCATCAAGGCACTCCTTTTCAAAATGCAAACTTTCCACTATCTTGTAAAAAAACACCTAAGAACTTAGTCCAAGCATTTTCCACAATTCAATGGTTAAGGGTTTCACACTTGGCACAAAAAAATTACTTAATGCGAAAGCATTTGAGGTCTATCGTTAAGCCACTAGATAAGAAAGAAGAGTACACACAATCCAAGGCTTGATACAAAATGCAGCTAAAGATGAGCAAGCTTGGTGTCTTGTTCACTTCACTCCGTGAAAAATTTATGCAATATCATGACAATTGTACAATTGTACACAACGCATGCATCACCATAGAGAGGCATTTTGGAGTTATTGACAAGAATTTCAAGATTGCATTGAAAATAAAACTCTATGATCTTCTTGCAATTATAAAGATAAATTCAAAATCATTAAAGTAGTCATGTATCCAAGAGTAATAATAATATCCATGTAAATCACTTCATTTGGTGTAAAAGCCATGAGCTAGATTAGCACTTCTTAATCTGGTCAGATCTTAAGAATTCTCCATGCTAGATTTCATTGAAAATTATTCTTAGCCATTGAAATTGCTAATTCAACACCCCTTTGCATCTACACAATTAAAGTACATGGCATAATTTCCCTCTTTTGAAGCCAATTTGTACATTTTTGAGTGAAAAATTAAGTATCTTTTGCTCATTAATAAGATCATTTTTGTTCGTTTTTTGGGATACTTCCAATTTTGGGGTCGATTTTGCTTGATACCATTAGAAAATCCAAAATCTTGCTTCTATTAGTGATTGTGTGTGTGTGTGTGTGTGTGTGTGTGTGTGTGTGTGTGTGTGTGTGTGTGTGTGTGTGTGTGTTTAGACCATATATTTCTTTCAATAGATTGCTTTCATATATGGAAAAGCTTTCAATAGATTGCTTAATCTATATTTTTTGGAGATGATTGAAACCAGAAGTCATTTTCTCCTAAATTGAGGTGTGTGTGTGTGTGTGTGTGTGTGTGTGTGTGTGTAAACAATCAATCACACGTGCACACACATACACACACAAATACACATATGTGCATGCTCTTTAACTGCACCCAGGTTGTCAATAGCTTGACACTCTTGATTTATTGGCTATATTGCTACACATCCTCACTCTAGTTATTCATCCCAATTTAACTTTACAAGTTTTGATGTCTTACGTGGGCTTCACCAAAGTTCATTGATTGCATCAAATCGTGACATGCACACTATCTTCCCTTGACTCCCAACATGCTCGTAATTGTTTTGACTAGATTACTTCCTAGTTGCCCATGGAATCAATCTCTTTCATACTCCATGCCACATGGAGTCTATGGCTAGCTTGCACTTGTGAAATTGGAGCTAATCTCTTCAGACAGTTGATTCCAGTGTTAGAATTTAAAGCTACTGGTTATATCGTTAGTTTAGTTAGTGAGACTAGAACAGAGAACTGACTGGACTAAAATAGATAATTGAACTGGAAGATTGTACTGAAAGGAGAGACATATTGAATGATTGGACAGAGTATTTGCAGATTTAGATTAATAGCTCAAGGACAACTAGTATAGTGTATAATGGGTTTAAGCTCAAATGATTACAGAGTGAAGCTAGAGATAAAGAGTTCATAACCCAAGAATTCTTAGAGAGCTAAAGTCAAAAGACAAGCAACTAAGCCGGGAAGCGAGAAACCTCAGAACAACTAAGAAGCTAAGAAGCCCAATAACAATGTGACGGGTCCTACCATCCGGCCTTCTAGTTGGCCTAAACCCTAAATCCGTAATCCTTCTGGTTGCTGGTTTGACCGATGTTCCTTATGGTACGATCGATGTTCTTCATGGCAATACTCTTTCTGTATTGCTAGCTTTATATCATACTTCATGCTTGTTGAGTGCTTGACACCCCTATAATTATAATTCCAAGGGTGCCCAGCCAAAGAAATTCCAGTGCCTCATTGGAAAAATCCACCGTCTAATTCTCATATGGAACTACCCAGTATCCTTCCACTGAACTCGCTTCCTCTTGCCCTTCTTCTATGCTGGTGCCTCAAAAGTCCCACTGTCAGCATTGTCCTTCTGGATAAGTCTGTAAATGGCCTCCTGCTCAAGCTGATCCTGCCTTTCAGTGGACATCTCAAATTCATAAGACATGAGAGGATTGTATACAAGTTTTGGTGTCGGAATCATACAGAGTGCGTCTTCCCTTTGTTAGACGGGTTCTGGCCAATTCATGACAATGCAAGGTTGTGTGGATCTACCCTTGCGAAAGAGGCTGATTTGTTATAATTCTTGCTTCAAAGAGAATCTCAACTATCTCTTTGTATTGTGGTAAAATCATTTTCTACTAAATTGGTGATTGTGTGTGTCCACTTGGGCACTTTAGTTTTGAAAAAAATAAAATTTATTTGGCTAAAAGACAACCATATCTTCTCAAAGAATAGTCTCATCAATCAATCACTCACACACACACACACACACACACACACACACACACACACACACACACACAAATATGTGCGTGCTCTTTAACTCCACCCAAGTTGTCAATAGCTTGACACTCTTGATTTACCCGCTATTTCTACGCAACCTTACCCAAGTTACTTACCCCAATTTAACTTGTAAGTTGTGCTCTGTAAGTTTGGCCGTATGAGAGTCATCATTAATTGCATCAAATCTTGATATGTGCACTATCTTCCCTTGTATTTATTTGACCTCGCTATGTGCAATACGTACGCACAATACCTGTTTCTCTGGCCATTGGGTCCCACCCAAATCCTTCTTTTTGTGTGCTTGCAAAATGCACTTCTTGCTCCATAAGCTCTATAGCATTGTCCGAGCTCTCCATGTATTGCTTATGCTATTAATTTAGCAACCACCTCAAAGCCTTGCTGCACCAGCCCACCTTGACTCCCAACATGCACATACTTGTTTTGACTAGATTACTTGCTAGTTGCCCAACAAAATCAATCTCTTTCATACTCCATGCCACGTGAAGTCCATTGCTAGCTTGCACCTACCATGTCTAACCATCTCTTAAATGGTGTGTCCTTATTGCCACATCATATTCTTAAAAGGACCTTGTTCCCATTACTACATCTAGTAACACATTTCTACTTGGTAACACTAATTTTTCACCTCGCTTGCTTTTATAAGAATATCATCAAGGCCCTCCTTTTCAAAATCCAAACTTTCCACTTCCTTGTAAAAAAACACTTATGCACTTAGTCTAAGTGCCCATTCACACAATACCATTGATTAAACAATCAAATATTTAAATATGAAATTTTTATGGCAGGCAAGAAGAGGATAAACTTTGAACATCAAGCAATAAGGGCTTCAAATAAGTGTTTACCATCGTAAAATAGGTTCATTTTTATGAACTTTCTAATAATATATGCTATGATTATCACATGTCATGATAATCTTAGCTTGACGTAGCTTGCACATGAGTATTAGACAGTGCCATTCAAATTGGTAACACCTTCCTCTCTCTCTCTCTCTCTCTCTCTCTCTCTCTCTCTCTCTCTACCTTCCTACCTACCTACCTACATGCAAACGAACACAATTCAATGTTTAAGGGTTTTACACTTGGAAGAGAAAATATCCACAATTCAACAATTAAGGGTTTCACACTTGGTAGAAAAAATAGAGGTTTACTTAATGTGAAAGTAGTTGTGGTCTATCTTTACACTGCTAGATAAGGGCGAAGAGTACAAACAAGGCAAAGCTTGATACAATATGCAACTAAAGATTAGCAAGCTCGGTGTCTTGTTCACTTCACTCCATGATAAATTCATGCAATACCATGACAGTTGCACCACTACATACAATGCATGGAGCACCTTAGAGAGCCATTTTTTAATTAATTTTTGAGAATTTCAAGATTACATTGAAAATAAAACTCTATGATCTCCTTGAGATTGAAAAGTTAAATTCAAAGTCAATAAAGTAGGCATGTATCCAAGAGTGATAATAATATCCGAGTACAATCCTTTTCTCCTTTTTTTAACACCTTTCTGAAGACAAAATTGTTGGGTTTGCAAGCCCAATTGTGGGAATGTCCAATGTGTCTGGTGTCTAGCCTGGGATTACCCTCATAAAGCATGCGGAGAAAGGTTTGTCAAAGGTTAAGTTTTGTATGGCAAGTATTCCTATATATATTGTAAGGTTTACAAAAGAATACAGTCAATCATAGCGTGTTTGGTTATTGTGTCAACTCTCTCTCTCTCTCTCTCTCTCTCTCTCTCTCTCTCTCTCTCTCTCTCTCTCTCTCTCACATTCATCTACTGCCTGCACACTCTCCATGGCCTGCAGTCGGTACCACCAACCATAGCTCCAAGCCTAACATTTGGTATAAGAGCCGCCCGGTCTCAGCTTGAGTTGACACAGTGCAGAAGCATCCGCTTATGCAAAGAGATGGAAGGAGATTGACCTACATGTTTTTGCCCGTAATCAGCAACAGTAGGATAGCCTTGGCCGAAGAAAGAAATTTTTGACACTGTAGCTCCTGCCAATTTGGCCTCTTGGGCCCGTTGTGAGAAAAATCATCCACCGACGCTATCGTCTGCTACAATGTTCATCATTTCTTTTAGTATCAAACTATTTTGAAATAGTGGCCACCCATTTAATTTGTCAAGTAGGGATTCCCACCCTCGGGTACTCTGCTATTCCGTGCTCGTTCCTCATAAGTATAAGTAGATAAGCAAGGGGCAAATTGTGGTAGGCAAGCTATCTGCATATCAAAACGCAGTTATTGGAGATCTTGCTTGTGACAACCAAGAACTTAAAAAAAGATTTTCAAAATGGCCTTGTCATGGTGGTTGTAACCTTCAAGGATTTGCATGATCATAGCAGATAAAGAGCTATACTGGTCTTGTGCACATTTATCTTGGTATTTATGCAAATATTTATCTTGTTCAAGGATTATGACATGTTCAAACACATCGACAATTGCAAGAACGACAAAGAATCTGCTTCTACTCTTTGTTGTTTGGTCAAGTTCTAGTTTGTCTCACACTAATGGTTGTTTGAGGAAAGTGCACACATACACCTATGTTATTGTCAAGGGGGGGACTTCTACTCATGGTTTCAGGTGATTGGACTCTACCATGGTCTGTATCAAGTCCATAATCAGTGGTTTGGGCTTGAGGGGGGGTTGTTGGGTATGCAAGCCCAATTGTGGGAATGTCCAGTGTGTCTGGTGTCTAGCCTGTGGGAATACCCTCATAAAGCATGTAGGGAAAGGTTTGTTAAAGGTTAAGTTTTGCATGGCAAGTATTACTATATATATTGTAAGGTTTCCAAAAGAATACAATCAATCATAGCATATCTGGTTACTGTGTCAAGTCTCTCTCTCTCTCTCTCTCTCTCTCTCTCTCTCTCTCTCTCTCTCTCTCTCTCTCTCTCTCTCTCTCATTTTCATCTATTGCTTGCACACTCTCCATGGCCTGGAGCCGGTACCACCCACCATAGCTCCAAGCCTAACGTTAATCTGGTATGAGAGCCGCCTAGTCTCAGCTTGAGTCGACACGGTGCGGGAGCATCCGCTTATGCAAAGAGAAGAGAGGAGATCGACCAGCACGTTTTGCCCGTAATTAGCAATAGTAGGATCGCCTTGGCCGAAGAAAGAAATTTTTGACACTGTAGCTCTGCCAATTCGGCCTCTTGAGCCCGCTGTGAGCAAAATCATCCATCGGTGCTGTCGTCTGCTACAGTGTTCATCATTTCTTTTAGTTTCATACTATTTTGAAATAGTGGCCACCCATTTAATCTATCAAGTAGGGATTCCCACCCTCAGGTACCCTCCTATTATGTGCTTGGTCCTTATAAGCATAAGTAGATAAGCAAGGGGCAAATTGTGGTGGGCAAGCTACCTGCCTATCAAAACACAATTATGGGAGATCTTGCTTGTGACAACCAAGAACTTAGACAAAGCTTGGTTGTGACTTCAAGGATTTGGACGAGCGTAGCAGACAAAGAGCTATATTGGTCTTGTGCACATGTATCTTGGTACGTATGCAAATAGTTGTCATGTTCAAGGATTATGACATGTTCAAACACATCGACAATTGCAAGAACGACAAAGAATGTGCTTCGAGCAAATCTACATCATCACATCATTTCTATTTTGTCTTATTTCTATGACAATTTTTCTATAATTAGTTGTTGTCTTGTCACACTCAATAAAAGTCTTGTACAAGTTATAGACACTGCCATGAAAATAAAGTGGTAAGACCTCCCTTTGTTGTTTGGTCGAGTTCTGGTTTGTCTTACACTAATGGCTGTTTGAGGGAAGTGCACACACACACTTATGTTATTGTCAAGGGGGGGACTTCTACTCATGGTTTAGGGTGATTGAACTCTGCCATGGTCTGTATTAAGTCCATAATTAGTGGTTTGGGCTTGATGGAGGGGGGTTGTTGGGTATGCAGGCCCAATTGTGGGAATGTCCAGTGTGTCTGGTGTCTAGCCTGTGGGAATACCCTCATAAAGCATGGAGGGAAAGGTTTGTTAAAGGTTAAGTTTTGCATGGAAAGTATTGCTATACATATTGTAAGGTTTACAAAAGAATACAATCAATCATAGCATATCTGGTTACTGTGTCAAGTCTCTCTCTCTCTCTCTCTCTCTCTCTCTCTCTCTCTCTCTCTCTCTCTCTCTCTCTCATTCATCTACTACCTGCACACTCTCCATGGCCTGCAACCGGTACCACCCACCATAGCTCCAAGTCTAACATATGGTATGAGAGCCGCCCGGTCTCAGCTTGAGTCGACACGGTGCGGGAGTATCCGCTTATGCAAAGAGAGATCAACCTACATGTTTTTGCCTGTAATGAGTAACAGTAGGATTGCCTTGGTCGAAGAAAGCAATTTTCGACACTATAGCCCCTGTCCATTCGGCCTCTTGAGCCCGCTGTGAGCGAAATCATCCACCAGCACTGTCGTCTGCTATAGGGTTTATCATTTCTTTTAGTTTCATACTATTTTGAAATAGTGGCCACCCATTTAATCTGTCAAGCAGGGATTCCCACCCTTGGGTACCCTCCTATTCCATGCTTGGTCCTCATAAGCATAAGTATATAAGCAAGGGGCAAATTGTGGTAGGCAAGCTACCTGCATATCAAAATGCAATTATTGGAGATCTTGCTTGTGACAACTAAGAACTTAAACAAAGCTTTTCAAAATGGTCTTGCCACGGTGGTTGTAGCCTTCAAGGATTTGGACGAGCATAGCAGATAAAGAGCTATACTGGTCTTGTGCACATTTATCTTGGTACGTATGCAATTATTTATCATGTTCAAGGATTATGACATGTTCGAACACATCGAAAATTGCAAGAACGACAAAGAATCTGCTTCGAGCAAATCTACACCGACATCATTTTTCTTTTGTCTTGTTTCTATGACAATTTTTCTATAGTTAGTTGTTGTCTTGTCACACTCAATAAAGGTCTTGTACGGGTTGTAGACAATGCCATGAAAATAAAGTGGTAAGACCTCCCTTTGTTGTTTGGTTGAGTTTTGGTTTGTCTCACTCTAATGGTTCTTTGAGGGAAGTGCACACACACACAGCTATGTTATTGTCAAGGGGGGGGACTTCTACTCATGGTTTTAGGTGATTGGACTCTACCATGGTATGTATCAAGGCCATAATCAGTGGTTTGGGCTTGAGGGGGGGTTGTTGGGTATGCAGGCCCAATTGTGGGAATGTCCAGTGTGTCTGGACATTGTGGGAATACCCTCAATTGGGTATGCAGGCCCAATTGTGGGAATGTCCAGTGTGTCTGGTGTCTAGCCTGTGGGAATACCCTCATAAAGCATGCAGGGAACGGTTTGTTAAAGCTTAAGTTTTGCATGGCAAGTATTGCTATATATATTGTAAGGTTTGCAAAAGAATACAATAAATCATAGTGTTTCTGGTTACTATGTCAAGTCTCTCTCTCTCTCTCTCTCTCTCTCTCTCTCTCTCTCTCTCTCTCTCTCTCTCTCTCTCTCTCTCTCTCTCGTTCATCTACTGTCTGCACATTCACCATGGCCTATAGCCGGTACCACCCACCATAGCTTCGCTCCCAACAATAATTCGGATGATCCATTGTAAGGATTCAACTATTGGGAGTTGGCAAGATGATTGTTTGGCATGGATATAGTCCCAAGAATTGATTTCCTACTTGTGATGTTTGCCACTATCTTTGTCTCATGTTGAGGTCAGCTTGGGTTAGAATCCATTTTTATGCTTTGGTGATTGTTGTTGATGAGCACAAATCTTTGGCCAAGTAATTGGTGTCTCCAAAACTATTCAAGGTAACGATAAAAGGGTGTGATGTTTCTTGCACCTTCAACTCATATGTGAACCTTCCCTCTATATCATTATCTAGCCATGTGTGTAAAACCCATGTGAGAGATATATGAATCATCCCATGTGGCAGATAAGAATATTATGATCACACTTTGTGCTTACCTAGAGATTGTATCTAGCTCTACAAAACAGACATTTTTTGTACAACTTTTTGTAAGTCTATTTTTGCAACTATCTTCTTTGTATATTGAGCTCTCAATGAGTCACTAGATTATCTCTACATTAACTATGTGTAAGTTATGAAAAATCACTAATGTACCTCCCATATCTTTATTGGTATCAAAGCCATTAGCTAGATTAGATTTTCTTAATCTAATTAGATCCTAAGAATTCTCTATGCTAGATTTCATTTCACAAATCTTCTTGGCCATTGCAATTGCTAATTCAACGCCCCTTTGCATCTACATAATTAAACTAAATTGCATAATTTCCCTCTTTTGAAGCCAATTTGTAACAGGGTATGTAGGAAAACTCCACCCAAGTGCGTGCTTGTTAACTACACCAAAGTTGTCAATAGCTTGACACTCTTGATTTACCAGCTATTGCTATGCAACCTTACCCAAGTTTCCTGTCACAATCTAACTTGTAAGTTGCCCTGTCTAACTCGAGCTCCACCAAATTCATCATTGATTGCATCAAATCCTCATATGTGCACTATATTTCCTTGTATTTAATTGGCCTCGCTATGTGCAATAAGTACGCATAGCACCTATTGCTTTGGCCATTGGGTCCTACCCAAATCGTTCTTTTTGTGCACTTGCAATGCACTTCTTAGTCCACAAGCTCTATAGCAAGGTCCCAGCTCTCCATGTATTGCTTATGCTATTAATTAGCAACCACCTCAAAGCCTTGCGTGCAGTGCACCTTGACTCCCAACATGCACCTCATTGTTTTCACTAGATTACCTGCTAGTTGCCCAACACAATCAATCTGTTTCATACTCCATTCCATGTGAAGTCTATGGCTAGCTTGCACCTGCCATGTCTAACCATCTGTTAAATGGTGTGTCCTTATTGCCACATCATATTCTCAAAAGGACCTTGTTCCCATTACTACATCTAGTGACACATTTCTACTTGGTAAGGCTAATTTTCCACCTCACTTGCTTTTATAAGAATATCATCAAGGCCCTCCTTTTCAAAATGCAAACTTTCCACTTCCTCGTAAAACAATACTCAAGCACTTAGTCTAAGGGCCCATTCGCACACTAGCATTAATTAAACCATCAAATATTTGAATGTGAATTCTTTATGGCAGCCAAGAAGGGGATAAACTTTGAACATCAAGCAATAAGGGCTTCAAACAAGTGTTTACCATTGTAAAATTTACATTCATTTTTTGTGCACTTTCTAATAATATATGCTATATCTATCACACATATGATAATTTTAGCTTGACGTAACTTGCACATAAGAATTAGACACTGCCATTCAAGTTGGTAAGACCTTCCTCTCTCTCTCTCTCTCTCTCTCTCTCTCTCTCTCTCTCTCTCTCTCTCTCTCTCTCTCTCTCTCTCTCTCTCTCTCTCTCTATGTACCTACATGCAAAGGAACACCATCATTTTTTTTGGGGGGGGGGGGGGGGGGGGGGGGGGGGGGAGGGGGGGATAAAATATTCACAATTCAACAGTTAAGGGTTTCACACTTGGCAAAAAAAAACTAAAGCTTTACTTAATGCGAAAGCAGTTGTGGTCTATTGTTAAGCCTCTAGATAAGGGTGAAGAGTACAAACAATGCAAAGCTTGATAGAATATGCAGGTAAAGATCAGTAAGCTTGGTGTCTGGTTCACTTCACTCCATGATAAATTTGTGCAGTATCATGACAATTGCACCATTGCATATAATGCATGGTCACCTTAGAGAGGCGGTTTTGACATATTTTCGAGAATTTCAAGATTGCATCAACACTAAAATTCTATGATCTCATTGCGATTGAAAAGATATGGTTTTGACTTATTTTTGAGAATTTCAAGATTGCATCAACACTAAAATTCTATGATCTCATTGCGATTGAAAAGATAAATTGAAAATTAGTAAAGTAGGCATGTATCCAAGAGTGATAATAATATCCAAGTACAATCTTTTCTTCTTTTTTGAACATCTTTGTGAGGACATAATTTGGATGATCCGTTGTAAAGACTCAACTATTGGGAGTTGGCTAGATGTTTGCTTGGCATGGAGACAGGCCCAAGAACGGATTTCCTACTTAGGATGTTTGCCACTAATTTTTTTTTCCTTTTATGTATTTGCTCTCAAAATCATATTCTTTCAAAGTGACCTCCATATCCTTTCCCTCATGTTGAGGTCAACTTGGGTTAGAATCCATTTTTATGCTTTGGTGATTGTTGTTGATGAGCACAAATCTTTGGCAAGGTAATTGGTGTCTCCAAAGCTATTCAAAGTAATGATAATAAGGTGTGAGCTTTGTTGCACCCTCAACTCATGTGTGAACCTTCTCTCCATATCATCATCCTAGCCATGTGTGAAAAATCCATGTGGGAGATATATGAATCATCCCATGTGGCAGATAATAATGTTATGATCTCACTTTGTGCTTACCTATAGATTGTATCTAGCTCTACAATAGAGACATTTGTTGTACAACCATTTGCATCATAAAACAAGTCTATTTTTGAAACCATCTTCTTTGTATATTGAGCTCTCAATGAGTCACTACATTATGTCTACATTAACTATGTGTAAGTTATGAAGAATCACTAGCGTACCTATCATAGATTCATTTGGTATCAAAGCCATTAGCTAGATTAGAACTTCTTAATCTAATTAGATCCTAAGAATTCTCTATGCTAGATTTCATTGACAAATGTTCTTAGCCATTGTAATTGCTAATTCAACACCCCTTTGCATCTACATATTAAAATTGCATTGTATAATTTCCCTCTTTTGAAGCCAATTTGTGATGGGATATGTAGGAGTTTAGAACCATCACCCACAAAAGATTGATTAAGGAGATGAAATGCATTAATTGCACACATTCTTGAGAGTGAAATTAAGTATTTTTTGCTCATCAATAAGATCTTTTTTGTTCACTTCTTTGGATACTTTCAATTTTGGGTTGGATTTTGCTTGATTGCATTAGTAAATAAAAAATTTTGATTCAATTAGTGATTGTGTGTGCGTTTAGCGCTTTGGAATCGTTGTCAATTGATTCTTAATCTCTAGTTTTTGGAGATGATTGGAGCCAAAATTCATTTTCTCCTAAATTGGTGATTGTGTGTGTCCACTTGGACACTTTGGTGATGGGAGACCACTGTTGGAAAAAATAAAATTTATTTGGCTAAAAGACAACCATATTTTTTCAAAGGTAGGTCTCATCAATCAATCACTCACACCCACACACACACACACACATGCACACACAAACATGTGAGTGCTCTTTAAATCCACCTAAGTCGTCAATAGCTTGACACTCTTGATTTACCAGTTATTGCTACACAACCTTATCCAAGTTACTTGCCCCAATCTAACTTGTAAGTTGCACTCTCTAACCTCGGCTACACCAGAGTCATCATTGATTGCATCAAATCCTGATATATGCACTATCTTCTCTTGTATTCACTTGGCAATAAGTGCACACAACACCCGTTGCTCTGGCCAATGGGCCCACCCAAATCGTTCTTTTGGTGCACTTGCAATGCACTTCTTGCTCCACAAGGTCTATAGCATTGTCCAGCTCTTCATGTATTGCTTATGCTATTAATTTAGCAACCAGATCAAAGCCTTGCGTGTAGCCCACCATGACTCCCAACATGCACCTAATTGTTTTGACTAGATTACTTGCTAGTTTCCCAACAAAATTGATCTCTTTCATACTCCAAGCCACGTGAAGTCCATTGCTAGCTTGCACCTGCCATGTCTAACCATCTCTTAAATGGCATGTCCTTATTGCCACATCATATTCTTAAAAGGATTTTGTTCCCATTACTACATCTAGTGACACAATTCTACTTGGTAAGGCCAATTTTCCACCTCGTTTTCTTTTATAAGAATATCATCAAGGCCCTCCTTTTCAAAATGCAAACTTTCTAGTTCCTTATAAAACAACACTTAAGCACTTACTATAAGAGTCCATTCATACGCTACCATTAATTAAACCATAAAATATTTCAATGTGAACTTTTTATGGCAGCCAAGGACCCGGCGATAAACTTTGAACATCAAGCAATAAGGGCTTCAAATAAGAGTCTCTCTCTCTCTCTCTCTCTCTCTCTCTCCTTGCAAAGGAACACCATTGTTAGCGGATTGTCGCGATGGATGTCTGCAGCAAATAGCTCTTTTGTCCTAACATAATGTCAATATACAAGAAAGCGACTCGAAATGGGGTACGGAGACTCACCAAAATGAACTCAAAGGGCTACTCATTTTATGACAAATGCAAATCAACCACTTCCTAGTTAAAAAATCTTTATGCGTCCAATCTCACCGCTCTAGGTCATCACGTCTTTATGTCATCCAAATGTAATGTAGTGAAACTTAAGGAGAGGTATCACAACACCTAGGGGTACAATCCTACCAAGTTCTATCACCATTTGAAAAGGTTCATAAATCACAATCCATCACAAAAAAATATGTAGAATACTGAAACAGAAGTACTCGAAAAGGTCCCCCTTCAGCATAGAAACACTTATCTATGGTCAAAACATCAAAAAACAACCATATTAACTTTCAAATCAATGCATTTAACTCACAAGCAAAGCATTGCAAGCCACAGTAGAATTGAAATTGGTTATACTTAGATTGTAGAGTAAGAGACAAAGAATTCGATGTGCTATTCGGAAATGAATTTTGATTATCAGTCTAGGAGGAAAGAGGACTACAATTTGTAGCAACAAGAAGCTCTCACAATGAACGTTTTCAAAATCCTCCAAGCTAATGATATATTCTTTGGTCCAAACTAAGGGTTTTGACTTAAAGGTTAAGGGAGCTTTCCCATGGCCATTCGGCCACTTACAAGGGTGTAGACTCAGAGAGGCTGAGAGGGTATGTCAAATTACATTACAATTACAAATCATCATAGGCTGAATTACATGGCTTCTTTTGAAAAATTGAGTGAGTGTTTATAGGCTTTGGTGTGCATCTAGATGCCTATATCCACCAAACATTCCCTCCTTCTTATTCATTGCACGTCCTCATGAAATCCGTCGCTGAGTATATGCTATTGTCTTCTCTCGAGCATTGCAGTGAGGTTTGTGAACTTCTGAGCTCTTTCTGCAATCTCTAATTTGGTGGCCAACTCTCGGAAATTATTTTTGTTGAGAGTACTTTGATATGCAATATGGCGTGCTGGTAGACCTTTTGTCATCGGATTGAATATGGAGGAGTCCACTTCGAAGAAGCCGGTCATGAATGCCTCCTCAAAAGTATGCATGTAATGAGAGGGCAGGAATATGACTCTTGCATATAATTCCATGATGACGTTCCTGTAGATTGACACACACTCGTAATTTTTCATTCTTTTTTAGTATTACCACAATTGAAGACACCCAATTTGTGTGTTCAATTTTGTAACTGAATTTAGCTTCCTTTAGTTTCTCAATCTCTTCTTTGATTTTCTTGGAAAATGTTTCATTATATGTGTATGGCCTTTGTCTACTTACTTTCGCATCATCTCTCATGGGTATGGTATGTTGACAGATTCCTGGATCAACACCCTTGAGATCCTTGTAAGACCGAGCAAAGATACCTCAGTATTCTTTTAGTAAGCTTAATAAAAGCTCTTCTTCATCTTCTGTAAGGTCATTTGCAATGTAGGTAGGCCTAGGTTCTTCCCCTGGTTCAGCCAAGTCTATTTTTTTCGCATTCTCAGACCCTTCGTAGGATTCACCCTGTTTTTGTAATTCCCTAACAGGTTGTTGGACTTTGATTTTTCAATCTTGGAGAGTATACTTTTTGTAATGGGATGGAACACTCATTACATCCTTACCATCCTCTTCTGTGGTTTCAATTTTGGTCTTATATCTCCTTTAGAGCTTTTTTCATCTCTTGATATTTTTTTTTCCGCTCAACTCGTGTCATGGTTGGCTCCTTGTCGTGTTTGTTTGGCTTTGCTTGAGTATTCTTCCTTGTTTTTCTCGATGTTTTTGATATTTTTGGATTTTCGTTTCAAGGATATCTGCTAGTGATTTTGTACTTGACACAATCATGTGCATCTATCTGCATCAAGAATTGTGTTCTATTGGAGACTGATGGCATAGGTCTTGTTTTCACGTTTTTGGTGTTCCTTTTTCGTCTATACTATTTTTGTCTTCTCAATTTCTGGTTAGGAAAGTCAAAAAACTTTTCCTTCCCTCCTTTCAAGAGTAGCTTAGCTCTCACTTATTATTTTTTTGACCCCGAATCTTTTGAAGTAGTTGAGTGTTCATCTAACTCGTGTGTTGCATCGTAGTAGAGGTCTGAAAAGACTTATTGAGCTTTCATCAAGTCTTTGGGTTCCACACTTCTATCTTCAATGTTGAGGGTTGAAATCATTTGGATGGGACTTATGTCATAGCCATCATCATTACAAAATTAAGTAGGCATAGACGTATTCATGCATACATCCATTGTCGCTAAAATTTGAGTCCATTCAAAGGGCTCAAACAAATACTCTGAAAAGGGTTCAGGTACATATGCTTCGTTTGTGCAATCCCTTTCTAAGATACATTCTTCTTGTTTTAAGCTCCCATTTTCTGAAGCTCCACACATCCATATAGGAGTGTCTTTGTTTAACCAAGAGGGAAGCTTAGTTTCGACCGAAGAGCAGTACTGAATCAAACTCTTGTATGGGCGTTTCCATGTCATCTCTATAAGTGTGATCTTTTAAATTAACCCTTGTTATAGATCCCACTTGTTTCAAGTACAAATAATTGTTTCCCTAATCTTGGATAATCTATGCTTGTCGCATGAAAGGTCTTCCCAATATGATTTCGTAATTGAGTTTTTTCCCAAAGTCTACTATGGCAAAAGTGTGTTCATATTCAATCCCACAGGAATTGACTATCACTTTTTCAAGCAACACTAATGATCTTTCAATGTGTCCGTCAGCCAATTGCAATTTTATTCAAGTTTGTCTAATGGTTGGTTGTCCCCAAGATTTCCATACTGCTTTTGTGGCTATGGCTATGCCTGCTCCACTATACAGTATCACCATGGTTTCACTAGAAGGGTTGTGTTTCTTTCTTTTCCTTCGTAGTATTAATACTCTAACTTTGTTCATTGGAACAGATCGAATCTTCTTGTTGTCCATTTCATGTTTCAATTTTTCCAATTTTTTTGCAATCAGTCCCGTTATCTCCACCTTCTCTAGGGTTTTCTGTAGATCTTTCCATAAATATGGTCTGAGTTTTAACAATTCTCCCAAAGTAAGAGTGCATTGGATGGGTGTAGACATGATTGAATGAACGTTGTCTACTTCTAGGGTCTGTTCAGCTCTTTTTACTTGAGTGGTCTTACACACTATGGATTCATCTTTGTTATCTCCCAAGTAAGAGGATAATGTCTTCAAGGTCAATGGTTTAGACATTCCTAAAGCTTCAGATCTGCAATCTCCATACAAGGATTGTACATCCACGTCCATATCAGGAGGTAGGTTGTCTAACCAAACTTCATTTATAGGAGCTGACTTTGGAGAGGCTCCTATCATTGATCTCTCTAACTTTTTTCCAGAAGTGTCTTAGCCACTCTTCCTCTACAAATGGAATTCCTCTTCGCTATCTGACACTATAAATTCTGGTTCTTTTATTTCAAGGTGGGGTTTTACTATCACTTTGGATTTTACCACAAGCTCTTCAGGTTTTGCGATACTTTCAAGCTTGGATTTTTGTTTTTTCAGCATTTCTTACGTGATTCTTACCAAATTGTGATAAGCTTCAAGCTTAGCTGCTTCCATGTCTGAAGAGATATAATTTTTCTATTTGTTTTCCATGTCTTGGCCTGCTTTAAGTCCCACTTGGTAGGCTTCCAAGGCTGCATTAATAGGCTCAAAAATTTTATCAACCAAAATTGATCCTCCAGATTTTACAGTTGTTTCTTTGATTTCGTTTCCAATTTCTTTCACCTTTTCTTGGTATAGCTTTTTTGCTTTCTCCTTGATTTCAGCTCGTTGTTTCTGTTTTCTCAACTGTTTTCTCGATTCATATCTTTTACTTCTACTTCTTTTGATCCTTTGAGAGGAATTTTTTGTAATTTTCGAATCAGCAAAGGAGTTGTGTTTCTTTTTCTTAGCCTGGGCTCTAATGATTACCTTGATTGGAACAATTGGTTCACTCTCAGATGAGCTACTAGGTATCACTTGGACTATGTTTACTACTGTTTTACCCTTTTTTAAAGGATTTTTAGGACAATCTTATCGAAAAGTGTCCTCCCTTTTTGCAAAATTGTATGCAATAACCTTCAGCTGGCTTAATATTTTTATTAGGCTCTGGGCGTTCATTTTTCCAATGATCATGTAGATGCACCACAGTTATGACAGTTTCCCTTTCTTGGCTTAATCATGGGTCTTACCATGGAAGGTATGACACCTTGATTAGCTACATAATACATTGATGCGAGCTCTAGTGGAGCATAAGTCACATGTTCCTCCATTGGTGATGGATGTGAATTATACCAATCTCCCTCTACCATTACGGTAGATGAACTAGGCTCAGTATAGGGTGTAACAGGCACAAGTGCTTGTTCCTCTATGACTCCCTCTGGATGCATGTACTTTACAGGCACTGCATTACGTCCTGGATATAGAGGTTGTTGACCCAACATAGGCTGAGGTCTTTCCATACCCATCGGTGGTGTTTGAGCTTGGGCAATGCTAGGCTGGTATCTGTACATGGGTTGTCCTTGTGGCCTCATAAGCACGTACTGAACATTCCCATCATACTTTGGTCGGAAGTAGCACTCGTTGGTCTCATGGCTGGTCCATTTATCCTCGATTGGACACCATTTCTACGGTCTAATTGGTTGTCCATGTTGAGGTATCCCTTATCCTGGTCCTCGCATAGGTGCTTTTTGCATGTTGTTCATCATGTCGTTCATCCTTTTGAGCTTGTCTTCTATGGCTGAAAGTGGTACTGTAGCAGCCATTCCCACGTGCTGGTTTAGTGGATGTTGTTTTCTCACTTTGGTTATCCTTAAGGACATCTTCTTCGTTGAAAATATCACAATTGTCTCCTAAGTCAAGCATCTGACACACACTCTTCTAGGGTTGTAAGCTTCTTGCTATAGAGTATAGCATGAAGTTCTTTGTTTAGCAGTCCCTCTAGAAACAAAGATACAAGTCGTTCTTCTGCAGGTATCTCTAGCCCTGGGTATCTGGCAATGTATTGTTTCATTCGATTTGCACAATCCCTAACAGACTCACCATGTTTTTGTTTAAAGCTATAGATTTGAGCTACCATATTGTGTTTGATCGTTTTAGAACAAGCAACTACAAATTCTTGAGCTAATGTGTTTAAGTTCATGACTGACCTTGGTGAAATGTTTTGGAACCATGTCAATGCTTTTCCTTTTAATGTCATTCCAAACCCCTCGAATCGAGTATGGAAATCGAATATACATTCTGCTTTTAGCACTTGCTTAAATCTTGCTAAGTGGTTGTATGGATTCCCTGATCTAGTGTATTTTTTGTTGAAATTAGGGTTGCTGTTATACGCAGCTTGGAGAAGATGAAGGAAGCTCAAGGCACACAATAGAGAGTGTGTTACTTAGTGTGCAATAGAAAGATGGATAGCCCTAGAGTGATGGACGTATATACAATGCACAGGGGAAAAAACCTCCTAAAGAGGGAAAAAATGCCCCAACGGTCCTAGTGTGTTCACACACATCACTACCACATGTATATGGTAATAATTTTCCCCTAGAGTGATGCGATGAATGAGAGCTGGCACATGAGTAAAGGAAAGTGCCATGCCCTGAGGACATGATCAGTCCACAAAGGGGAGCAAGCCCAAATCTTTGTGGAAGACTTTGAGCTTCTCACAAGACAACGTCTTTGTGAAAAGATCTGAAAGGTTGTCCTGTGTTGGCACATAAGCCAAGCTGATCTCTCCTACTGAGAGCCTTTCCCTGACATAGTGGTAATGCACGTCAATGTGCTTTGTGTGAGCATGAAAAACTGGGTTCCTTGCAATTGCCAATGCGCTTTGACTATCAGTGTAGATAGTGTTGTTAGTGTCATGTCCAACACCCAAATCAATCATAAGGCGTCTGAGCTATACACACTCAATTGTAGCTGTGAAGACTCCATTGTACTCAGCCTCACAACTAGAACTGGCCACAGTAGGTTGCGTCTTGCTCAATACATGAACTGCCAAGCATGAAACAAAAACCATTAGTGGACACTCTTGTGTCAAAACAACTAGCCCAATCTGAGTCTGAAAAAGCATGTAAGTCTGGCGGCAATGATCCCCCCTTCGGATAAAATAAGCCAAGATGTAAAGTGCCACTAAGGTAGCAGAAAATCCTATTGACAGCCTGCCAATGCTTAGACCCTGGGCTATCCATAAATTTGCCAAACTGTGAGACTGCAAACTGAATATCCGGCCTCATGTTGCATACATAAATGAGGCAGCCAACAACAGTTTGGTAAAGAGTGACATGAGCAGGATCACCAGCATCATGTAGACTCAACTTCAAACCTGTTTCCATGAGAGTGGCAATAGGTTTGCAATCCTCAAGTCCAAACTTACGTAGCAATGTCTCTATGTAACTTTTCTGACACAAGGCAATACCACCATCACACTGCTCAAATTGTATGCCCAAATAAGGATGCAACAATCCCAAATCTTTCATCTTGAAAGTAGCATTCAAATCAGCCTTAAATTCAGCAATATGTCTCTCATATGGTCCAGTGATCCACAAATCATCTACATAAAGAACCACAATGAGAAGTACATCACCCTCACGCTTTACATACAATGTGCATTCTGTTGGACTGTTATGAAAGCCTTGTTTGACCAAATGAGTGTCAGCTTTCTCATACCAAGGAGATTGGTTCAACCCGTACAAAGCCTTCTTACATCTGCACACTTTGTCCTCTTGTTCTTTCTTGACAAAACCGCGAGGCTACGTTACATAAACTTCCTCGAATATGCCACCATTAAAGAAAGCAATAACAATGTCTGATTGATGTACATCCCAACCAAAATGAGCTGCCAATACACATAGAAAATGCACAGTAGTCATATGACAAGTGGGAGCAAAAGTCTCTTCATAATCTATGCCTTTTTGCTATGCATAACCCTTTGCAACAAGTCGAGCCTTATGGCGATCGATCTCGCCATCCAGCTTGCATTTCAACTTGTAAACCCACTTATACCAATGGTCTTTTTGCCAAGAGGCAAATCACATAAAGTCCATGTGTCATTTTCTATAAGTACATCATATTTTGATTGCATGGCAGCCATCCAATTTTTTGAATTCTGTGCTTCATTAAAAGATAGAGGCTCCTCAACATCATGTAAGCTAGACACAGCCAAAGCATAACAATCTGATGCATAAGATGCATGGTGAGAGCCTGAATGAGTACGACTAGACAAAGGTACATCCATTTTGGCATACCTCTTGCCTGCTCATTTTCAGCCGTTTCCTCATCAAGTACGTCATACATCTGCATCACTAATAGGCTGATCTATAACATTTTTGGAAACCCCCATAGACTATATATTTGCCTCATTGGAATTTACATTCATATTTCCACCACTAAAAAGAGGCAACAAAGTGTCATGAATGTCATGTGAGCTTACATTACTGTCTCTAGTACATGACAGCAAGGGCACAAACACTACATCTTGTGAAACCAAAATACATTTTGTTTGCGGATGATACAACCTGTAACCTTTGCTTTCAACACTATAACCAACAAAAATACGTTTGACAGCCTTATCATCCAATTTTTTGCGTTGTGCTTGTGGCACCAAAGCATATGCCAAATAGCCAAAAACACGCATGTGATCAATAGAAGGCTTTCTATCATTCCATGCTTTATATGGAGTAATAGACTGCAAAGTTTTTGTAGGACACTTGTTTAGTACATAAGTAGCACACATGATGGCCTCAAACCAAAAAGAATGCGGCAAAGCTTGACTTTTGACAATACATTATGCCATTTTCGTAAGTGACTTGTTTTTCCTCTCAACAACACCATTTTGTTGAGGTGTATAAGGCACTGTACATTGGTGTTTTATCCCACGACTAGCTAGGAATGCATTGAATTCATGAGACATATACTCCCCCCTCAATCAGAACGGAGGGTGCCCATAGTACATTTTGAGACATTTTTAACCATAGCTAGAAATTGTTTGAAGCACATAAAAACTTCGGACTTTGCTTTAAGCAGAAATACCTATGCATGCCTGGAGTAATCATCAATAAAAGTCACGAAGTAAAGGTAATTGCCCAAGGACGGAGTTTGCATGGGCCCACGAACATCAGTATACACAAGCTGCAATCTGCATGTGGCCCGAATTGAAGCATCCTTTGGAAACTTAGAACGCTGCATCTTACCCAAAATACAACCTTCAAAAATATGTTTGACAGGTGCTTCAAAAGGCAGCAAAGAAGCAATCATATCAGATTTTTACAAACACAACAAACTGACAAAATTCAGATGACCAAAACGCGCATGCCAAAGTTTTGCATCTGAAATTGCCCTTGAATCTGCAACTGCATTTGTAAAATTATGTCCACACTTGTCATACAAAGTGAGCTTATATAGCCCACGACACAAAAGCCCAGATGCAACAATTTCATCACCAAAACTGAGATCATGAATTGTACATCTGTCATCCACAAATTTGACTACAAGTCCAAATCTAGCAAGTTGCAGATACAAACAAGAGATTCTTCTTGATCCCAAGTACATAAAGTGCATCAACAAGTATGAAAGAACTGCCATTTGCAACAGTAAGCACAATCTTTCCAACTCCTTGAACTGGTTAAGAGGCATTGTTGGCACAAGTGACTGAATTTCCATGAGGGACAGAATCGAGAGAGGTGAACAATTCACAATGTGAGGTAATGTGCTTTGTAGAACCACTGTCGAAATACCACACATGTGAATCTGCAGCAACTGACAAGCATGCATCATGGACAGCAAGATTGTAAGTGCACTCTGTGCTAAAAGCCCATTTTGCATCAACATCAGCATTACAGTTTCCTTTTACAGAAGACTCAACAATGACTGCATTTGTAGTGAAACCAACATTTTACAGTGAAACCACCCTCTTTCTTCTCAGCCTCTTTGGCCTTTAACTTAGGACACTCCTTGATCAAGTGATCATTAGCTTTACAATAATGGCAACGCATCTTCTTTTTTTCCTTATCACTATAATTGCCAGATGTTGTGCTACTAGCAGACGCATTGGGAACAAAAGTTTTGCCACTCGCAACAGAACCATAAGAAGTGTCTGCATTGCTGTTACCACCCTTTCTTTGAGAAGCAATAAAAGCTTGTTTAACTGCACGCTATCTTGTCCTATTTTTTTTGGAAAGTGACTCTTGCAACAACAATGTGCATAAATGCATCAAACTTGACAACTTCTGGATTTTCTTGGGTCATAAGTCTCCAAGTACTAGCAAAAGTCTAGTAAGAATCCTGTAAGGCATCAAGAACACTCTGCACAAGGGAACTGTCTGAAATGATTTCACCTGCGGAAATAATTTACTCATTGATATCCTTGACACTAGCAAGAAAAGCGTCTGTATCATCTTCCTCATGCATAATCTTTGACTCCAACTCTTTATGCAGCAAAGCAATTTTAGCCTCATTGCGACTTGCATAAAGACCAACCAAAATATCCCAAGCCTGTTTTATAAATTTTGATGAATGAATAAGAGGAACAATGGTGCGCTTCACAGACAACACAATCAATGCATGAGCCTACGCATCCTTTACATCCCAACTAGCTTATTCTGCTGTAGGCAAAATAACTCTAATAGCAGCAATCCTTGTAGCAAGACCTGCAACATCCTCAACATCGCCTACATCCTCAAAACTAGGACGTACATCAATGCTCTGTACAATATTCCAAACGCCGTTTGACACAAGAACGTGTTGCATCATATAAGCCCACATAGGGTAACTGTCCCCATCCAACCTCTCCTCAGTAGCAAACATCTTAAAGACATCTATGTTGTTGTCAGCCATGGTAAATGCTATAACTGATGTGAAAACTGTCCAAAAATAAGAGAAGACGGAACGGGAACAACACATGCTATATAGCACAAATTGTAGAAGACTATAAGGCACTTGTTATGCAAAAAACAGCACTGACAAAAATTCTGCCCAAAATGATGAAATGGAATGTGCAAACCTGCCTGTAGTGAAAACGGAGACCGAAATGAGCCCGAATAAAAAATATGAGCAGACTTAGCTCTGCGAGCTGTCCCAAAATATTTGTTGACCTACAAACGCTCACTATAATCGAAGAAAGTGAGCAGACGTATGCTGGAGCAGCTGGCGACCAAGCCCGGGAGGACGTAACCTGCTCTGATACCAATTGTTGGAATTAGGGTTGCAAAGAAATGGACACAACTTGGAGAAGAAGACGGAAGCTCAAGGCACACAATAGAGAGCGTGTTACTTAGTGTGCAATGGAAAGATTGATAGCCCTAGAGTCATGGACGTATATACAATGCACCGGGGGAAAAACCTCCTAAAGAGGGAAAAAATACCCCGGCAGTCCTAGTGTGTTCACACACATCACTACCACATGTATATGGTAACTCTGATCCATTTCTGAAAATCAGATGGTCTGACGCGTTTAATTGGTTCAACTCCCGATCTCCTGGCAGTTGGTCCTGTTCCGAGTTCTTCAAACCAGTCTATTGAAAATAGTTGACTCATGTAGCCCTAGACCTGTGGTGTCTGATTTCTTAATATTACTCTCAGATGATCTCTCACGGTGTTTATCTCTTAGAATTGTTTCTGGTCCTCTCCCATTAACCTATGGAATACCCTTGGTATTTGGTTTGTTCTACCTGCTCAGGAGTCATCATAACAAAGTTGTTGTTATAACAATCCCTAAATAGGTAGGTTGGTTGATCCCTTATCTTTGATCTTGAAAATATAGATGATCTTGATGGCCGTTAGTTGTCCTGATTTGGCATGCAAAGTCCACAAAAGATCTTTTACATTTCTATCTTTCCACCAATAGACTCCGATCCTAGCATTATCTTTACTAAGTCGTTTCAAAGGCTTAAATCTACTTGATCGTATCCCTTGAATTCTAAAGTTAGTGTCGTTCTTTTGCTAACATATCTAAGATTATGGTATTTACTTCTAACCCCCATCTGTCTATCACGTCAGGGTTTTCAACTTGTAAATACCGAGTTCTGTTTCTGTCCATGTACATTTTCCTTGTTTGTTTGCCCTAATCTCTTCTTCAAACTCAATACCATGCTCATCAATGCGAATAGCATACTCTTCGTTAGAATCCAGGTAAACATGAGCTCCATGGCAATTAGTTTTATAAAAAGAGAGTATATGCTTGTAGCGCTTTGTCGTTCCGATTTTTGAGTGAGTTGAGTAAGAAGATATTTCAGATGTTGAATCTGAGAAAGTGTTTAAGACTTCTTCAAGGATAGTGTGCAAGGAATTGCCTTGATTCACGCTTTTTTTGGTGGATACTCTACTGGAGGTTTCTCCGAATATGCCTTGATTTCCTAGTACAGGATCAGATATAAGATTCATCAAGACTTACGAAGCCCTGGATAAAGTACTTACCTTTGAATTGACTTGTTGTCAATTTCCACTTGATTCGATTGCAACTTTCTGTCAAGCTATCAACCTGATTCCTTTAGTTTGGCTTGTTGTCAATTTTCACTTGATTTAATTGCAACTTTCTATCAAGCTACCTATTCCTTGTCTGCAACCTGATTCCTGCATAAATTTGATAAAGCTAGCTATTCTTTCACAAATACTATATAATTTGTGCTAACTATTGTGATTGGTCTGTGTGTATTACTTCAAATCAAGTTATGAGAGTCAGCAAATGACTTTTAGATTTGACTTTGGTAAAAAAATCAAAGGATTAATTTACAACTTGGAAACTGAGTGAACATGTACCAATTTGGATCCGATTGAACCCAAAATTGCCCGATGGCCTTATATTATGCTGGTCTAACTCTGTACAAGTTCAAAAGTCAAAATTGATGTCCTTGTGTAGCAGTAGTAAATAATCATGATTATTTACTTTTGCTATTTTTTTTCATATTTTGGCTTGGTTTGCCATATATACACTCTGTTAAAGTCTCTGGACAAGTTTCAACAAGTTTGGACAAATTCTATTCAAGTTTATCAACTATTTTGTGTCCGTAGACTCTGATTTCAAGAATCTGACTCAAGTTTCACTTTTGTGGTCTAAATTTGACCAAAATTGATTTGTGAAGTCTACTTAACATGCTTGACTTATGGTATACTCAAATTTGTAAATTTATCAATTTTTGAAGCAGATGTAAATAATCGCGATTATTTACTCCATTTATATTTTTGTGAATTTTTATCTCAACTTTGACACAGATCTATTAAGCACTTCAAGTTCAGGTCTCTAGCCAAGTTTCGGTCAAATGGTCATCAGTTTTCTATTCGCAGACTAACTTTGCAAATTTGATCACAATTTCCAATTCAACGATCCAAATCTTACCAAATTTGGTTTGTGGGCTTACTACAACATGGTAAAGCTAGTGGTATGCTGACTTGGTCAAAAAAGTTGAAAAATGGGATAGATATAAATAATCGTGATTATTTACTTATGGCAACGTTTTGCATCTTTTTGGTCAAATGAGCATGTACACATGTTTATTACATCAATACAAGATTATGAATCAAATTTCATTAAGTTTGCAGAATTTTTCCCCCAATGTATACTCAAGATTCAGAAAGTCAATACAAACTTTAGTTTTTTGCCAGTTTGGTGATCCAAATCTTTTGTGTCTTTACAAAAGTTGTTTAAACACATGCAATGAGTCAATGGTATGAACCTTGGTCAAACCTGAGCTGAAAGTTAATAATCACAATTATTAGCTTCAAGCTTGAAATGAACCAATTTTTGCTTTTTTTTCAAGGACAGTCCTTTTATGAGTTATTTCAAGCGTATGAATCAAGTCAAAACTTAATTTGGCTTAAAATATCAAGAAAAAGTAAATAATCTGAGTTTTGGTCAACTCTTAAAATTTTTACCTAAAAGTATCCTTGAGCTTACCACTGGTTCATACAACTTTTAAGCTTACTCTCTAGTTGGATTGAGTGGTTTGGAGTTTTTTCGTGCTATTTCTAGCCGTAGATATAAAATTTTTCAACTTTCAATAACAACTCACAATGATTCTTTCAAAGAGAGCAATGTTCTGAAATTCACCTCGGATCCTACTTGCCCTACTCCTAGATTCTCATGCAATGGTGTTGTGAAAAGTGTCTACAAACACTCATTTTCTTGTCTTTTATTGTTTTCTGAGCATTGATCTTAAAACTTGTCTCGTCTATCAATCATCCTCAAAATCCTAATCTAATTCTACAATCCTACAATCCTAAAGGCACTCAGCAAGTATGATTACCTCCAAGCTACCTCTACACAGCAAAAGACGACAATCTTAGGTTATGCGGTTTCTAAAAAAAAGTTTTTAACTCTAGGAGATCCTAGAGGAAGTTAAAGAATAACTTTACAAGACGCTCGTGTTTTTCTCTAGTTTAGGTCTTTTCGACCCCCGATAGCGGCACTAAATGTGGGACGCGCGTCTAACCTCACTATCCTATCTTATTGCAGTATTAGCGAGAACCACGATTAAATTGTCAATCCATGGAATGAAACTGACTTGACTAGTGCATAGAGGGTACAAGAGGGTGTCAATATCTCGAAAAACAACTAATAACTCGTATCTAACTCAAGCTATTCTTAAGTGACTCAAATCACTAAAAGCCAATCACTCATCGACAAACAAATCACATCCGTTGCAGCATCAAATGACATCCAAACGTAATGAAACTTCTAGAACAAGTTTATAAGAACTAAAGCATACATTCTTATGGTTTAAAACCCCACTTTAGGTCAAGTGCCAAAATCGCGAGTATTAACAGCAGTGGATTTTTGACCTTAAATGCATTTAAATGCTTAGTTTTTTATTTTGAAATGTAAATTCTTAGTTATGATGAAATTAGGCCACGATCGGTGACGCCAAAAGCTACGAATTACTGTGATGTGCTTACGTCAATGCGAAGAGCTCTTACCTGCGGTTGCAATGCAACAAACATAAGTGCAATGTGACAACCAGGAAGCGAGTAGAAAGCGCAAGAAGGAGATAAGTGAGTGCCGTTACGTCACGCTGTGTATTTCATTATCCAAAGAAACTCTTAATAACTTACAAAAATTGGCTTTTATATTTTAGTCAAGGTTTTTGGTGGTCAAAACCAATAATCTGGGAGTTTTACCAAAGATAGGTAATGACAGGTTGATACAATCTGAAAGCTTGTAACCTCGGCTCATCAATTACAAGGTGTATCCAAAAAACAGGAGTTACAATATTCTTGATTTATGTAATTAATAAGTGTTTTTACAATGGAGAACTCCCAAAAATGGTATCCGTGGTATCTGTGTTAGCTTGCTGCTAACATAGAGCAAGACTTATAGGGCACAAAAAGTACCATTGGTGTGGAACATAATGGCCAGAGAAACATGTGCAGTGGGTGCTTATTGCAAATAGGAAGGCCAACTAAATACAAGGGAAGATAGTGTGCATGTCAGGAATTTGATGCAATCAATGGACTGTGTTGAAGCCCATGTTAGACAGTGAAACTTGTAAGTTAAATTGGGGCAAGTAACTTGAGTACTCATGGGTAGAAATATAGCCAATATACAAAAGTGTCAAGCTATTGACAACCTGGGTGCAGTTAAAGAGCATGCACATGTGTGTGTGTGTGTGTGTGTGTGTGTGTGTGTGTGTGAGATTGATTGATTGATTGATGAGGCTATGCAATGACAATATATGGTTGTCTTTTATCCAAATAAAAAATTATTATCCAAGAGGGCTCTCCCATCACCAAAGTGCCCAAGTGCGTGTGTGTGCGCACACACACACACACACCACTATAGGAAGAATTGATTTCTGCTTTCAATCATCTCCAAAAAATATAGATTAAGCAAAACACACACAATCACTAATGCAATTAAAGCAAAATCCACCCTAAATTAGGAAGTATCTCAAAAAATGAACAAAATTGATCATATTAACGAGCAAAAAATACTTAATTGCTCTCTCAAGAAGGTACAAATTGGCTTCAAAAGAGAGAAATGTTGAGATAGGCATGTTCTTCTTCAACGACTATGGGAAACACCTCTACCTGTGCATACCGTTTGCTATTGGCAATTAGCCTATAAGTTAAGCTTCTAAGAACGACTACATGGAGAGTTATCAGCGGACAACCACTCCAACTTTATGCATAAATAAAGCCCAAGCCTATGTTGTACATACACTATGGTATTACTAGCGTTTTGTGTATTGAGTCCACTTTTTCAAAAGTGTGTGCACCTCTCTCTCTAACTGTCTAAGCTATGGCTGCCTTCACCTTCAAGCCACCTTGAGCCCATTGCTTCATCATCCCCTACAAAAAATTATGCAATGTACTTTAATTGTGTAGATGCAGAGGGGTGCTGAATTAGCAATTGCAATGGCTAAGAAGATTTGTCAATGAAATATAGCATATAGAATTCTTAGGATCTAATTAGATTAAGAAGTGCTAATCTAGCTAATGGATGATTTTACATGGATATTATTATTACTTTTGGATACATGACTACTTTATCGACTTTGAATTTATCTTTCCAATCGCGAAGAGATCATAAAGTTTTATTTTCAATGCAATCTTGAAATTCTTGTCAATAGCTTCAAAATGCCTCTCTAAGGTGATCCATGTATATTGTATACAGTGGTGCAATTGTCATGATATTGCACAAATTTATCATGGAGTAAAGTAAACAAGACACCGAGCTTGCTCATCTTTAGCACATATTGTATCAAGATTTGGATTGTGTGTACTCTTTGTCCTTATCTAGCTCCCCCCCTCCCGCCCCCCTAATGATGGTGTTTCTCTGCATAGAGAGAGAGAGAGAGAGAGAGAGAGAGAGAGAGAGAGGTCTTACAAATTTGAATGACACTGTCTTATTCTCATGTGCAAGTTATATATAGCTAAAATTATCATCATGTGTGATAGATATATCATATATTATTAAAAAGTTCACAAAAAATGAACATAAATTTATGATGGTAAACACTTATTTGAAGCCCTTATTGCTTGATGTTCAAAGTTTATTCCCTTCTTGGTTGCCATAAAGAATCCACAATCAAATATTTGATGGTTTTAATCAATTATAGTGTGGGAATTGGTGCTTGGACTAAGTGCTTAAGTGTTGTTTTACAAGAAAGTGGAAAGTTTGGATTTTGAAAAGTAGGGCCTTGATGATATTCTTATAAAAGCAAGAGAGGTGGAAAATTAGCCTTACCAAGTAGAAATGTGTCACTAGCTGTAGTGATGGGAACAAAGACTAAGCAGCTTTTTAAGAATATGATGTGGCAATAAGGACACACCATTTAAGAGATTGTTAGACATGGCAAGTGCAAGCTAGCCATGGATTACACTTGGCATAGAGTATGAAAGAGATTGATTCCATGGGCAGTTAACTAGCAAGCAATCTAGTCAAAACAGTTGGGATTCAAGGTGGGATGCATGCAAGGCTTTGAGATGTTGCTAAATTGGCAGCATAAGCAATACATGGAGAGTTGGAACAATGCTATAGAGCTTGGGGAGCAAGAATTACATAAAAAAGTATGATTGGGGGGTGGAACTGGATGGCCAAAACAACATGTGCAATGGGTGCATATTGCAAATAGCAAGGCCAAATAAATACAAGGGAAGCTAGTGTATATGTCAGGATTAGATTCAATCAATGAACTTTGTGAAGCCAAGGTTAGACATCAAAACTTCTATGCTAATTTGGGGCAAGTAACTTGAGTAAGGATGTGTAGCAATATAGACAATAAATCAAGAGTGTCAAGCTATTGACAGCCTGGGTGTATTTAAAGAGCACACATATAGTGTGTGTGTGTGTGTGTGTGTGTGTGTGTGACTGATTGATTGATTGATGAGGCTATGCTTCGACCAGATATGGTTTTCTTTTAGCCAAATAAAAAATTCTTATCCAAGAGTGGTCTCCCATCACCAAAGTTCCCAAGTACATACACCACACCAATTAAGGAGAAAATGATTTTTGGTTTCAATCATCTCCAAAAAAAAAAAAAGTAAGCAATCTATTGAAAGCTTTTCCAAAGGTCAAAACACACACACAATCACTAATAGAAGCAAGATTTTGGATTTTCTAATGCAATCAAGTAAAATCCACCCCAAATTTAGAAGTATCCCAAAAATAAAAATAAAAATTGATCTTATTAATGAGCAAAAATTCTTAATTGCTCTCTCAAGAATGTACAAAGTGGCTACAAAAGAGGGAAATTATGCAATGTACTTGAATTGTGTAGATGCAAAAGGGTGTTGAATTAGCAATTGTAATGGATAAGAAGATTTGTCAATGAAATTTAAGCATAGAGAATTCTTAGGATCTAGTTAGATTAAGGAGTTCTAATCTAGCTAATGGCTTTTACACCAAATGAAGATATGGTGCTGATATAATTAACAACATCAACCATTTATAGGCTACCTAAGGACCTCTCTTCTTAAGCAAGAAAGAGAAACCAAATGCTCTGATACCAATGTAATGAATTTGACCTATTTAACTTTAGAGTAGCGGAAATTAATGAGAATACTTTTGAGAGATTACTTTGTGAGCATAGAGGGTGAACATAATTGAAGATAACAACATAGACATAGCAATTAGTTAACTTGGTATGGACAATAATTTTGCAAGAGAGAAAATTTAGAGAATATGACAACAGTTGAGGACTGGATTTATGTGGAGCTGGTCTCCCCTCCAATAGGTATTTGTATTAGAAGAAACATTTCATAGGAGAAAGAATTAGTTCCTCACTTTATCATAACTCTTTTTGCTATCATACATAATAGCATAGTAATGAAGATGGAGAAGATGGCAAGCTTAAGCATAGCCAAGAGTGTTGGTGTAGTCTCTCAACTTCTCAAGGAGTTTGGAGAAGGAGATGGAGCTCTTGCACTTTACATAGCACACGATGAGAGTGTGTGTGAGTGAGTATATCCCCTAAGAAACCCCCTAGCTTGCTTGGGTCAACCCCCCTTGTAGCTCATGTTTGAAGCTCATTGGACCCCTCTAGGCCTAGCCAATCACAAGCAGAAGGCATTACAAGCAACAAGGGTAGCCTTGGGACAAGTGTCCCCCTTTCCCCTTTGAGAGAGAGGACTTGATAAATTAAAAAACAATTACATAATTTATCATAAAATATAATATCTAACTTTACCAAATGATTTTCTCATATTAAAATGATCATTTAATGTGGGAGAATAAACAGGTACAAGAGTTAGAATAGAGACATGTGCTTTTAGACCCGTCTCAACACGAGACCAAAAGAAGAGATGGTTGCATCTCAATAGGGGTCCAAAAGGAGATGGTCTATCAAAGATCAATGTGCAATAACAGCTTCTAGACTTACCTTAACAGGGGACCAAGAGGAGAGATGATTACATCTCAATAGAGGTCCAAAAGAAGATAGTCTATCAAAGAGCAATGTACAACTAATGAAGCTTAAAAGACCTTAAGGTTAGCTTTATTAAAGACCTCTAATGGTTAGTGTTAAAAGTCCTTTGATCTTAAGCAAGCTAGGGCTGAGCTTGAGGTGGGAACCCGACCTAAACTTAAGCAAGCTAGGGCTGTGCTTGAGGTGGGAACTCGACATAAACTTAAGCAAGTTAGGGCTGTGCTTGATGTAGGAACCCAACCTAAACTTAAGCAAGCTAAGGTTGTGCTTGAGGTGGGAACCCCACCTAAGGTCATGCTTGATGACTAAGGTACTTGAGGTACTTGCCACATTTAATGAGGAAGTTGCTTGAGAAGCTTTCTATGCATGGGGGGTAAGATGCTTGAGTAAAAAAGAGAACCTACTCACTTAATGAGGAAGTTGCTTGAGAAACTTTCTATGCATAAAAATCTCAAAGTTAGCGAAATTCTAAAAGAGCACATGGGACACATGTCAGACTCTCACTAAGCTTAACCACATGGTGTGCTTGAATGCTATTGGTTGGGCTAAAGAGAGGTCCAATGAGATTCTACTTCCATCTAACAAATATCTAGATATTTTCAAGCTCTCTCTCTCTCTCTCTCTCTCTCTCTCTCTCTCTCTCTCTCTCTAAGGGGTAAGGAAGACACTTGTCAAAAGACTACCCATATGCTTGACTGCATGCTAGATATAATTGGCTAAGGAGAGAGGGGTCCAATGAGCTTGTAGCAAGTAGAATTTTTTTCCAAAGCAAGAAAGGGGGGTGCTAGGGGGATATATTGCACACACACACACACACACACACACTCATTTGCAAGGCTATTCTCACTTGGTGAAAGTTGAGGAACACCACCTCCTTCTCCAAGCTTGTGAGAGTGAAAGCCTACACCAACACTCTTGGCTATTGAATGCAAATCAAACCAAGAGCTATGCTTCAATCCTTAAGCTTGCCATCTTCTCCATATTCAATACTATGCTATTATATATGCTAGCAAGAAAAGTAATGATAAGTTCCCCGCTAGCTCTCTCCACCTTCGAAGGTGTTTGAGGCCTTGGGACTGAGGCTTTGGATAGTTAATGTTTTCTTCAAGTTTATGTTATGCTTGTGATGCATGAAGCTTTCCATCTTCATTGCATCACCTAGGTTATAAGGAACACAAAGATTGTATTGCACCAAGTCTCTCTTGATGGGAGAAACTATAATACAAATGCCTATTGGAGGGGGGATCGGCTCCATATGAATCCGGTCCTCAACTATTGTCATGTTCTCTAAACTCTCTCTCTCTCTTGCAAAAGTATTGTTCATACCAAGTTAACTAGGTACCATGTTTATGTTGCTACCATCGATTAAGTTCACCCGCAGTTTTCATCTTCTTAATCAATCTTTTGTGGGTGATGGTTTTAAACTCCTACATATCCTATCATAAATTGGCTTCAAAACATGGAAATTATACAATGTAGTTTCATTATATAGATGCAAAGGGATGTTGGATGAGAGATTGCAATGCCAAGAAGATTTGTCAATGAAATCTAGCACAGAGAATTCTTACGATCTAATTAGATTAAGGTGTGCGAATCTAACTAATGGCTTTGATACCAAATAAAGCTATGGTGATACATTAGTGATTTTTCATAACTTACACATAGTTAATGTAGAGATAATATAGTGACTCATTGAGAGCTCAATATACAAAGAGGATGGTTTCAAAAATAGACTTGATTTACGATGCAAAAAAGTTGTACAAAAAATGTCTGTTTTGTAGAGCTAGATACGATCTCTACGTAAGCACAAAGTGAGATCATAATATTCTTTTCTGCCACATGGGATGTTGACTAGCATTCATATATCTTTCACATGGGTTTTACACATGGCTAGGATGATGATCTCGAGAGACGGTTCACACATGAGGAGAAGTTGCAACAAAGCTCACACCCTATTATCATTACCTTGAATAGCTTTGGAAACACGGGTTACTTTGTTGGAGATTTGTGCTCATCAACAATGATTAGCAAAGCATAAAAATGGATTATAACCCAAGGTGACCTCAATATGACGCAAAGAATATGGAGGTCACTTTGAAATAATACAAATTTGAGAGCAAGTAAATAAAAGGAAAAGATAATACGGTGGCAAACATCCTAAGTAGGAAATCTATTCTGGGATTGTCTCCATGCCAAGCAAACCTCTGGCCAACTCCCAATGGATCATCCAAATTATGTCATCGAAAGATGTTCAAAAAAGGAGAAGAGGATTGTCCATGGATATTATTATCACTCTTGGATACATGCCTACTTTACGGACTTTGAAGTTATCTTTTCAATTGCAAGGAAATCATAGAGTTTTATATTCAATGCAATATTGAAATTCTTAAAAATAACTCAAAAACGTCTCTCTAAGGTGATGCCATGCATTGTAGTGTATGCAGTGGTGCAATTGTCATGATATTGCTCAAATTTATCATAGAGTGACGTGAACAAGACACCACTGTAGCTTGTTCATCTTTAGCTGCATATTGTATCAAGCTTTGCCTTGTTTGTACTCTTGGCCCTTATCTAGCAGCTTAATGATAGATCAAGACTCCTTTCGTATTAATTAAACCTTCAGTTTTTATTGACAAGTATGAAACCCTTTGCCATTGAATTATGGATATTTTTTATCTTTGCCCCTTCCCCTCCCATTGATGGTGTTCCTTTGCATCTAGGTAGAGAGAGAGAGAGAGAGAGAGAGAGAGAGAGAGAGAGAGAGAGAGAGGTCTTGCCAATTTGATTGACATTGTCTAATTTCATGTGCAAGTTACATGAAGCTTAAAGTATCACCATGTGTGATAGATATAGCATGTATTATTTGAAAGTTCAAGAGAAATGAACTTAAACTTTATGATGGTAAACACTTATTTGAATCTCTTGTTGCTTGATGTTCAAAGTTTATCCCCTTCCTGGTCACCATAAAGAATTCAACTTGGACTAAGTGCTTATGTGTTGTTTTACGAGGAAGTGGAAAGTTTGCATTTTGAGAAGGAGGGCCTTGATGATATATTTATAAAAGCAAGCGAAGTGGAAAATTAGCCTTACCAAGTAGAAATGTGTCACTAGATGTAGTAATAGGAACAAGGATCAAAGAGCCGTTTCACTAGATGATGTGGCTATAAGGACATACCATTTAAAAGTTGGTCAGACATGGCAGGTGCAAGTTAGCCATGGATTGCATGTGGCATGGAGTATGAAAGAGATATATTATGTTGGGCAACTAGAGAGAGAGAGAGAGAGAGAGAGAGAGAGAGAGAGAGAGAGAGGAAGGTCTTGCCAATTTGATTGACACTGTCTAATTTTCATGTGCAAGTTACATCAAGGTAAAAGAATCACCATGTGTAATGGATATAGTATATATTATTTGAAAGGTGAAGAGAAATAGACGTAATTTTTACGATGATAAACGCTTATTTGAAGCTCTTATTGCTTGATGTTCAAAGTTTATTCCCTTCTTGGCTGCCATAAAGAATTCACATTCAAACATTTGATGGATTAATCAATGGTAGTGTGGAAATGGGCACTTGCACTAAGTGCTTATAAGTGTCTTGTTTTACGAGGAAGTCGAAAGTTTGCATTTTGAGAAGGAGGGCCTTGATGATAGATTTATAAAAACAAGCGGCGTGGAAAATTAGCCTCACCAAGTAGAAACGTGCCACTAGATGTAGTAATAGGAACAAGGATTAAAGAGCCTTTTCACTTGATGATGTGGCTATAAGGACATACAATTTAAAAGATGGTTAGACATGGCAGGTGCAACATAGCCATGGATTACACGTGGCATGGAGTATAAAAGAGATTGATTATGTTGGGAAATTAGCAAGAGATCTAGTTAAAACAATTATGTGCATGTTTGGAGTCAAGGTGGGCTGCACGTAGGCTTTTAGTTGCCTGCTAAATTGGTAGCATACGTAATACATGGAGAGCTAGTACAATCCTATATATAGAGCTTGTGGCGCAAGAGTTATAGTACACAAAAAGGACGATTGGAGTGGGACCCAATGGCCAGAGTTATCAAGTGATATGCGTGCTTATTGCAAATAGCAAGGACAAATAAATACAAGGGGAGACAATGCACATGTCACGATTTGATGCAATCAATGACGACTATGGTGGAGCCGAAGCTAGACAACAAAACTTCCAAGTTAAATTGGGGTGAGTAACTTGGGTAAGTTTGGAAAGAAATGGTTGGTGAATCAAGCTTGAGTGTCAAGCTATTGACAACCTGGTTATAGTTAAAGAGCTTGCACATGTATGTGTATTTGTATGTGTATGTGTGTGTGTGTGTGTGTGTGTGTGTGTGTGTGTGAGTGATTGATGAGGCTATGCTTTGACAAGATATAGTTGTCTTTTAGCCAATTTTTTTTCCGAATAGTGGTCTCCCATCACCATAGTGCCAAAGTGCAGACACACGTGCCTGCACACACACGCGCGTGCGCACACACACACACACACACACACACACACACACACACACACCACACACACATCAATGTAATAGAAAATTATTTTTGGTTCCAATCATCTCCAAAAGCTAGAGATTAAGAAATCAGTTGTGAAAGCTATTCCAAAGGGCTTAACACACACACAATCACTAATTTGAAACAAAGATTTTTTATTTCCCAATGCAATTAAGCAAAATTCACCCCAAAATTGATCTTATTAATGAGCGAAAAATACTTAGTTGCTCTCTAAGAACGTGTAAATGTGTGCAATCAATGCAATTTCATCTTCTTAATCAATCTTTTGTGGGTGATGGTTCTAAACTCCTACACATCCTATCATAAATTGGCTTCAAAAGAGGGAAATTATACAATGTAGTTTAATTATATAGATGCAAATGGTGTTGAATTAGCAATTGCAATGCCAAGAAGATTACGATTGGAGTGGGACCTAATGGTGCATGCTTATTGCAAATAGCAAGGCCAATTAAATACAAGGGGAGATAGTGTGCATGTCACAATTGATGCAATCAATGAGGAATATGGTGGAGCCCAAGCTAAATAGCAAAACTTCCAAGTTAAATTGGGGTGAGTAACTTGGGTAAGTTTGCATAGTAATGGCTAGTAAATCAAGAGTGTCAAGCTATTGACAACCTGGGTATAGTTAAAGAGCTTGTACATGTGTGTGTGTGTGTGTGTGTGTGATTGATTGATGAGGCTATGCTTTGACAAGATATGGTTGTCTTTTAGCCGATCTTTCCCCTAAGAGTACTCTTCCATCACCAAAGTGCCCAAGTGCAGGCACACACACACACACACGTGTACACACACACACACACACACATCAATGTATGAGAAAATGATTTTTGGTTCCAAATCTCGAAAAACTAGAGATTAAGAAATCATCTGAAAGCTATTCCAAAGGGCTAAATGCACACACAATCACTAATTGAAACAAAGATTTTTTACTTCTAATGCAATCATGAAAATTCACCCCAAAATTCATCTTAATAATGAGCAAGAAATACTTAATTGCTCGTCAAGAACGTGTAAATGTGTGCAATTAATGCAATTTCATCTTCTTAATCAATCTTTTGTAGGTGATGGTCCTAAACTCCTACATATCCTATCATAAATTCACATTCAAATCTTTGATGGTTTAATCAATGGTACTGTGGAAATGGGCACTTGGACTAAGTGCTTATGTGTTGTTTTACGAGGAAGTGAAAAGTTTGCATTTTGAGAAGGAGGGCCTTGATGAAATATTTATAAAAGCAAGCGAGGAAGAAAATTAGCCTTACCAAGTAGAAATGTGGCACTAGATATAGTAATAGGAACAAGGATCAAAGAGTCTTTTCACTAGATCATGTGTCTATAAGGACATACCATTTAAGAGATGGTCAGACATGGCAGGTGCAAGCCAGCCATGGATTGTACGTGGCATGGAGTATGAAAGCGATTGAATATGTTGGGAAAATAGCTAGCAAGTAATGTAGTCAAAACAATTACGTGCATGGTGGGAGTAAAGGTGGGCTACACGCAAGGCTTTGAGCTAGTTGCTAAATTGGTAGCATAAGTAATACATGGAGAGCTGGGACAATGCTATAGAGCTTGTGGAGCAAAAGATGCAGTACACAAAAAGAACGACTAGAGTGGGACTAATGGCTAGAGCATCAGGTGCGATTCATGCCTCTTGCAAATAGCAAGACCAGATAAATTCAAGGGGAGATAGTGCGCATGTCACTATTTGATGCAATCAATGAGGACTATGGTGGAGCCCTAGCTAGACAACAAAACTTCCAAGTTATATTGTGGTGAGTAATCTGGGTAAGTTTACATAGCAATGACTGGTAAATCAAGAGTGTCAAGCTATTGACAACCTGGGTATAGCTAAAGAGCTTGCACATGTATGTGTGTGTGTGTGATTGATTGATTGATGAGGCTATGCTTTGACAAGATATTGTTGTCTTTTAGCCAATTTTTTTTTCTGAGAATGCTCTCCAATCACCAAAGTGCCCAAGTGCAATCTAGTGACTCATTGAGAGCTCAATATACAAAGAGGATGGTTTCAAAAATTGTGAGGTCCCCAACCCCCAGAAGATTGGGAGGACTTGATAGATGGCCTTCCTTTATATTCTCCTTTTCTAATGACGACACCCTACTTTGTTTCCACAAAGTAGAGATACGAGCAACAGAAGAGAGGAAGTCCTCTATCCATCGTTTACGTGGTTATAAGGGTCATACGCCACAAGTGAAGTTGATAAATCTAAGATTTTAATGAAGCTGTTTTCTAACAAAAATGAAATTCCATTGACATAATTAGAATCCATAAACAATGTCTTTTTTCCCACGTTTAAGAGGCACGACCGCCATCCATAAATCCTAAATATGACATGAGACTTATTCTAAGTTAAATAATAATTTTTGTGTCACGTAGATTTAAGCCATCTCGACTCTTGGCATAATAAGTCTCTAATTTCACTTCTCTTAATAAGAGGGAGTGAAGAGTTTTTGGACTAATCGAAACCACCCATCCTTGACTTGCAACATGAGCCAGCCCCCATTTTCCACCCCACACTCACACTTTTTACCATATTGTTTTACATATAAAAACAGTGTTCGAATTAATTTCAAACATAGGTTCTTTTACACAACCATTCAAACAATACCAAAACAATTTAAAAAAGGCCTAATGAAGATAAAAATAACTTTTCCAACTTCTCATGAGTTTCCCGCTACCCGCAAACTTTCTCTGTCTAACCAACAGAGCTTTTGCAAAGGATTTATTTGCTAACCGCGAATTGCGCAACCTTCTCATCTCGCTAACCAGGAGGCTTTCGCTACCTGCGAAGCATCTTGCTAACTGCTAGGCATCCTGCTACTTGCGAGGCATCACGCTACCCGCGAGGCATCCCGCTAACCACGAGGAACAAAAGAGAGCTGATAACCTCTCAGCTTAATCTCTGTTAACCGCGGAATCATCTCGCTACCCGCGAGGAACAAAAGATATTCTTTTCAACAATTCTTTTTTAAATAATTCTTCAAACATAATCAACCAAATTTTCATATCAATCAGAATCCACTTATCAAACAATAACAATTTATTAAGCAATGACAATTCAACAAACAACGACAATTTATCAAACAATTCTTTCATTAATCTATAAAAACATATGCTTGTTTCTTGTGATAGAATCACGTTTCTCGAACAGTTTAAAGGGTTCCCTATGCTTAGCTTCCCGTCAATCATGAATAGCAATGTAGAATTATAAATTTGTCTTACCGAATTTGGAGCGCATGCGGCTAACTCTTCTGGTGAGGTTGGACGGTTTCGACTTCTTCTTCGGTTGATGCTTCCGCATGAGATACATTCGGAGTAGACACCTTTCTTCCCACCTTCCTTGGTGGTGCAACGGTATGGGTGTCCTTAGAACTTTGTGTTACACGCTTCGGAGCCATAGCTTTGGAATAAAGAAAAGAAAAGCGCGTTGTTGGAGAGAGACAGTGTGTTTGAACACAAACCAGGAGACGGCACGTCGACGATTGGAGATGAAAATGGCTTGAAGGTGTGAGGTTAAGGGAGAGAGCTTCCCTCCGGCGCATCGTTGCAAGAGAGCTTCCGCTTCCATAGATGTGTGTGTTCAAAGTGAGAGGAGAAAGGTATTTTATATAAACCCTAGGAGTGTGATAAGAATAGAGATCCGGATAGGTTCACATACGTTCACGGCTCCCTTTTTTTGTACATGGATTCCGATTCACGATTTTGGTTCTCCAATTTTAAAAGAAGCTTGAGCTCCAAGACAAGAACTCTAAACATAACTCCCTCCTCTTTCTTTCCTAAAAATACTCCTCCTTTCCTAAAATTGCTCCTTCTTTCCCAAGAGTCAACTCTTATCTCTAGATACAACCTTGAGGCTTATCAACTTTATTGTTTTTAAGTGAATAAAGACCATAAGTAATAGTTCTAAAGTCCGATTTTCAATCCGATTGTTCCATTTGAACCCATTATGACTTAACAAAATGCAAACCTTAAATATTTGCAAAGTGCATAAAATACTTTTATTGAAAAATGTTGGATACATTACAATCTCCCCAACTTAGGGATTCGAGATATCCTCATCTCGAGGAAAAGTGAGCATACTTACTCTAATTACTAGCGACCATCATTATGTCAAAAAGGGTGATGTCTTTAGTTTGCTTCACTTGCTACTGCTGCTCCATTAATCAGTCATAGACAAGTGTTTTGATAAAGCATCAAACATTCAAGCATCGAGAATCTTGCGCAGTAACGGCATAGACCCTTTGTGGTTGTTTATCGTTGAATCTTTGATTCTTCTTGTAATCCCTTGTTCCTTCATCAAAGGTTTAGCCAGTAGTAAAGCATCTTGTACAGTGGTAGGCTTCAAGGCTTCCAATCGTGAGCTAATTGGTTCTCTTAAACCTTGACAAAAGCGAGCTACTTGCTGCTCTATGGTTATTGTTGGTGCGTAACGTCTAAATCTTACAAACTTTGAGTAGTACTCTTTCAAGGATAATCTGTATTGTTTCAAGCTAAAGAACTCATTCATCTTTATCGCTTCATAGCAGGAGGTAAATATCTTTCCTTCATCGTTTGTTTGATCTTCGACCAACTCTAAGAGTTCTCCAACACTCCACGTCACGACAATGTTGTTTCCACCATAACTTCGGTTCCCCTGAGAAACAAAACATCCTTAACATCGCTTGATTTGCAGGTGTGGTCCTTGCAGCAGAGAAGTAATCATCCATAGCTTCAATCCATACTTCTGCATCTTTTTCAATATCACCACCCTCTCCTTTAAAAGAGGTGGTTGCATTGTTTGAGCAACAACTTGTTTTCCTAAATCTTTGTATAGATAGCATCGTTTTGAGGGTTTTCCAACGTAGAAGTGATTTGGGGATTCCCCTAAGTGTACGCATATATTACCATTAATAAACGTAACAAGCGAAAACATTAGGGTATTTTTTAGGCTTAGACTTACCCAGTCCACTAAAATGTCAATCGTATGACTTAAGCAATCCTTACTTATCCGATTCATCAAAACTCAATCACATGACCTAACCACTTAGTCACATGACTTAACCAGTCATGGGTTTTTCAATCACATGACTTAACCAGTCATGGCTCATTCAATCCTCCAAAAACTCACGTTCATGACTTAACCAATCAAACTATTTCTTTGTAGAAAAACAACTCAATCTTCTATTCATAAAATCATCAAAATATCATATAGGGCTCTACAAAAGACCTCTCCATGAGCAAACATAATAGAGGTTTCAACCATAACTATGGTACACGTCAATCGACATAGCATAATATCTCTACAAGTCAGATAATGGGTTTAGTAACCATACACATGAGAAACCTTAAAGTAGACGACTACATCTTTTTAACTTAGGCTCTGATACCACTTGTGAGGTCCCCAACCCCGAGAAGATTGGGACGACTTGATATATGGCCTTCTTTTATTCTCCTTTTCCATTGACAATACCCTACTCTATTTCCACAAAGTAGAGATATGAGCAGCAGAAGAGAGGAAGTCCTCTATCCATTGTTTACGTGGTTATAAGGGTCATATGCCATAAGCCGGGTCAATAAATCTAGGATTCTAATGAAGCTGTTTCCTAACATAAAGATGAGATCCCATTGACATATTTAGAATCCATAAACGCTTTTTTTTCCACGTTTAAGAGGCACGGCCGCCATCCATAAACCCTAAATATGATATGAGACTTAGTTTAAACTGAATAGTAATTTTTGTGTCACGTAGATTTGGGCCATCTCGACTCTTGGCACAATAAGTCTCTAATTTCACTTCTCTTAATAAGAGAGAGTGGAGAGTTTCTCGACTAATTGAGACCACCCATCCTTGACTGACAACCTGAGCCAGCCCCACTTTCCACCCCACACTCACACTTTTTACCACACTATTTTACATATACAAAAAATGTTCCTTAATTAATTTCAAACACAGGTTCTTTTATACAGCCCTTCAAACAATACCAAAACAATTCAAACAAGGCCTAATGAAGACAGCTCTATTATTCAACAAAAATAACTTTTTCAATTTCTCATGAATTTAGCGCTACCCGCGGACTTCCTCTATCTAATCAAAAAAGCCTTTGCAAAGGATTTATTTGCTAATCATAAATGGTGCAACCTTTCTATCTCGCTAATCGCAAAGCATCCCGCTACCCGCGAGTCATCTTGCTAACTGCCAGGCATCACGCTACCCGTGAGGCATCGCGCTAAGCGCGAGGTACAAAAGAAAGCTGATAGTCTCAGCTTAATGTCCACTCACCGTGGAATCATCTCGCTACCCGCGAAGAACAAAAAATATTCTTTCAACAATTCTTTTCTTTAACACAAGGAATAGTAGGTTGGACAAGTGGTGGACCTCTACCCCAGACCACACATGGTAGAAAACAAAGTAGCTACACTCCATTCACGCATTGATCTTTAGACAATAGAGATAGATTCTTTCAGTAGATCTAGCTTTGAGAGGTGGTGGACCTTAAAACGACCTGGTTCTAAACTCTCGATAACACAATGGATAGTGGGTTGGACCTCTACCCCAAATCATCCATGCTATTAGAGTAGAGATAGAACTATTCAATAGAGATAGCTTAGATAGGTGGTAGACCTTCAAACCACCTTGGGCTAAAACTTCCATAACACAATGTTTAGTAGGTTGGACAAGTGATGGATCTATGTCCCAAACCATCCATGGTAGTAAACATAGTAGCTACACTCATGCACACATTGATCTCAAAGAATATAAATAGATTCTTTGAAAGAGGTAGCTTGTACAGGTGGTGGACCTTCAAACAACCTTGGGCTAAAACCTGCATAACACAATGGTCAGTGGGTTGGACAAGTGGTGGACCTCTGCCCCAAACCATCCCTGGTAGTAAACATAGTATACACTCCATTCACACATTGACCTTGAAACAATAGAGATAGCTACTTTCAATAGATTTAGCTTGGACATGACCTTCAAACGATAGAGATAGCTTGTTTCATTACAACTAGCTTGGACAGCTGGTAGACCTTCAAACCACCTTGGGCTAAAATCTTTATAACACAAGAAATACTAAATTGAACAAGTGATTGACCTCTACCCAGAACCATCCACGCTTTTAGAGTAAGATAGGATTATTAAAAAAGCTAGCTTGGATAGGTGACGGACCTTCAAACCACCTTGGGTTAAAACCTCCATAACACAATGGTTAGTAGGTTGGACAAGTGATAGACCTCTATCCCAAACCCTCCATGGTGCTAAACATAGTAGCTACACACTCCATGCATACATTGATCTTCAAAGAGAAAAGATAGCTTCTTTCAATAGATCAAACTTGGACAGGTGGTGAACCTTCAAACCACCTCGGGCTAAAACCATGCACACATTGATCAACAAACAAAAGAGATAGCTTCTTTCAATAGATCAAACTTGGACAGGTGGTGAACCTTCAAACCACCTTGGGCTAAAACCTCAATAATACAATGGATAGTAGGTTGGAAAAGTGTTGAACCTCTGCCCCAAACCATCAACATGATCAGACTAGAGATAGGACTATTCAATAGAGCTAGCTTGGACAGGTGTTGGACCTTCAAACCACCTTGGGCTAAAACCTCCATTAAAAAGTGGTTAGTAGGTTGTTGTGGACCTCTGTCCCAAACCATTCATGGTAGTAAACATAGTAGTTACACTGCATTCATAGATTGACCCGACCTTCAAACCACCTACAGCTAAAAGCTCTATAACACAATGGATAGTAGGTTGGACAAGCGGTAAAAGAGATAACTTCTTTCAATAGGGCTAGCTTGGATGGGTGGTGGACCTTCAAACCACCTTGGGCTAAAAACTTTATAACACAAAGAATAGTAGGTTGGACAAGTGGTGGACCTCTGCCCCAGACCAACCATGGTAGAAAACAAAGTAGCTACACTCCATTCACGCATTGATCTTCAGACAATAGAGATAGATTCTATCAATAGATCTAGCTTTGAGAGGTGATGGACCTTCAAACGACCTTGTTCTAAACCCTCGATAACACAATGGATAGTGGGTTGGACCTCTACCCCAAATAATCCATGCTATTAGAGTAGAGATAGAACTATTCAATAGAGATAGCTTAGATAGGTGGTAGACCTTCAAACCACCTTGGGCTAAAACCTCCATAACACAATGTTTAGTAGGTTGGATAAGTGATGGATCTATGTCCCAAACCATCCATGGTAGTAAACATAGTAGCTACACTCATGTACACATTGATCTGAAAGAATAGAAATAGATTCTTTGAAAGAGGTAGCTTGTACAGGTGGTGGACCTTCAAACAACCATGGGCTAAAACTTGCATAACACAGTGGTCAGTGGGTTGGACAAGTGGTGGACCAGTGTCCTAAACCATCCCTGGTAGTAAACATAATAGACATTCCATTCACACATTGACCTTGAAACAATAGAGATAGCTACTTTCAATAGATTTAGCTTGGACATGACCTTCAAACGATAGAGATAGCTTGTTTCATTACAACTAGCTTGGACAGTTGGTGGACCTTCAAACCACCTTGGGCTAAAATCTTTATAACACAAAAAATACTAAATTGAACAAGTGATTGACCTCTACCCAGAACCATCCACGCTTTTAGAGTAGAGGTAGGATTATTAAAAAAGCTAACTTGGATAGGTGGTGGACCTTCAAACCACCTCGGGCTAAAACTTCCATAACACAATCGTTAGTAGGTTGGACAAGTGATGGACCTCTATCCCAAACCCTCCATGGTGCTAAACATAATAGCTACACTCCATGCACACATTGATCATAAAAAAAAAGAGATAGCTTCTTTCAATAGATCAAACTTGGACAGGTGGTGAACCTTCAAACCACCTCAGGCTAAAACCATGCACACATTGATCAACAAACAAAAGAGATAGCTTCTTTCAATAGATCAAACTTGGACAGGTGGTGAAACTCTAAACCACCTTGGCCTAAAATCTCATTAACACAATGGATAGTAGGTTGAAAAAGTGTTGGACCTCTATCCCAAACCATCAACATGATCAGACTAGAGATAGGACTATTCAATAGAGCTAGCTAACTTGGACAGGTGTTGGACCTTCAAACCACCTTGGGCTAAAACCTCCATAAAAAAGTGGTTAGTAGATTGAACAAGTTGTGGACCTCTATCCCAAACCATTCATGGTAGTACACATAGTAGTTACACCCCATTCACAGACTTACCTTCAAACCACCTAGAGCTAAACCCTCCATAACACAACGGATAGTAGGTTGGACAAGCGGTGGATCTCTACCCCAAACCATCCATGGTAGTACACATAGTAGATACACTCCATTCATACATTGATCTTCAAATAATAAAGATAGCTTCTTTCAATAGGGATAGCTTGGACATGTGGTGGACCCTCAAATCACCTTGGGCTAGAAACTTTATAACACAAGGGATAGTAGGTTGGACAAGCGGTGAACCTCTACCGCAGACCAACCATGGTAGTAAACATAGTAGCTATACTCCATTCACGCATTTATTTTCAAACAATAGAGATAGATTCTTTCAGTAAATCTAGCTTTGACGGGTGGTGGACCTTTAAACCACATTGTTTTAAACCCTCGATAACAGAATGGATAGTGGGTTGGACCAGTGTTGCACCTCTATCCCAAACCATCCACGCTATCAGAGTATAGGACTATTCAATAGAGATAGCTTGGATAGGTGCTACAAATTCAAACCACCTTGGGCTTAAAACCTCCATAACACAATGGTTAGTAGGTTAGACAAGTGATGGACCTTTGTCCCAGACCATCCACGCTAGTAAACATAGTAGCTACACTCCATTCACACATTGACCTTCAAACAAAAGAGATAGCTTCTTTCAATAGATCAAACTTGGAGAGGTGGTGGACCTTTAAACCACCTTGGGCTAAAAAATTTATAACATAAGGGATAGTAGGTTGAACAAGTGGTGGACCTCTGCCTCATATCAACCATGGTAGTAAACATAGTAGCTACACTCCATTCATGCATTGATCTTCAAACAATAGGGATAGATTCTTTCAGTAGATCTAGCTTTGATAGGTGGTAAATCTTCAAACCACCTTGTTCTAAACCCTCGATAACAGAATGGATATTGCCTTGGACCAGTGTTGGACCTATACCCCAAACCATCCACGCTTTCAGAGTAGAGATAGGACTATTCAATAGAAATAGATTGGATAGGCGGTAGACGTTCAAACCACCTTGGGCTAAAACCTCCTTAACACAATGGTTAGTAAGTTGGACAAGTGATGGACGTATGTCCCAAACCATCGATGGTAGTAAACATAGTAGCTACACTCCATGCACACATTGACCTTCAAACAATAGAGATAGTTTCTTTAGAAAGAGCTAGCTTGTACAAGTGGTGGACCTTCAAACAACCTTGGGCTAAAACCTGCATAACACAATGGTGTAGGTCGGACAAGTTGGTGGACCTCCTCCCCAAACTATCCCTGGTAGTAAATATAGTAGACACTCCATTCACACATTGACCTTCAAACAATAGAGATAGCTACTCTGAATAGATCTAGCTTGGACATGATCTTTAAACTATAGAGATAGCTTCTTTCATTACATCTAGCTTGGACAGATGCTGAACCTTCAAACCACCTTGGGCTAAAAACTCCATAAAAAAGTGGTTAGTAGATTGAACAAGTTGTGGACCTCTATCCCAAACCATTCATGGTAGTAAACATAGTAGTTACACTCCATTCATAGACTTACCTTCAAACCACCCAGACCTCTATCCCAAACCTTCCATGGTAGTACACATAGTAGATACACTCCATTCACACATTGACCTTCAAACAATAAAGATAGCTTCTTTCAATAGGGATAGCTTGGACATGTGGTGGACCTTCAAACCACCTTGGGCTAGAAACTTTATAACACAAGGGATAGTAGGTTGGACAAGTGGTGGACTTCTGTCCCAGACCAACCATGGTAGTAAACATAGTAGCTACACTGCATTCACACATTGATCTTCAAACAATAGAGATAGATTGGTTCAGTAGATCTAGCTTTGAGAGGTGGTGGACCTTCAAACCACCTTGTTTTAAACCCTCGATAACACAATGGATAGTAGGTTGGACCAGTGTTGCACCTCTACCTCAAACCATCAACGCTATCAAAGTATAGGACTATTCAATAGAGATAGCTTGGATAGGTGGTAGAAATTCAAACCACCTTGGGCTAAAACCTCCATAAAACAATCGTTAGTAGGTTAGACAAGTGATGGACCTATGTCCCAAACCATCCACGTTAGTAAACATAGTAGCTACACTCCATGCACACATTGATCTTCAAACAAAAGAGATAGCTTCTTTCAATAGATCAAATTTGGAGAGGTGGTGGACCTTCAAACCACCTTGGGCTAAAAAAATTATAACACGAGGGATAGTAGGTTGAACAAGTGGTGGACCTCTGCTCTAGACCAACCATAGTAGTAAACATAGTAGCTACATTCCATTCACGCATTGATCTTCAAACAATAGGGATAGATTCTTTCAGTAGATCTAGCTTTGATAGGTGGTGGACCTTCAAACCAGCTTGAGCTAAAACCTCCATAACACAATGGTTAGTAAGTTGGACAAGCGATGGACCTCTATCCCAAACCCTCCATAACACAATGGTTAGTAGGTTGGTCAAGTGATGGACCTCAATCCTAAACCCTCCATGGTGCTAAACATAGTAGCTACACTCCATGCACACATTGATCTTCAAACAGAAGAGATAGCTTCTTTTAATAGATCAAACTTGGACAGGTGGTGAATCTTCAAACCACCTCGTGCTAAAACCATGCACACATTGATCAACAAACAAAAGAGATAGCTTCTTTCAATAGATCAAACTTGGACATGTGGTGAACCTTCAAACCACCTTGGACTCAAACCTCAATAACACAATGGATAGTAGGTTGAAAAAAGTATTGGACCTCTACCCAAAACCATCAACATGATCAGACTAGAGATAGGACTATTCAATAGAGCTAGCTTGAACAGGTGTTGGACCTTCAAACCACCTTGGGCTAAAACCTTCATTAAAAAGTGGTTAGTAGGTTGTTGTGGACCTCTCTACCAAACCATTCATGGTAGTAAACATAGTAGTTACACTCCATTCGTGGATTGACCTTCAAACCACCTACAGCTAAAAGCTCCATAACACAATGGATAGTAGGTTGGACAAGCGGTAGAAGAGATAGCTTCTTTAAATAGGGCTAGCTTGGATAGGTGGTGAACCTTCAATTCTCATTGGGCTAAAAACTTTATAACACAAGGAATAGTAGGTTGGACAAGTGGTGGACCTCTGCCCCAGACCAACCATGGTAGAATACAAAGTAGCTACACTCCATTCACGCATTGATCTTCAAACAATAGAGATAGATTCTATCAATAGATCTAGCTTTGAGAGGTGGTGGACCTTCAAACGACCTTGTTCTAAACCCTCGATAACACAATGGATAGTGGGTTGGACCTCTACCCCAAATAATCCATGCTATTAGAGTAGAGATAGAACTATTCAATAGAGATAGCTTAGATAGGTGGTAGACCTTCAAACCACCTTGGGCTAAAACCTCCAGAACACAATGTTTAGTAGGTTGGACAAGTGATGGACCAATGTCTCAAACCATCCATGGTAGTAAACATAGTAGCTACACTCATATACACATTGATCTTGAAAGAATAGAGATAGATTCTTTAAAAAGAGGTAGCTTGTACAGGTGGTGGATGTTCAAACAACCTTGGACTAAAACGTGCATAAGACAGTGGTCAGTGGGTTGGACAAGTGGTGGACCTCTGTCCAAAATCATCCTTGTTAGTAAACATAGTAGACACTCCATTCACACATTACCCTTGAAAAAATAGAGATAGCTACTTTGAATAGATTTACCTTCGACATGACCTTCAAACAATAGAGATAGATTCTTTCATTACAACTAGCTTGGACAGCTGATGGACCTTCAAACCACCTTGGGCTAAAATCTTTATAACAAAAGAAATACTAAATTGAACAAGTGATTGACCTCTACCCAGAACCATCCACGCTTTTAAAGTAGAGATAGGATTATTAAAAAAGCTAGCTTGGATAGGTGGTGGACCTTCAAACCACCTTGGGCTAAAACCTCCATAACACAATGGTTAGTAGGTTGGACAAGTGATGGACCTCTATCCCAAACCCTCCATGGTGCTAAATATAGTAGCTACACTCCATGCACACATTGATCATAAAAAAAAAGAGATAGCTTCTTTCAATAGATCAAACTTGAAAAGGTGGTGAACCTTCAAACCACCTCGCGCTTAAACCAAGCACACATAGATCAACAAACAAAAGAGATAGCTTCTTTCAATAGATCAGACTTGGACAGGTGGTGAACCTTCAAACCACCTTAGGTTAAAACCTCAATAACACAATGGATAGTAGGTTGAAAAAGTGTTGGACCTTTACCCAAAACCATCAACATGATCAGACTAGAGATAGGACTATTCAATAGAGTTAGCTTGGATAGGTGGTGGACCTTCAAACCACCTTGGGCTAAAACCTCCATAACACAATGGTTAGTAGGTTGTACAAGTGATGGACGTCTATCCCAAACCCTCCATGGTGCTAAACATAGTAGCTACACTCCATACACACATTGATCATAAAAAAAAAGACATAGCTTCTTTCAATAGATCAATCTTGGACAGGTGGTGAACCTTCAAACCACCTCAGGCTAAAACCATGCACACATTGATCAACAAACAAAAGACATAGCTTCTTTCAATAGATCAAACTTGGATAGGTGGTGAACCTTCAAACCACCTTGGGCTAAAACCTCAATAACACAATGGATAGTAGGTTGAAAAAAGTGTTGGACCTCTACGCCAAACCATCAACACGATCAGACTAGAGATAGGACTATTCAATAGAGCTAGCTTGGACAGGTGTTGGACCTTCAAACCACCTTGGGCTAAAACCTTCATTAAAAAGTGGTTAGTAGGTTGTTGTGGACCTCTCTACCAAACCATTCATGGTAGTAAACATAGTAGTTACACTCCATTCGTGGATTGACCTTCAAACCACCTACAGCTAAAAGCTCCATAACACAATGGATAGTAGGTTGGACAAGCGGTAGAAGAGATAGCTTCTTTAAATAGGGCTAGCTTGGATAGGTGGTGAACCTTCAATTCTCATTGGGCTAAAAACTTTATAACACAAGGAATAGTAGGTTGGACAAGTGGTGGACCTCTGCCCCAGACCAACCATGGTAGAATACAAAGTAGCTACACTCCATTCACGCATTGATCTTCAGACAATAGAGATAGATTCTATCAATAGATCTAGCTTTGAGAGGTGGTGGACCTTCAAACGACCTTGTTCTAAACCCTCGATAACACAATGGATAGTGGGTTGGACCTCTACCCCAAATAATCCATGCTATTAGAGTAGAGATAGAACTATTCAATAGAGATAGCTTAGATAGGTGGTAGACCTTCAAACCACCTTGGGCTAAAACCTCCAGAACACAATGTTTAGTAGGTTGGATAAGTGATGGACCAATGTCCCAAACCATCCATGGTAGTAAACATAGTAGCTACACTCATGTACACATTGATCTGAAAGAATAGAAATAGATTCTTTGAAAGAGGTAGCTTGTACAGGTGGTGGACCTTCAAACAACCATGGGCTAAAACTTGCATAACACAGTGGTCAGTGGGTTGGACAAGTGGTGGACCAGTGTCCTAAACCATCCCTGGTAGTAAACATAATAGACATTCCATTCACACATTGACCTTGAAACAATAGAGATAGCTACTTTCAATAGATTTAGCTTGGACATGACCTTCAAACGATAGAGATAGCTTGTTTCATTACAACTAGCTTGGACAGTTGGTGGACCTTCAAACCACCTTGGGCTAAAATCTTTATAACACAAAAAATACTAAATTGAACAAGTGATTGACCTCTACCCAGAACCATCCACGCTTTTAGAGTAGAGGTAGGATTATTAAAAAAGCTAGCTTGGATAGGTGGTGGACCTTCAAACCACCTTGTGCTAAAACCTCCATAACACAATGGTTAGTAGGTTGGACAAGTGATGGACTTCTATCCCAAACCCTCCATGGTGCTAAACATAGTAGCTATACTCCATGCACACATTGATCATAAAAAAAAAGAGATAGCTTCTTTCAATAGATCAATCTTGGACAGGTGGTGAACCTTCAAACCACCTTAGGCTAAAACCATGCACACATTGATCAACAAACAAAAGAGATAGCTTCTTTCAATAGATCAAACTTGGACAGGTGGTGAACCTTCAAACCACCTTGGGCTAAAACCTCAATAACACAATGGATAGTAGGTTGAAAAAGTATTGGACCTCTACGCCAAACTATCAACATGATCAGACTAGAGATAGGACTATTCAATAGAGCTAGCTTGGACAGGTGTTGGACCTTCAAACCACCTTGGGCTAAAACCTCCATAAAAAAGTGGTTAGTAGGTTGTTGTGGACCTCTATCGCAAACCATTCATGGTAGTAAACATTGTAGTTACACTCCATTCATAGATTGACCTTGAAACCACCTACAGCTAAAAGCTCCATATTACAATGGATAGTAGGTTGGACAAGTGGTAGAAGAGATAGCTTCTTTAAATAGAGCTAGCTTGGATAGGTGGTGAACCTTTAATTCTCCTTGGGCTAAAAACTTTATAACACAAGGAATAGTATGGTGGACAAGTGGTGGACCTCTGTCCCAGACCAACCATGGTAGAAAACAAAGTAGCTACACTCCATTCACACATTGATCTTCAGACAATAGAGATAGATTCTTTAAGTAGATCTAGCTTTGAGAGGTGGTGGACCTTCAAACCACCTTGTTTTAAACCCTCGATAACACAATGGATAGTGGGTTGGACCAGTGTTGCACCTCTACCCCAAACCATCCACGCTATCAGCGTATAGGATTGTTCAATAGAGATAGCTTGGATAGGTGGTAGAAATTCAAACCACCTTGGGCTAAAATCTCCATAACACAATGGTTAGTAGGTTAGACAAGTGATGGACCTATGTCCGAAACCATCCACGCCGATAAACATAGTAGCTACACTCCATGCACACATTGATCTTCAAACAAAAGAGATAGCTTCTTTCAATAGATCAGACTTGGAGAGGTGGTGGACCTTCAAACCACCTTGGGCTAAAAAATTTATAACACGAGGGATACTAAGTTGAACAAGTGGCGGACCTCTGCCCCAGACCAACCACGGTAGTAAGCATAGTAGCTACACTCCATTCACGCATTGATATTCAAACAATAGGGATAGATTCTTTCAGTAGATCTAGCTTTGATAGGTGGTGGACCTTCAAACCACCTTGTTCTAAACCCTCGATAACACAATGGATATTGCCTCGGACCAGTGTTGGACCTGTACCCCAAACCATCCACGCTATCAGAGTAGAGATAGGACTATTCAATAGAAATAGCTTGGATAGGTGGTAGACGTTCAAACCACCTTGGGCTAAAACCTCCTTAACACAATGGTTAGTAGATTGGACAAGTGATGGACCTATGTCCCAAGCCATCCACGGTAGTAAACATAGTAGCTACAGTCCATGCACACATTGACCTTCAAACAATAGAGATAGTTTCTTTAGAAAGAGCTAGCTTGTACAAGTGGTGCACCTTCAAACAACCTTGGGCTAAAACCTGCATAACACAGTGGTGTAGGTCGAACAAGTTGGTGGACCTCTTCCCCAAACCATCCCTGGTGGTAAATATGGTAGACGCTCCGCTCCATTCACACATTGACCTTTAAACAATAGAGATAGCTACTCTCAATAGATCTAGCTTGGACATGACCTTTTTAAACTATAGGTAGTTACACTCCATTCACAGATTGACCTTTAAACAACCTAGGGCTAAAACCTGCGTAACACAATGGATAGTAGGTTGGAAAAGTGTTGGACCTCTAGCTCAAACCATCAGCATGATCAGACTATAGATAGGACTGTTCAATAGAGCTAGCTTGGACAGGTGTTGGACCTTTCAAACCTCCTCGGGCTAAAACCTCCGTAAAGAAGTGGTTAGTAGGTTGGGCAAGTTGTGGACCTTTATCCCAGACCATTCGTGGTAGTAAACATAGTAGTTGCACTGCATTCATGGATTGACCTTCAAACCACCTACAGCTAAAAGCTCCATAACACATTGGATAGTAGGTTGGACAAGCGGTAGAAGAGATAGCTTCTTTCAATAGGGCTAGCTTGGATGGGTGGTGGACCTTCTAACCACCTTGGGCTAGAAACTTTATAACGCAAGGAATAGTAGGTTGGACAAGTGGTGGGCCTCTGCCCCAGAGCAACCATGGTAGAAAACAAAGTAGCTACACTCCATTCACGCATTGATCTTCAGACAATAGAGATAGATTCTTTCAGTAGATCTAGCTTTGAGAGGTGGTGGACCTTCAAACCACTTTGGTTTAAACCCTCGATAACACAATGGATAGTGGGTTGGACCAGTGTTGCACCTCTACCCCAAACCATCCACGCTATCAGCGTTCAATAGAGATAGCTTGGATAGGTGGTAAAAATTCAAACCACCTTGGGCTAAAACCTCCATAACGCAATGGTTAGTAGGTTAGACAAGTGATGGACCTATGTCCCAAACCATCCACGCTAGTAAACATAGTAGCTACACTCCATGCACACATTGATCTTCAAACAAAAGAGATAGCTTCTTTCAATAGATCAGACTTGGAGAGGTGGTGGACCTTCAAACCACCTTGGGCTAAAAAATTTATAACACGAGGGATAGTAGTAGGTTGAACAAGTGGCGCACCTCTGCCCCAGACCAACCACGGTAGTAAACATAGTAGCTACACTCCATTCACGTATTGATCTTCAAACAATAGGGATAGATTCTTTTAGTAGATCTAGCTTTGATAGGTGGTGGACCTTCAAACCACCTTGTTCTAAACCCTCGATAACACAATGGATATTGCCTCGTACCAGTGTTGGACCTTTACCCCAAACCATCCACGCTATCAGAGTAGAGATAGGACTATTCAATAGAAATAGCTTGGATAGGTGGTATACGTTCAGACCACCTTGGGCTAAAGCCTCTTTAACACAATGGTTAGTAGGTTGAACAAGTGCAGGACCTACGTCCCAAACCATCCAGAGTAGTCAACATAGTAGCTACACTCCATGCACACACATTCACCTTCAAAATATAGAGATAGCTTCTTTAGAAAGAGCTAGCTTGTACAAGTGGGGGACCTTCGAACAACCTTGGGCTAAAACGTGCATAACACAATGGTGTAGGTCGGACAAGTTGGTGCACCTCTTCCCCAAACCATCCCTAGTAGTAAATATAGTACACGCTCGCTCCATTCACACACTGACCTTCAAACAATAGAGATAGCTACTCTCAATAGATCTAGCTTAGACATGACCTTTTTAAACTATAGGGATAGCTTCTTTCATTACATCTATCTAGCTTAGACAGATGCTGGACCTTCAAACCACCTTGGGCTAAAACCTTTATAACACAAGAAATAGTAAATTGGACGAGTGATTGGCCTCTACCCAGAACCATCAACGCTATTAGAGTAGAGATAGGATTATTCGATAGAGCTAGCTTTGACAACTTATGGGTCTTCAAACCACCTTGGGCTAAAACGTCCATAACACAATGGTTAGTAGGTAGTTACACTCCATTCACAGATTGACCTTCAAACAACCTAGGGCTAAAACCTGCGTAACACAATGGATAGTAGGTTGGAAAAGTGTTGGACCTCTAGCTCAAACCATCAGCATGATCAGACTATAGATAGGACTGTTCAATAGAGCTAGCTTGGACAGGTGTTGGACCTTTCAGACCGCCTCGGGCTAAAACCTCCATAAAAAAGTGGTTAGTAGGTCGGACAAGTTGTGGTGGACCTTTATCCCAGACCATTCGTGGTAGTAAACATAGTAGTTGTACTGCATTCATGGATTGACCTTCAAACCACCTACAGCTAAAAGCTCCATAACACAATGGATAGTAGGTTGGACAAGCGGTAGAAGAGATAGCTTCTTTAAATAGGGCTAGCTTGGATAGGTGGTGAACCTTCAATTTTCATTGGGCTAAAAACTTTATAACACAAGGAATAGTAGGTTGGACAAGTGGTGGACCTCTGCCCCAGACCAACCATGGTAGAAAACAAAGTAGCTACACTCCATTCACGCATTGATCTTCAGACAATAGAGATAGATTCTATCAATAGATCTAGCTTTGAGAGGTGGTGGACCTTCAAACGACCTTGTTCTAAACCCTCGATAACACAATGGATAGTGGGTTGGACCAGTGTTGCACCTCTACCCCAAACCATCCACGCTATCAGCGTATAGGACTGTTCAATAGAGATAGCTCGGATAGGTGGTAGAAATTCAAACCACCTTGGGCTAAAACCTCCATAATGCAATGGTTAGTAGGTTAGACAAGTGATGGACCTATGTCCCAAACCATCCACGCTAGTAAACATAGTAGCTACACTCCATGCACACATTGATCTTCAAACAAAAGAGATAGCTTCTTTCAATAGATCAGACTGGGAGAGGTGGTGGACCTTCAAACAACCTTGGGCTAAAAAATTTATAACACGAGGGATAGTAGTAGGTTGAACAAGTGGCGGACCTCTGCCCCAGACCAACCACGGTAGTAAACATAGTAGCTACACTCCATTCACGTATTGATCTTCAAACAATAGGGATAGATTCTTTCAGTAGATCTAGCTTTGATAGGTGGTGGACCTTCAAACCACCTTGTTCTAAACCCTCGATAACACAATGGATATTGCCTCGGACCAGTGTTGGACCTGTACCCCAAACCATCCACGCTATCAGAGTAGAGATAGGACTATTCAATAGAAATAGCTTGGATAGGTGGTATACGTTCAGACCACCTTGGGCTAAAGCCTCTTTAACACAATGGTTAGTAGGTTGGACAAGTGATGGACCTACGTCCCAAACCATCCATGGCAGTCAACATAGTAGCTACACTCCATGCACACACATTCACCTTCAAACAATAGAGATAGCTTCTTTAGAAAGAGCTAGCTTGTACAAGTGGGGGACCTTCGAACAACCTTGGGCTAAAACTTGCATAACACAATGGTGTAGGTCGGACAAGTTGGTGGACCTCTTCCACAAACCATCCCTGGTAGTAAATACAGTAGACGCTCGCTCCATTCACACACTGACCTTCAAACAATAGAGATAGCTACTCTCAATAGATCTAGCTTAGACATGACCTTTTTAAACTATAGGGATAGCTTCTTTCATTACATCTATCTAGCTTAGACAGATGCTGGACCTTCAAACCACCTTGGGCTAAAATCTTTATAACACAAGAAATAGTAAATTGGACGAGTGATTGGCCTCTACCCAGAACCATCAACGCTATTAGAGTAGGGATACGATTATTCGATAGAGCTAGCTTTGACAGGTTATGGGTCTTCAAACCACCTTGGGCTAAAACATCCATAACACAATGGTTAGTAGGTAGTTACACTCCATTCACAGATTGACCTTCAAACAACCTAGGGCTAAAACCTGCGTAACACAATGGATAGTAGGTTGGAAAAGTGTTGGACCTCTAGCTCAAACCATCAGCATGATCAGACTATAGATAGGACTTTTTAATAGAGCTAGCTTGGACAGGTGTTGGACCTTTCAAACCGCCTTGGGCTAAAACCTCCATAAAAAAGTGGTTAGTAGGTTGGACAAGTTGTGGTGGACCTTTATCCCAGACCATTCGTGGTAGTAAACATAGTAGTTGCACTGCATTCATGGATTGACCTGACCTTCAAACCACCTACGGCTAAAAGCTCTATAACACAATGGATAGTAGCTTGGACAAGCGGTACAAGAGATAGCTTCTTTCAATAGGGCTAGCTTGGATGGATGGTGGACCTTCTAACCACCTTGGGCTACAAACTTTATAACGCAAGGAATAGTAGGTTGGACAAGTGGTGGGGGCCTCTGCCCCAGAGCAACCATGGTAGAAAACAAAGTAGCTACACTCCATTCACGCGTTGATCTTCAGACAATAGAGATAGATTCTTTCAGTAGATCTAGCTTTGAGAGGTGATGGACCTTCAAACCACGTTGGTTTAAACCCTCGATAACACAATGGACAGTGGGTTGGACCAGTGTTGCACCTCTACCCCAAACCATCCACGCTATCAGCGTATAGGACTGTTCAATAGAGATAGCTCGGATAGGTGGTAGAAATTCAAACCACCTTGGGCTAAAACCTCCATAACGCAATGGTTAGTAGGTTAGACAAGTGATGGACCTATGTCCCAAACCATCCACTCTAGTAAACATAGTAGCTACACTCCATGCACACATTGATCTTCAAACAAAAGAGATAGCTTCTTTCAATAGATCAGACTTGGAGAGGTGGTGGACCTTCAAACCACCTTGGGCTAAAAAATTTATAACACGAGGGATAGTAGTAGGTTGAACAAGTGGCGGACCTCTGCCCCAGACCAACCACGGTAGTAAACATAGTAGCTACACTCCATTCACGTATTGATCTTCAAACAATAGGGATAGATTCTTTCAGTAGATCTAGCTTTGATAGGTGGTGGACCTTCAAACCACCTTGTTCTAAACCCTCGATAACACAATGGATATTGCCTCGGACCAGTGTTGGACCTGTACCCCAAACCATCCACGCTATCAGAGTAGAGATAGGACTATTCAATAGAAATAGCTTGGATAGGTGGTAGACGTTCAGACCACCTTGGGCTAAAGCCTCTTTAACACAATGGTTAGTAGGTTGGACAAGTGATGGACCTACGTCCCAAACCATCCATGGCAATCAACATAGTAGCTACACTCCATGCACACACATTCACCTTCAAACAATAGAGATAGCTTCTTTAGAAAGAGCTAGCTTGTACAAGTGGGGGACCTTCGAACAACCTTGGGCTAAAACCTGCATAACACAATGATGTAGGTCGGACAAGTTGGTGGACCTCTTCCCCAAACCACCCCTGGTAGTAAATACAGTAGACGCTCGCTCCATTCACACACTGACCTTCAAACAATAGAGATAGCTACTCTCAATAGATCTAGCTTAGACATGACCTTTTTAAACTATAGGGATAGCTTCTTTCATTACATCTATCTAGCTTAGACAGATGCGCGACCTTCAAACCACCTTGGGCTAAAACGTCCATAACACAAGAAATAGTAAATTGGACGAGTGATTGGCCTCTACCCAGAACCATCAACGCTATTAGAGTAGGGATATGATTATTCGATAGAGCTAGCTTTGACAGGTTATGGGTCTCCAAACCACCTTGGGCTAAAACGTCCATAACACAATGGTTAGTAGGTAGTAACACTCCATTCACAGATTGACCTTCAAATAACCTAGGGCTAAAACCTGCGTAACACAATGGATAGTAGGTTGGAAAAGTGTTGGACCTCTAGCTCAAACCATCAGCATGATCAGACTATAGATAGGACTGTTCAATAGAGCTAGCTTGGACAAGTGTTGGACCTTTCAAACCGCCTTGGGCTAAAACCTCCATAAAAAAGTGGTTAGTAGGTTGGACAAGTTGTGGTGGACCTTTATCCCAGACCATTCGTGGTAGTAAACATAGTAGTTGCACTGCATTCATGGATTGACCTTCAAACCACCTACGGCTAAAAGCTCCATAACACAATGGATAGTAAGTTGGACAAGCGGTAGAAGAGATAGCTTCTTTCAATAGGGCTAGCTTGGATGGGTGGTGGACCTTCTAACCACCTTGGGCTACAAACTTTATAACGCAAGGAATAGTAGGTTGGACAAGTGGTGGGGGCCTCTGCCCCAGAGCAACCATGGTAGAAAACAAAGTAGCTACACTCCATTCACGCGTTGATCTTCAGACAATACAGATAGATTCTTTCAGTAGATCTAGCTTTGAGAGGTGGTGGACCTTCAAACCACGTTGGTTTAAACCCTCGATAACACAATGGACAGTGGGTTAGTGGACCAGTGCTGCACCTCTACCCCAAACCATCCACGCTATCAGCGTATAGACTGTTCAATAGAGATAGCTCGGATAGGTGGTAGAAATTCAAACCACCTTGGGCTAAAACCTCCATAACACAATGGTTAGTAGGTTAGACAAGTGATGGACCTATGTCCCAAACCATCCACGCTAGTAAACATAGTAGCTACACTCCATGCACACATTGATCTTCAAACAAAAGAGATAGCTTCTTTCAATAGATCAGACTTGGAGAGGTGGTGGACCTTCAAACCACCTTGGGCTAAAAAATTTATAACACGAGGGATAGTAGTAGGTTGAACAAGTGGCGGACCTCTGCCCCAGACCAACCACGGTAGTAAACATAGTAGCTACACTCCATTCACGTATTGATCTTCAAACAATAGGGATAGATTCTTTCAGTAGATCTAGCTTTGATAGGTGGTGGACCTTCAAACCACCTTGTTCTAAACCCTCGATAACACAATGGATATTGCCTCGGACCAGTGTTGGACCTGTACCCCAAACCATCCACGCTATCAGAGTAGAGATAGGACTATTCAATAGAAATAGCTTGGATAGGTGGTAGACGTTCAGACCACCTTGGGCTAAAGCCTCTTTAACACAATGGTTAGTAGGTTGGACAAGTGATGGACCTACGTCCCAAACCATCCATGGCAGTCAACATAGTAGCTACACTCCATGCACACACATTCACCTTCAAACAATAGAGATAGCTTCTTTAGAAAGAGCTAGCTTGTACAAGTGGGGGACCTTCGAACAACCTTGGGCTAAAACTTGCATAACACAATGGTGTAGGTCGGACAAGTTGGTGGACCTCTTCCCCAAACCACCCCTGGTAGTAAATACAGTAGACGCTCGCTCCATTCACACATTGACCTTCAAACAATAGAGATAGCTACTCTCAATAGATCTAGCTTAGACATGACCTTTTTAAACTATAGGGATAGCTTCTTTCATTACATCTATCTAGCTTAGACAGATGCGCGACCTTCAAACCACCTTGGGCTAAAACGTCCATAACACAAGAAATAGTAAATTGGACGAGTGATTGGCCTCTACCCAGAACCATCAATGCTATTAGAGTAGAGATAGGATTATTCGATAGAGCTTGGGCTAAAAACTTTATAACACAAGGAATAGTAGGTTGGACAAGTGGTAGACCTTTGTCCCAGACCAACCATGGTAGAAAACAAAGTAGCTACACTCCATTCAGGCATTGATCTTCAGACAATAGAGATAGATTCTTTCAGTAGGTCTAGCTTTGAGAGGTGGTGGACCTTCAAACGACCTTGTTATAAACCCTCGATAACACAATGGATAGTGGGTTGGACCTCTATCCCAAATCATCCATGCTATTAGAGTAGAGATAGGACTATTCAATAGAGATAGCTTAGATAGGTGGTAGACGTTCAAACCACCTTGGGCTAAAACCTCCATAACACAATGTTTAGTAGATTGGACAAGTGATGGACCTATGTCCCAAACCATGCATGGTAGTAAACATAGTAGCTACACTCATGCACACATTGATCTTGAAAGAATAGAGATAGATTCTTTGAAAAAAGGTAGCCTGTACAGGTAGTGGACCTTCAAACAACCTTGGGCTAAAACCTGCATAACACAGTGGTCAGTGGGTTGGACAAGTGGTGGACCTCTGTCCCAAACCATCCTTGGTAGTAAACATAGTAGACACTTCATTCACACATTGACCTTGAAACAATAGAGATAGCTACTTTCAATAGATTTGACTTGGACATGACCTTCAAACAATAGAGATAGCTTCTTTCATTACAATTAGCTTGGACAACTGGTGGACTTTCAAACCATCTTGGGCTAAAATCTTTATAACACAAGAAATACTAACTTGAACAAGTGATTGATCTCTACATAGAACCATCCACGCTATTAGAGTAGAGATAGGATTATTAAAAAAAGCTAGCTTGGATAGGTGGTGGACCTTCAAACCACCTTGGGTTAAAACCTCCATAACACAATGGTTAGTAGGTTGGACAAGTGATGGACCTCTATCCCAAACCCTCCATGGTACTAAACATAGTAGCTACACTCCATGCACACATTGATCATCAAACAAAAGAGATAGCTTCTTTCAATAGATCAAACTTGGACAGGTGGTGAAACTATAAACCACCTTGGTCTTAAACCTCAATAACACAATGGATAGTAGATTGGAAAAGTGTTGGACCTCTACCTCGAACCATCAACATGATCAGACTAGAGATAGGACTATTTAATAGAGCTAACTTGGACAGGTGTTGGACCTTCAAACCACCTTGGGCTAAAACCTCTAAAAAAAAGTGGTTAGTAGATTGAACAAGTTGTGGACCTCTATCCCAAACCATTCATGGTAGTAAACATAGTAGTTACACTCCATTCACAGACTTACCTTCAAACCACTTAGAGCTAAACCCTCCATAACACAACGGATAGTAGGTTGGACAAGCGGTGGACCTCTACCCCGAACCATCCATGGTAGTACACATAGTAGATACACTCCATTCACACATTGACCTTCAAACAATAAAGATAGTTTCTTTCAATAGGGATAGCTTGGACATGTGGTGGACCTTCAAACCACCTTGGGCTAGAAACTTTATAACACAAGGGATAGTAGGTTGGACAAGTGGTGGACCTCTGTCCCAGACCAACCATGGTAGTAAATATAGTAGCAACACTCCATTGTCACAAAGGGGGATAGCTCATAATACAATCTCACAAATCCATAAATTCAAACAGAAAGAAGGGGAATTTGTGCGAAAAGAAGCCCTACGATTAAAAAGATATATAAAGTTCTTATGCTTATATTTATTCAAGGACAAAAGAACGCAGATCTCCAGAAAAACTTACATATGAAGAGGAGCACGACGTTAAATGAGTTAACTAAGGAAACTCTTAACCTTGTAGAAAATTGTGCGGCCTACAAGGAGGGTGAATTCAAGGATCTTGATGACGATTCATCCTCACAACAAAGTGGAAGCAAGTCTGCTAAGACAACACCGAAAGGAGAAGTAGTTGTAAGCCAAGAGCAGCTTGTAGAGGAAGTGCTAAAAAAAAATTAATATGTATGCCAAGCCTCAGGCTAAACAGCCGAAGTGGTGTGCTATTGAACAAAAATGGATAAACCATGTGACGGAGGAATGTTATTATAACAAGGGATATGTGAGAGAGTGACCATATGCTCCTCAAGTTTACGCAACATCTCCTCAACTTCCATAATGCCTAGGTATCAAGCAAGCAACCTACCCGGACCTGTAGGTGTTGAAAGACCACAACCAGTATTGGGGCAACAACCACCCCTACCAAGAGTAAGACCGATAAGCATAAGATACACACCAATGGTAAACAAACCAGAAGAGAAAGACTTTGGTACCTGTGCATACATATTACGATGATTCCAGTGGATATGCAGCAAATCCTGTCTATTATACACCGGAAGAACCCCCAACGCCAGAACCTTGGAGCATGATTGGAAGTACATGACCACCAACATCTGCACAGATAGCAGGAGAAGAAAGATATAGCTTGGATGAATGAGCACTGTTGTTCATAGCCAACGGAAGCGTGGACGGACAGAGGCATGCATACCAACAAAGAGGAGCTCAAGGAGCACCTCAACAGCATAAGGGACCCTGCTACAAGTGTGGTGGAGACCATTGGCTAAGAGACTGTCCTCATGATGAATGACAAACGAACCCATAATTGAAGAGCTAAAGACCGATGTCCCAAGTGCAGAAATGAAAAATCAGAGAAGCACTTGGAAAGCTAGAAAGGCGCGTATGAAAGGCAGGAGAGAACGAGAGAAAATTGATCTATCCGAGGAGTTAAAACACACAAAGGATAGATTAGAGAGGTTAGAAGATCTAACTAGTCTAAGCTCAGCCACTACGGCAACAATAGGACCCAAGAAAGTAAAGGAACCCCGAAGCGCAAGATCAGGAGGATCAGTGCTAGTAGGAAAAGTAAATGAGCAGCTGGATGCACTTTTAAAAGCATACGAAGCTAGACTAAGAAACAACCAAACCCAACAGCAACGATGGATGACTTATCCATATGCAAAAATAGAAAAACAAAGGTTGGAAATGTATCAAAAGACGATTGAAACAGCCCAATCCTTGATAGAAAATCCGCTTGGTAAACCTGCAAGTTGGCACGAGATACCAGCACCAACCCCTATCAAACCAACTCTAGAGAAACAAGTAGACACGAAGAAGAGACTCACGACTGTCTCTGAGTTTAAGAGAGAATCTATCATAGTGCCAAATACAACAAATGAGACAATTGATGGTTTCCAACTTAAAACATTGGTAGAAATGGGTGAGGACTATAACAATCTAGATGACCTGTGGAAGTAAATCCGGGAAGCAAATGAAGCTAACAGTGAACCACCAAATAAATAGCACGAGAAAGGGAAAAAATGAGATCTCACCTCCCATTGAAGAGTTTGAGGCAAGATCACAAATGAACTTTGATATGCATTCACACGGGGGAGACCAGGGTTCAATTAGTTCAGGGCACAGCCAACCAGACTCGCTAAAAACTTATCCTCATGTCTAGGGGAGTATGAATCTCAGTCTGAGGTGAGAGCAATCCCATTTCAAAGACTTTCTTCCAATAGAGTGATGGATTCACAAGGGTTGATTGAATTATTGTCCACCTCGGTGGCATGCACAATCATGTTAGCCGAACTCCTGAGGTTACGACCAAACATGTGGAACACCGTAGGCAAATGCTTAAAAAAATTTGGAGTAAAATACCCTACCTCGAAGCTTCAAGAAGGAATCAGAGAATTGGACAAGCCTCAACTAAACACTAGGCCTGTACCTTTAAACAAGGTTCCATGGAGAATATTGTGAGGGAGAAGATGGCAATACCACACTACCAGTAGAATTTCAAGGAGTAGTATCCCAAAGCTATTCTTGACAGTGGAGCAGGAGTCGCTATCGCCACCAAAGAAATATGGAAAAAATGGGGAAAGCCGGCTTTGATGAGAGCTACCAGAATGAAATTGCAACTGGTAGATAGGTTCATGGAAAAGCCTTTAGGACTTTTAGAAAAAGTAATCGTCACCTCTTGCGGAATCGAGTATGAGCATACATTTACAATAGTCGATGTCGACAAAAAGAACAATTACGAGATCATCTTGAGAAGACCATTCATGAGACAATTAAAGATGGTTCAGGATTGGAGTTACGATCACATATACCTCAGACGTGGGGAGACTATAACCAAAATATACCTCAGACGTGGGGAGACTACAACCAAAATATACCTAAAAGACCATAGTTACAAGGATGTGAACCAGACACCAGTGGAAGAGTTTTATTCAGCTACATTGGAAGGGTCTGAACTCCTAGCATGGTTAGGGCAGAAAAAAGAGGTATGGATGTGCGGAGCTTCACATTGTGGGAGCTTAAAAAGAGAGGAATGCATCTTAGAAAGAGCTATGGAGGACAAGGATTACATTCCTGAACCTTTTCTCGAAGATGCCTTAGAACCTCTGGAATGGAAACACATACTAGCAACATTGGATATCTATACCATTACAGATAACCCAACGACAAAATTTTACGGTAAGGATGACTATGATGTGCTACCCTATTACATGGTAAGCCTTATACCAGCAGGAGATGAGAATGTAGACTCACTAGAATAAGAAGAGTTTTATGACTCCTCTGAGCATCTGGAATTAAGTCATGATGCAGATAACGAGTGTTCAGACAGCTCAAGCGAGCGTGGGGAGACAACCGCGAATATCAAGTTTTATGATTTTGCAAATCAACATCCTAAACGCCAGGAATGCTATAGAAAAAAAGAGCAGAAAATAAAATTAGAGAGAACCTAATACCCAAGATAAAAGATAAAACTCACTTTCTAATGCTTGTCAAGGCAGAGGATTGTGTAAAAGACCAAATATCCGAAAGATTCTCAAGAGTTCGAAGTGGAAAGGACACATGAGGAAATAAAACAAGCACGGAAGACTAAAACAGAAACAAAATCAAGATAATATCTATAATCAAAACAAGAAAAGACCAAAGATCCAGAGTGGACCAAAATGGAGCGTAAAAAGAAATACCAAGAACTAAAACGGTCGTTACGAGAAAGTGAAAAGAGAGAGGATTCAAAAAAAGGGAACATGAATGTACCATCCCATTATTGAAAATTCACTATCCAAGATAGAAAAATCATAATGATACCACCAGTAAGGGAAAGAATAAACCAGAAATCTTACGATGGGCCGAAAAATGCAAAACGGATAGACCTCGCTATGCCAGGCGAAGAGCCTCAACCTGTCTATATAGCAAATGATTTAGAGCCTAAAGAAGAAGAAAGGCTAGGCTAACACAACTTCTCAAGAAGTATAAAGATGTGTTTGCATGGTTCTACAAAGACTTCAAAGGAGTTGATCCATCGATATGCCAACATACAATTCCTTTGAAATCATATGCCAAACCTAGCAACCATCGCTCTTACACATATAATGACACATTCGCTAAACGAATCAAAGAAGAGATTGACAAGCTGATGGATGTTGAATTCATCTATGAAATCAAGCATACAGATTGGGTGTCACCCATTGTGGTTGTCCCCAAAAAGAACGGAAAGCTCTGTGTGTGTGTGAACTTCAAAAAAGTGGACGCTGTCACAATAAGGGATAATTTTCCCTTGTCGATCACAGAACATGTACTTGAGAGGGTGGCTGAAAAACGGACTTATTCCTTTTTAGATGGGTTTTCGAGGTATAACCAATTGGCAATTGCAATAGAGGACCAACACAAACAGCATTTGCCACATAGTGGAGAATATATGTGTATAGAGTTATGCCTTTTGGCCCAACCAATGCCCCAACTACCTTCCAAAGGTTAATGACTCATGCGTTCAAAGAATACCTAAGAATATTCTTAGAAATATACATGGATGATCTCTGTGTCCACTCTCTTACACGAAAAGAACATATTGACCATTTACAAAAGGTATTTGAGAAGTGCAAAACATATCGAATCTTTCTCAACCCAAAAAAGTGCATTTTTATGGTAAGACAAGGCCAAATCTTAGGACATATTGTCTCAAGAAATGGCATAACCAGTGACCTAGACAAAATTAGTGTCATAGTAGACTTTCCCAGGCCTACTAATGCTAAACAAGTATAATCCTTCATAGGACACTACGGATATTATCGAAGATTCATATATATGTATGCGGTCATTGCACAACCATGATATCGCTTATTAGTCAATTTTGACTGGACTGAGAAGTGTGAAACTTCATTCCAAAAGCTTAAGAAAAACCTTGTATCAGCACCTGTATTTAAAACACCAGATTGAAAAAAGATATTCCATGTTCACATTGATGCATCTGCATATACAATTGGGAGTATTCTGGCTCAACCTGGAGACTGAACAATAGATTTTCCAGTTTTTATGCAAGCCGACAGCTAAATAGTGCAAAAAAGAACTACACCACCACGGAAAGAGAGGGATTAGGAATGATTTATGCTGTAAAGAAATTTCGGTATTACTTGCTTGCAAACAAATTTGTGTTCTTCACAGATTATCAAGCTCTTTTGTATCTAGTAAATAAACCATGCAATACTGGAAGAATTGTACGCTGGTTATTATATTGCTAGAGTTTGACTTCATAGTGGTAGTAAAAAAGGGTAAAACTCATCTACAGGCGAATCATCTTTCAAGGCTACAAAACGGCGAAGCTCCAGAAGGAGTAGATGATGACATACCTGTGCTTATCTTTTCAATACTGAAATGATATCAGGAAATTTTTAGCATTTTTTTCTTTGGAGGAAGATTCGATAACAAGGAGGACATATCCAAACAACGACGACTGTACCATCTAGGCTCGGACCAAATTCTACGATTACGTATAAATCCAGAGGAATTTGAGTGTTATCTTGAAGAAGCACACATCCAGAATTGTGCATTTCATTGTTCAACAATGAAAACACACCAAAGATTGAAACACTTAAGGAGTTTATTGGCCAACTATGTATGTTGACACACATGCTTATGTTAACAATTGTACTATATATAGTGTCAAACAACCGTGGATCACGCGACATTGTTTCAAGTAAACATTGCATCCGTATGGAGTCAATATATCATTGATTTTGTAACAACAAGGATATTTCCTGAAAACATAACAAAAGCGCAAAAAAGGTCTATAGAGTTGGAAGCTCGAGACTTTAATTTAATTGGAAATCAACTCTACAAGAGAAGAAAGGACAATTAACTTAGAATCTATGCAAGTGAAAGTGAATACCTGTTAATTCTAGAATACGCACATGGAAGAATAAGTGGAGGCTATTTTTCAGGCGATAAGACGACAAAAATTGTCTTAAGCGCAGGAATATGGTGGCCTACATTGCACATGGATGCTGAGGAGTTTGTAAAGCGTTGTGACGCATGTCAGCGCACTAAGGTGCCGATAAAGAGAGATGAGATGCCACTACGGCCAATGATGGGAGCACGGGCATTTGCAAAATGGGGAATTGATTTTGTGGGACCTATTTCATCCCCTGCATATCACACCCATACCCAATATATGATTGTGGCTACGGACATCTCACAAAATGGATTGAAGCCAAAGCAACACAAAAAGCAGACGCAAGAACCACTACACAATTTTTGTATGAGAATATTTTTGAACGATACGAATTACCAATAGAAATTGTCAGTGATCGAGGAACACATTTTTTTAATGAAGTCATTGAATATCTGCTAGAGGAATTCATGATCATACATACAAAATTTGCTCCATATCATCCACAGGCAAATGGACAAGCCGAGGCCACAAATAAAACACTATGCACTGTTTTGACTAAAATTGTATCACAGTCATGGACAGACTGGGATCAACAATTACACTCAACACTATGGGCATATAGGGTAGCTTAGAAAACATCAATCGGAACCACACCATACAACATGGTGTTTGGTCTAAACGCTATATTATCCATAGAGTTTTTTAGTTCCAACTCTACGAGTAGCGAAATGCTTAGAATGGACAGGACATGAGCTCTCTTCAAGAATAAATGATCTTAAAAAGCTAGATGAACTTCGATTGAGGGCTGTAGATTCGATCTATGCTAAAAAGAGAAGACAAAAAGAGTTTTTTGACAAGCATGTGCGTACGAAAAAGTTCAAAACAGGTGATTATGTACTTGTTTACACTTTGAACAACATGCCAAAAAACTTAAAGAACGATGGATGGGACCCTTTGTGATTAGTGACTTATCACAAAGTGCAGCTGTCAAACTTGCTACATTGGTAGGAGCTGAAATGCCCAATTGGATTAGTGGGTGTCAGTTAAAAAAGTATCATTTACCACTAACACAGGATATGCTTCAACAAATCCATCAAGAAAAACAACCGATGAAGGAGAAACAGAGGGTACGAGAAGAAGCACAAGCAGAGGTAAAAGAACACGTTGCAAAAAGAAGGCTTCTACGACAACAACAACAAAGTGGATCACCGTTGCGAATAAATGTTATTCGATTAACGAATTTTGGTGAAGACACAGGGGAACCAATAATTGCAGTCACAGTGGGTAGCAATCAAGTTGAATCGACGGCATTGCTTGATTCCAGAGCTCAAGTAAATATGATCTCTTACAAATTATATAAACAACTCAAGCTCGAAGATCAACTATATCCTACTCAACACAAGCCTTGGAAATTAGTACATCACATTCGCTAGGAACATTGGGCTGGACAATATTGCATGTACAAATACATCAATATGTTTACCCCCACAAGTTTTAAGTGGTTGAGAATGCAAGCACACTACACCCCATGTTGTTGGGGCAACCTTGGTAGAAAGAGTGTAATGTGCGAATCCATTGGACAAAAACAATAGGTGGTAGCCTTTGCTCAAACAACCCGAAAGAACCAGATAATAGCACCATGATCCTCACTGGATAAAGAACAAAAAGGATGGGTGCCAATAAAGCACAACACGATACCCATGGAGAACAACCAAGGAATGCCAACCATGTTCATTACAAAAATAAGACAACACAGACAACAATGAATAGATCAAGGTTAGCAACACGCAAAAAAAAAGTATGGGTACGGAAGGATAGAGGCGACCTGGCATACAAACCACAATACAACATCAGAAGTCAACAGAAGAACACAGTTAAACCAACAACCAAGGGAATAAAAAAGATATGGATATCGAAGAGTATGCTCAGTAACCACTTAAATGCGACTTGCATTTGGATCCCCAAATCAAAGCAACATGAAATCCCTTCAGTACAAGCAACACCAACAGACAGACACTCACTACATAGGAAACCGGCAAACCGATCTATGTGGGTGCCGATTAGCAGAACAGTAATGACGACCAAGGACGAAGCAATAAACCTACAAACACATCAAAAACAAAGCTACAAATGGCAAGCAAAATAGAAAAAGATGACGGCCAATTCAGCCACGACAATTCTGTCCATGGAGTCCACGGTCATATCGACAGTAGCGGCAACCCAAGCAACTTTTGCAAAGAAGACGATCAAACAAAGAGCTGTAGAGTTACAACTTTTACTTGCAAAGAAAATCCGACAACCAAATTAACAACAAACAGGAAACCTAGACGTCGAATGCCAATAAGCACCTTGCTTATGCCCTCTCCTCGCACAGCATTAATTTTTCCATGCATTGACTCAGTATGCATCAAATAGGGCCACACTACAAGGCCGCGCATTAGCACAATTTTTAACCCATGCACAGCACATACCCTTGACGACACCCTGTCGTCCGGGAGGACTCTGACCAGAAGGGGGGGAGGCATTCCAAATGCAGACTCACGTCATATATTAGAGGGCAATGTTTGTGATTGATTTTTCAACCAATTTTGCGTTTTATTGTGTGATTTTTTGAAAAAGAATATGCCCTCGTAATTAATCAGAATTGGGGACCAAATGATCATATATGAGCCGCTAGAGATGTGTATATACTGTAAAGCGAGTCAAAACTGGCAAAAAACCATCGAAAAACACCAAAAAATAGGCCAAGGTTGATGATTGAGAGCGAGAATGTACATAGACAAGAGAAGAGTGAGCTACATAGTGTTAGTATATTTATTGGTATTTTTCTAGGTTAGATTTGCTATTTTTGGGTTGATTTGGGATTTATTTGCTCAATTTGAGCTATTTTTCTAGCAAAAAATAAAGAAAAAAAATCCATAATTCAGACGGAAACGCAACAGAGGAGACACCTGATCAGAGCAAGGTAAAGAAGACACATAAAAAATATGGAGTGTGAAGGTGATAGGGCAAAACTGGCCACCGTCATGACGGGACCTTCAAAAGGAGAAATCTGTACAAATTGGTGGAACTGGAGCAAACGAGGTCCAAATCAGAAAATTTGCGAGCCTAAACTGAATCTCGTGAAAAGTTATGGTCACAGGTAAAAGATGGAAAAATTTAATGTCGGAGCCCCGATCACATATAGGGAAGATAGGCTAGAAAACTCTCATTTGTGTCATTTCACCTTCCGAGAGAGAGAGCTTCCTATAGCATCTGAGACTTCTAGGAGCTCATCCATCGCGCACGGACTTTCGACCTACACCAGATATGAGAGGTATGCTCATCAACACTGACTCTAAGTGTTGTTTACTTCAGTTAGACACAAAACCTCGCCAGAGTCACCATCCCAACCTGTGCACACGGACTGTCACATGACTGATAGGGAGACCTAGAGGCCACCAAATAACACCAAAATTGAAAGGCACAATGCCTATAGCTTAGGGAACAAACCTATGACCCTGGATAGCGCAGAGGAAGCCTCCCAGAAAACCCTAATTTCATAGGGCCTGCAGAAGTGTAGCTGACCCCAAGTGAGCGGAAAAGAGCCAAATTACACAGGTAGCAAGCCAATGACCTCGACAAACCAACCAAAGGGTTTAGACCATGAAAAAAGCCAATCCAAGCTAGACCTAGAGCCTCTATTTGATATAGACCGCGCAAAGCGGTCACGAAGCTCTAACGGGCCAACCAGGTGACCAAATGACACCAAATTTGACAGGGCACATCCTAAGGATGTTGACTACAAGATGGAATGATGCGACTCAAGAAAAAGCATTTCCACGAGGGCAAACACCAGCAACAGGCCAGAAAAGCATCTAAATGATAGTTCTCGATGACATAAGCACCAAGAGAACAACCGACGGCTCTGACAGAAGGTCTAAAGAAATTGGAAGCCTGTCTGAGTCATACAATGACCAAAAAGTACGGTGGCAACCACCTAAAGGGTCACCCCGACTCCGAGAACAACTAAGTGCTGCAAACATGAAGTACACTTTTCCAAATTGGTTAAAAGTTAATATGTTTGTCTAGAAGAGCCCACTAACACCAACGGAATCAACTAACTTCAAAAAAGGTAGACAGATGACAACTTAGGGAGTCTATCGCGATAGACTCACCTTGACATGCAGAAGCATGAAAAATGGAGTTTGACATCACAAATTATATTGACAAGGTATAATAACAATAGATACCAGCTAAAATTACAAAAATCAATCTATCTTGACCATCTTACAAGTCTATCGCAATAGAATCATGATTACTATCTGGGGAAGTCTCTTTCCAAGAATTGTCACAGGGATAGACTTAACACAGCATGTGGACAAAGTACACCTAGTTTGGGGCAAGGTGGACACATAATGCAGGAGGAGATAGACTTGACGGACAGTTCAAAGTCTAACAGAGCAAGCAGTATCAAGCCCACACAAAGCCAAATGTGTATGTGATGAACTAGGTGACCTTACAACCACTAAGAGAAGGCAGCCAATGAGTTACAAGACAAAAATAGGGTAATTTGAGGCCAACCCCAAGTCTATCACGATAGACTGATGAGGGGGCTTCAACCTAAAATTTGGCTTCCACAACTGTCTTCTACATGCTATCAAGAGGATACCCAAAAATTTTGGACCCAAAACAACAAAAACTTTTAGACCAACATCTCCTCACAAGAATTTTGGGAAAAGTGAAGTTGATCCAAATGTAGGTCACATGACATCCAAATGAGGTGGAAACAAAATCAGACCATGTACAAGCCATGGGGAACAAGTGTGTACAGTCACATATAGAAAATACATCATCTAAGAGAAAAACCCCAGTCTATCGTGATAGACTGGGCAGAATGCTTACAGGGGTTGATTTCCAAATTGTGACTAGATAGAGACCTCACATATCCTATGCACATGTACCACACAAATTTTCAAGGCATTTGGACATGTTCTCCTTGACCTATGGATCTAATTTGAAGCTGTCAGGATCAGAAAATAATAATAACTTGTCTATCTGATAACATTTGTCACTAACTCATCTTGGGGATTAAGAGAGCTCAACTAGATGCATGCTTAAGTGATAATCAATTTAGAAAAGATGTACCATGATTATACATTAACCCCTGCTTATGAATTCAAGATCCATGGAAGCAAGAAGAAAGGCAAGAAGCTGGCAGTGGATGATGCACAACCCTTCACACTATTGCCAGACTCTCTGAAGCCAGCAGCCACATGGATCCCAGCAGATGAACAACAAGCAGCAGCTTTCCAAATCTATCAGGGATCCTATGTGGATGACAAGGGCAATGTAGTGGATACAGTCATGATCCCAAAAGAAGCAGAGAACTACTTGAAGAGGTCCCCACAAAGATCATGGCTGAAGAAAGTAGGGTTATGGGAATTTGTGTCCCTACCACCGGTGGGAATAGATTTCAAAAGGGTGCACCAATTAATTCAAACAATCCAAGAAGATGGAACCTACAGAGTGTCAGGGCTTGACAATGAGATGATGGAGATTCAAATCACCAAGGAGATTATCAAGGAAGCCTTGAAGGTGTTAGATAATGGGCTAAGCATGAGGGAAAGGAGGAATAATCTTGTGGTCTACCTGAGAAAATCAAAACTGCCTTCCTTCAAGGACATAGCAAACCAAAAGGTGGTGGTAATCACTCAGATCTATAGTTAGTGCCTGTTGAGTTATAGCAAAAGACCAAACAGATATACTACACCACATGGAGTTCTGTCAACGACAATGACCTGGGTTATAAAAGCAGAAGATGAATGTTACATAGATCATGCTTCGTATTTGTTTGAAGAGGTGACAAGAATACGGGAAGACAAACCCAGTTACATTGCAGGAGGAGAAGTGCTTACGAGGCTGATCTATCATGCAATAGGAGCAAGAGATCAGATGTCGCCTGCAGGCCCCTCATTAGAATGACTGGATTATTCTAAGGCAACAGCTTGATGAAAGACCAAAAAGGAGAGTGCCTCCTTCCATCAACACCATTGGAGGACGCACACTAGAAAAAGGGTTACCAAGAGTACCCAAGAGAAAAGAGAAGAGGAGAGAAAGGATGAGGAAGAAAGATTGAGACAGAAGAAGAGAAGAGCTGAGGCTGAGCACAACACTAGGCTGCAGAAAATTGCCAAGATGGACAGAATGCTAGAAGGGTTTGTCCTAGAAAGATCTTTACAAGGAAATGTAGGCGCCACCTGGAAACCCTCTAGTAGCTCTTACACACTAAGAACGAAGAATGCCAACAATGCAACCTTTGAGTTGGATTGGCTTGAAAGATACATCCAAGAGAGGAGTGCTATGGATGAGCGAGAGCTTCCACTTGAAGAGGAGGATCTCCAAACATTAAGAGATCAATTGAGGCCAACTACAATAGATGAGGGAAGCACCACCTCCCTCTCCAAGGCCAGTGGCAAGTGAAAGGCAACCAACTCCACCTGCAGACTCTCCTCCACATCCAGAGAGCTCACATCATGATGTGGAGTCCCTACACCACCCCATAAACAAGAAGAAGAAAAAAGAGATGACCATCCACCCACTGGAACAGTATCTCACCTTAATAAAGGCAAGTAGATAGTGGTGGATCTGACAAGAGAACAAGCAGCTTCCTCTTCTCAAGTAATTGAGTTGGGAGCTAGTATCAGCCTGGATTTGGGAGCAATGGAGACTCTACTAAACCAAGTAAAACTGCAAAGTCGATTGTTAGTCAATCAGAACAGGGCTAACAAAAAGAGAATGGAGACAACCTAGCAAGAGGTTCTGAAGTTGCAGGAGCAAAGAGACGACAACCTTACACTGATTAGCATTAAAGATGTTGAGATCTTGGGTCTCAAAAGCAAAATAGACCTTCTCAAGGAAAATTTCCAAAATCAGAAAGTTACAATGCTATTTGTGAAGATACCATCTCTGTGTTTCTTGAAGATGTCAATGATAGAGATCAACAAATCCAGAGGTTGATGGCAGAAAAGCAAGATGCTGTGGAGGCAGTCAAAAATTTACAAGTCATAATTGATGACTTACAAATTGAAGTGAAGGATTTGAGAGCAGTGATAGATATACAAGCAAGGGAGATAGAAAGAGCAAAAAAGCAAAAGACGTTGCTACCAGCAACACCACTGGCCCAACCACAAGAAGACGTGGAGGCACTGAAGAGAGCTAGAATTGGAAAGAAAACAGAGGTTGATGATAGTTGAAAGTGCACTTAGAGCTAAGGATCAGCTACAAACAGCAAGGACCAGCTCAAGACATTGAAAGAGAAAGCCTCTCTTTCAAGTCCATCAAGGAAGAAAATGAGAATCTGCACAACAGAGCTAAGGAATTGGAAGATGCTGCAGTCCAAAAGGAGATGCAATTCCAAACACTCCGAATTGATAATCAAACAATGGCTGCACAAATTACAAATCTCCAAACTGCAAGCCAACCCCACGGGCAAGTGAGGGTGCACACGGTGCAAGAGGCCACGGATTTGACTAGCCTGATAGAGCTATATGGTGGTGATGATAAGGCTGAGGAAGGATCAGAGGACCACGGGCCCCCAGATACTCAGGATGATCAAGCTGGCCCCAGCAACCAAGAAGAAGACAAAGATTCCATCACAAAACTTGAAGAGCAAAAGCTGGCCGAAGAAATGGAAAATCAGTCAGATATGATGTGGTACAAAGCCATGAAACTAGAGAGGGAAATGCTACGAGGACTCTCTAGATCAGGCAAGACAGCAGTAGAGCTATGGAAAGAGTGGAATGCCCCGATGTTATCCTATGCTCTATTGAAATGTGAAACACTAACACATCAAGCTAGCAAATGAAGAGCAAGTGCCACTATTTGAAGAAGATTTACAGGTTCAAGAATAGAAAAGCAGAATCATAGATAGCCAGCCAAAGTGGAGGCGTCAGTGGCTATTGGATCATCCTGACAATCGTATCCACTTAGTGAATGCACCACCTGAGCTCAAAGATGATAGAACTTTTTGCCCAACACCAAGAGATTATACTTACAGCCAACATAAAGCCTTACAAAGCAGAAATCCCACATGGCTAAACTATCCAGTTTTGTCAGGACCGGCAGAAGGAGAGAGAATATCCGGTGCGTACATGGTGAAAACCCTTCAGGACGCCATTGAGGAATTCGGAGGCTCTCCCGACCTGTCTACAAAATGCTTTGTAAAATAGCTAGGACATTTTTGGCCTGTCTCACAGCGTTTTCAGAGAGCTGGAGTTCAGAGTTCATGGATACGGAAAGAAACATATTGGAGCTATCATATGATCTTAGTGTGCCACCTACAGAGCCAGTTTTGTACGCATACTTCAGATGCTCATGTTGTTGCCCAGCTACCATCTCCAGACATTCAAACAAGCATTTTACACGGGCTTCTTCATGTACAAATCACAAATTTTTGACCCATTAATGGCGAGCGAATCTATGAGATACGATGCTTTTCTACATCAAATAAACCAGGAAAGAAGACAAAGACATTGAAGACAAAGCCAATTATGTCATGGTAGACATGAACTAGGAGGGGGAGAGTGTTGGATCGCAACAGTTGTATAAAGCCCCTTTGTAATGACTATCAAATTTCCTTTGTAATGCCATTAATGTCTATCGTCCTTATCCAATTGTCTGGATTATGTATAGATTTATTAGTTGGCCGGACGCAATGCGTTTCCATTTTGTAATTATGATGAGTAGAACTCAATTAAAACCCCATGTACATTTTGAGCTAAGGTGACTAAAGTATAAAGGTCACCTTAGAACCATTTTTGAATGATATTTGAATAATTAATTATGTGTCATACGAGTCTGAGAGAGAGAGAGAGAGAGAGAGAGAGAGAGAGTGATCTTATCCTCTTCGCTACGCGCATCTCTCTCATCGGATTAACGAAGCGACCACACCATCACGGTAGCCTTTTTGAGAGCTACGCGTCCATGCCACGCATTCGTATCTTCAAGCTGTTCGCGAGCGATCTTCCCACGAGCTTGTTTTGCTTGTAAGTAGCACAAACGGTGTCTGTTTTCGACAATCAAGTACTTTAGGAAACGAGGGTGAGATTAGCTATGCATAAATGTTCATAGACTTAGGTTTTGCACACTTTTAGGTTATGACCTATGAGTCTATCGCGACTATATTTGAGGTAGCTAGGGTTATAATTTGGTGCGATTGGACTTATAGGTAAGTGTATCCTAGTGAGGGGATGGTGCCTAGCAAGTTTGAAGCGATTTCGCGTTCATTTGATGTGTAAACGGTGTTATGAGCGTTTAGGGAGTGGGTTGGAGTTAACAAGGATTGTTGATTGATGCATCATAGAAGTGCACATATGTAGGTTGGTCTCAGCCTGACAAGCTAACAAGATTGCCTTCGTGCACCTACAGGTTAGTCGTGTCACCGGATGATAAGTATGTTGTCTGTGTCGTGCTTGTGAGCATGAACAGGGGAGTAGTTAGTCCTAAAACAAACACAAGGGATAGTAGGTTGGACAAGTGGTGGACCTCTACACCAGACCAACCATGGTAGTAAACATAGTAGCTACACTCCATTCACGCATTGATCTTCAAACAATAGAGATAGATTCTTTAAGTAGATCTAGCTTTGACAGGTGGTAGACCTTCAAACCACCTTGTTCTAAACCCTCCATAACACAATGGATAGTGGGCTGGACCAGTGTTGGACCTCTACCCCAAACCATCCATGCTATAAGAGTAGAGATAGGACTATTCAATAGAGATAGCTTGGATAGGTAGTAGACCTTCAAACCACCTTGGTCTAAAACCTCCATAACACAATGGTTAGTAGATTGAACAAATCGTGAACCTATGTCCCAAACCATCCATGGCAGTAAACATAGTAGCTACACTCCATACACACATTGATCTTCAAACAATAGAGATAGCTTCTTTAAAAAGAGGTAGCTTGTACAGGTGGTGGACCTTTAAACAACCTTGGGCTAAAACCTACATAACACAATGGTCAATAGGTTAGACAAGTTGGTGGACCTTTGCCCCAAACCATCCCTGGTAGTAAACATAGTAGACACTCCATTCACACATTGATCTTCAAACAATAGAGATAGCTACTTTCAATAGATCTAGCTTGGACATGACTTTCACAAAATAGAGATAGCTTCTTTCATTACATCTAGCTTGGACAGGTGATAGACCTTTATAACACAAGAAATAGTAAATTGGACAAGTGATTGACCTCTACCTAGAATCATCCACGCTATTAGAGTACAGATAGGATTATTCAATAGAGCTAGCTTTGACGGGTGATGGAACTTAAAACCACTTTGGGCTAAAACCTCCATAACACAATGGTTAGTAGGTTGGACAAGTGATGGACCTCTGTCCCAACCCTCCATGGTAGTAAACATAGTAGCTACACTCCATGCACACATTGATCTTCAAACAAAAGAGATAGCTTCTTTTAATAGATCAAACTTAAACAGGTGGTGAACCTTCAAACCACCTTGGGCTAAAACCTCAATAACACAATGGATTAGTAGGTTGGAAAAGTACTGGACCTCTATCCCAAACCATCAATATGATCAGACTAGAGATAGGACTATTCAATAGAGCTAGCTTGGATAGGTGGTGGACCTTCAAACCACTTTGGGCTAAAACTTCCATAAAGAAATGGTTAGTAGGTTGAACAATTTGTGGACCTCTCTCCCAAACCATCCATGGTAGTAAACATAGTAGTTACACTCCATTGACAGATTGACCTTCAAACTACCTAGGGCTAAAACTTCCATACCACAATGGATAGTAGGTTGGACAAGCGGTGGACCTCTACCCTAAACCATCCATGGTAGTACACATAGTTGATACACTCCATTCACACATTGACCTTAGAACAATAGAGATAGCTTTTTCATTAGGGTTTAGCTTGGACAGGTGGTGGGCCTTCAAACCACCTTGGGCTAAAAACTTTATAACACAAGGGATAGTAGGTTGGACAAGTGGTGGACCTCTGTCGTAGACTAGCCATGGTAGTAAACATAGTAGCTACACTCCATTCACGCATTGATCTTCAAACAATAAAGATAGATTCTTTTTAAGTAGATCTACCTTTGACAGGTGATGGACCTTCAAACCACCTTGTTCTAAACCCTCCATAACACAATGGATAGTGGATTGGACCAGTGACCTCTATCCCAAACCATCCACGCTATCAGAGTAGAGATAGGACTATTCAATAGAGATAGCTTGGATAGGTGGTAAACCTTCAAATCACTTTGGGCTAAAACCTCCATAACACAATGGTTAGTAGGTTGGACAAGCGATGGACTTATGTCCCAAACCATCCATGGTAGTAAACATAGTAGCTACACTCCATGCACACATTGATCTTCAAACAATAGAGATAACTTCTTTAAAAGAGCTAGCTTGTACAGGTGGTGGACCTTTAAACAACCTTGGGCTAAAACCTACATAACACAATGGTCAGTAGGTTAGACAAGTTGGTGAACCTCTGTCCCAAACCATCCCTGGTAGTAAACATAGTAGACACTCCATTCACACATTGACCTTCAAACAATAGATATAGCTACTTTCAATAGATCTAGCGTGGACATGACCTTCAAACAATAGAGATATCTTCTTTCATTACATCTAGCTTGGATAGGTGGTGGACCTTGTAAACAAGTCTTCCGTCATGGAAGAATCTTTAGTACAAATGCTTTTTGGAGGGGGGACCGACTCCAACTAATCCGGTCCTCTAGTAGTGTCAATTTCTCTAAACTCTCACTCTCTTTTACAAGTATTATTCATGCCATGTTAATGAATGAAGTAATGTGTTAGTGTTGCTCTCTCTCCATCCAAGCACTTTCTTTCTCACTGTGCATCTACACACAAAGGAATGCTCAATATGTTATTCACTTTTCACTCTAACTCAAGTTAAAAGGCCAATTCCATTACATTGCACCTTCTGGTGCAAAATCAAAGCTATCAATGTTCATTCTACTCTCTTGATTATTGTCAGCCATGTTGAAAAAAGTAATGTATGTACTTAGTGTATGCTTTGGTAATTCAAAACCTTATTTGTCACTCCTCTTAGCCTTTGAAAATCAGTTCTTAAATATCTACATCCATGGCTTGAAGTGGTTAATGATAGAGAGTAGAAGAGTAGGTCTAACATAGCAGAGTTGTCGAAGATTAGCTTCTTTTGGACTTCTTATGGCTCAATAATGGTAAAGTTGTAGGCAAGTCTAAAAAGACTCCATTATTAAGTCCAAATCTCGCAAGGTGTACACCATATCCCACATAGTGGCCTCAACAAAACCAATAATAGATCCCAATTCCACTTACCCTAATATAATTAACAGCATCAAGCTCTTGATTTACTAGCCATTTTTTTGCAAAATTACCTAATTTACTCACCCCAATTTAACTTGGAAGTTTTGCAATCTAGCTTGGGCTCCACCATAGTCCTCATTGATTGCATCAAGTCATGACATGCGCACTATCTCCCCTTGTATTTATTTGGCCTCGCTCTTTGCAATAAGCAAGCACAACACTTGATGCTTTGACCATTGGGTCCCACTCCAATTGTTATTTTTGTATACTGCAACTCTTGCTCCACAAGCTCTATAGCATTTTCCCAACTCTCCATGTATTACTTATGCTACCAATTTAGCAACCAGCTCAAAGCCTTGCGTGCAACCCACCTTGACTCCCAACATGCTCGTAATTGTTTTGACTAGATTTCTTGCTAGTTGCCCAACATGTACGTGTAATCCATGGCTAGCTTGCACCTGCCATGTCTGACCATCTCTTAAATCGTATGTCCTTATAGCCACATCATCTAGTGAAAAGCGCTCTTTGATCCTTGTTCCTAGTACTACATCTAGTGACACATTTCTACTTGGTAACACTAATTTTCAACCTCGCTTACTTTTATAAATATATCATCAAGGCCCTGCTTCTCAAAATGCAAACTTTCCACTTCCTCATAAAACAACACATAAGCACGAGATACACTTTGAACATCACATGTGTGTGTGTGTGTGTGTGTCTGAGTGATTGATTGATGAGGCTATGCGTTGACAAGATATGGTTGTCTTTTAGCCATTTTTTTCCCTAAGAGTGCTCTCTCATCACCAAAGTGCTTATTGCTTGGTTGCCTGGCGTAGTTCTGGTCTTTTTACACCATCTAGTTCTTGGTGATGATACTGCCTCAAAAACCTCACTTGAAATTTGGCATAAAATATGATTTTGACCAGTATGGGTATAATGTTACTGTGGCTCTAGCTAACACTTCTCTGATTTGACGGTTAGCTCTGACTGTAGTTTCAAAGGAAACTCATTATAGGAATGTAATATATAAAAAATGCATTACCTGCTGCATATTAGTGATTAACTTAGTAACATCGGGTTTAAGTTCGGTTGAATCATAACCCTAGTTAATTTGATGTTGAAAGCTTGGTGGCAATATTGGTTATGCTACCGAAATATTATGGTGGATTTTTTTCCTAAATTAACACCAAGTTAATTGAGTTACTTTGGGAAATGACTCAAGATAGCTGTTATATAGCTGCTCTCAATTGATAATGATAGTTGTTTGGTCCTAGCTTGTTTTGCTTTGATAGATTACTTCTTAGGATAGCATCATAATAAAAAATGATAGTGTTGGGAAACTTGGAGAATTAACCCAACTGCTACTGATGATTATTTCATTTTTGATATTTAGGTATATGTTGTTGGACAAACATGCCTATTATGGATTCTGCTAAGATCTGGAGGGATAAGTGATCTACAATACACTCTTCTGGTTTTTACCTAGTCTCTAATAGGGCTAGCTTAGTCAAATGATAATCCTAGTTGTTTTTGGCTTTGAAGGGCTTGACATCGAAACACATTTTAAGGATAAAATTACTTAACTACACTTTACTTGCAAGCTTTTTACATACAACGATATGGATTAGTCGACATTTTTTACATGAATAGATATTATAGAATAAAAGAGAAGCTAAATATATGAGTAACTCTAGCAAAAATATGATGGTAAAAAATCCTTGAGACTTTAAATATGGAGGATAGTAGCTAGTCTATTTTTTTTAAAGTTTGACATGGATAACAATTGATAGATTCTTTGAAGCTTGCCGTACGTACCCAAGTCTAACATATCTGTTGTCTTGACTATATGGATGTAGGTAAGAATTCTATCTTGGCTTAAAGAGGTTTAGCTTGCTTTAGTCCGACTTTGGAAACATTTAATGATTCAATTGGGATAGTTTCGATACCTTTATACAAATTCATACTTCATTTTTATTATGTTGTACATTTATGATTCAAAGACTGAGTTGTTTTTGTACTTATCCGCCTCAACATCTTTAGCCAGTAGTCTTTTTGAACATCTTCTTTATTGGTGTGTTATATATTTAAGCTAAACAACTACACACACCCCTTAACACCAGGCCCTTCCAAGCAACTAGGAGGACCAGGACGCTGGCTTTAGATATGTTTGTGTTTGTAGGCTTTGAGTGACCCACTATCTATAAATCCTTAACTGGTCGACAGATGTTACGTGGTCTCTCCTTGAGTATAGACTGGATTCCTACTCATGACTATTGTAGTCTTTATGGCTCAGTCGGTTTTAAATAGCAGGTTAATCCAATTGTACTTACCTATGCTTTTGCAAATTATTTTTGACAATTACAGGTACATGCTACTCAAATGTTGACTTTTTAGAACATGACGACTAGCTTTACGTTTTTCTTCCAACGGCTACTCAATGACAACCATACTTATTTAAAACTGGCTGACAAAGCCTCAAAAACTCCTACAAGAGTAATGTCTTCCTAGAGACTTTATCTGTTATTGTACAGACATTTCTTCCCTTCTTAGGGTCACTCCTATTTAGCTCTTTTATTCTAATGAAATTCAAAAGCTCATCTTTCTGACGAGGCAGTAGGCCCATACACAATGGGCCTACTGCCTAATCCCATTGTGTATGGCGCCTGAGATAGTGCGGCTACACACACACACACACACACACACACACACACACACACACACACACACACACACATATGCATACACTTGGTCACAACATCTGACTTGGATAGCATCTATGGGGCTTGGATAATGTCTTGAAACACTATTTCTAGCTACAAAATATGACATCCAACTTGTTGCACTCAAACTATTTTTGAGTTGTGGCCTTAGGGGAGTTTTACCCTATGCTTTACATATTAAAATACTACCTTAGGGCTGTGGTTGCTCTAGCACCTCATCTGGAGGAATTTGTTGACTATACTCTGAATCACTATAACGTCCAATTTTATGAGCTCAAGTGGAAAAATTGAGTTGTTGCCCTATGGGAGATTACCTTGTGCTTTACTATACAGCTGCTAGCTTTTTTATGTGGATCACATTGGTTGAATTAGAGCTATTTACCATAAATTTTTATATATATTCTTATCCCAAACCCTCCCAGCATATTTTTTAGGGCTACCTTATGGGTACAACCCCCTAAGTTATTTTGTACTTTCTTTTTAGTAAAAACCCATTCTTTGGTCTCTTACCTGGGCGGCTTTTGAGTTGATTGATTTTACTAGGTTTCTTTCACTCTGTCGCGGCACTCATACTGCATCACAACCCCGCTCTAATAAACTCGTATAATGAAGGGTTGCAACCTAGTGACGAGATAATTCACAAACATGGGAGCATCATCATTAGCACGTTCATGTGCAAAATCAAAGCTATCAATGTTCATTCTACTCTCTTGATTATTGTCAGCCATGTACAATTCAATACAAAATTTATGTTTACCGGATTTATGTGGAGCCAGTCCCCCCTCCAATAGACATTTGTATTATGATTTCTCCCATAAAGAGAAACTTGTTACAATACAGTCTTTGTGTTCCTTGTGACCTAGGTGATGCCATGAAGATGGAAGGCTTCATGCATCACAAACATAACATAAACTTGAAGAAAGCTTTAACTAATCCCAAGCCTCAGTCCCAAGACCTCAAACACCTTCGAAGGTGGAGAGAGCTAGCAGGGAATGAGGGTAGGGAAGAGGAAGAAGAAACATTTCGTAGGAGAAAGAATTAGTTCCTCACTTATCATACTCTTGTTGCTAGCATACATAATAGCATAGTAATGAAGAAGAAGGAGATGGCAAGCTTAAGCATTGAAGCATGGCTCTTGGTTGGATTTGCACTCCATGGCCAAGAGTGTTGGTGTAGGCTCTCAACCTCTACTTGCTTGGAAAAGGAGAGGGAGCTCTTGCACTTTGCATAGTACATAATGAGAGTGCTTGTGAGTGTGTGTGGGTGAGTATACCCCCTAAACACCCCCCTAGCTTGCTTGGGTCGACCCCCCCTTGTAGCTCATGCTTGAAGCTCATTGGACCCCTCCAGGCCTAGCCAATCACAAGCAGGAGCCATTACAAGCAACATGGGTAGCCTTGGGACAAGTGTCCCCCTTTCCCCTTTGAGAGAGAGGACTTGATAAATGCTAAAACAATTAGATAATTCATGTAATTTATCATTGGACCCCTTTGAAGCCTATCCAATAGGCTTCAAGCAACACATGAAGGTAACATGGGTAGGGGCCTGACATGTGTCCTTGCTGCCTCTTCAAGTTGGGGCTTCCCTTGTGTGTGTGAGTGGGTGTTCTCTCTCTAGCCCCTAGGAAAAGGGCTCGCCCCCCTCTTGTAAGAATGCTTTTGACTTTAGGTGATCAAGCACCTTACTCACCAAGCATGACAAAGCACTTGAACTAGGGGGTGTTCCCACAAGCATCTTAGGCAAGCTTCTCAAGGCACCTCAAGTACTTTAATCATGCAGCAAGTCAAGCACCTCAAGCATGGAGCCAGTCAAGCACCTCAAGCATCTTAATCAAGCACCTCAAGCATGACAAACACCTCAAGCACGACAAGCACCTCAAGCAGGACAAGCACCTCGAGCTTGGGCCAGGTTCCCACCTCAAGCTCAGCCCTAGCTTACCTAAGGTCAAAGGACTTTTACACACATTTATTGGAGGTCTTCAATGAAGCTAACCCTAAGGTCTTATGCTCCATTGGTTAGCCTTGCTCTTTGATAGACCATCTCCCTTTTGGGCCCCTTTACCATTGGCCCCGTGTTGAGATAGATCTATAAGCACATATCTATATCTTAACACTTGTTCCCATTATCTCCCACATTAAGTGATCAATTTAATATGAGAAAATCATTTGGGTTGGTTAGATATTAGATTTTATGACATAGTGACTCATTGAGAGCTCAATATACAAAGAGGATGGTTTCAAAAATAGACTTGATTTATGATGAAAAAAGTTATATTGACTAGGATTTATATATCTTTCACATGGGTTTTACACGATTGGCTAGGATGATGATATGGAGAAAAGGTTCACGAATGAGTTGAAGGTGCAACAAAGCTCACACCCTATTATCATTACCTTAAATAGCTCTGGAGACACCAGTTACTTGGCTGCAGATTTGTGCTCATCCACAATAATCAGCATAGCATAAAAATGGTTTATATATAACCCAAGGTCACCTCAACATGAGGCAAAGTATATGGAGGTCACTTTGAAAGATTGCAATTTTGAGAGCAAGTAAATAAAAGGAAAAGATAATGTAGTGGCAAACATCTTAAGTAGGAAATCCGTTCTTGAGATTGTCTCCATGTGCCAAGCAAACCTCTAGACAACTCCCAATGGATGAGTTTTTACAATGGATCATCCAAATTATGTCCTCAGAAAGATGTTCAAAATAGGAGAAGAGGATTGTACATGGATATTATTATCACTCTTGGATACATGCCTACTTTACCGACTTTGAAATTATCTTTTCAATCACAAGGAAAATCATAGAGTTGTATTTTCAATGCAATATTGAAATGCTTGGAAATAACTCAAAATATCTCTCTAAGGTGATCCATGCATTGTAGTGTATGCAGTGGTGCAATTCTAATGACATTGCACAAATTTATCATGGAGTAAAGGAAAAAAGACACCGCGGTAGCTTGCTCAACTTTAGCTGCATACTGTATCAAGCTTTGCATTGTTTATACTCTTCACCCTTATCTAGCGGCTTAGCGATAGACCACAACTCCTTTCGCATTAAGCAAACCTTCAGTTTTTTCTCCCAAGTGTGAAACCCTTGGCCGTTGAATTGTAGATATTTATCTCCCCCTGCCCCCCTCCCAATGATGGCGTTTCTTTGTATGTAAAGAGAGAGAGAGAGAGAGAGAGAGAGAGAGAGAGAGAGAGAGGAAGGTTTGCCAAATTGATTGACACTGTCTAATTTTCATGTGCTAGTTACATCAAGCTAAAAGTATCACCATGCGTGATAGATATAGCATATATTATTTGAAAGTTCAAGAGAAATGAACGTAAATTTTACGATGATAAACACTTATTTGAAGCTCTTATTGCTTGATGTTTAAAGTTTATTCCCTTCTTAGCTGCCATAAAGAATTTACATTCAAATATTTGATGGTTTAATTAATGGTAGTATGGAAATGGGCGTTTGAACCAAGTGCTTATGTCTTGTTTTACGAGGAAGTGCAAAGTTTGCATTTTGAGAAGGAGAGCCTTGATGACATATTTATAAAAGCAAGCGAGGTGAAAATTTAGCCTTACCAAGTAGAAATCTGTCACTAGATGTAGTAATAGAACAAGGATCAAAGAGCCTTTTCACTAGATGATATGTCTATAAGGACATACCATTTAAGAAATGGTCAGACATGGCAGGTGCAAGCTAGACATGGATTGCATGTGCAATGGAGTATCAAAGAGATTGATTGAGTTGGGCAACTAGCAAGTAATCTAGTCAAAACAATTACGTGCATGTTGGGAGTAAATGTGTGCTGCACGCTAGGCTTTGAGCTGGTTGCTAAACTGGTAGCATAAGTAATACATGGAGAGATGGGACAATGCTATAGAGCTTGTGGAGCAAGAGTTGCGGTACACAAAAAGAACCATTGGAGTGGGACCCAATCGCCAAAGCATCAGGTGCTCTGCATGCTTATTGTAAATAGCAAGGCTAAATAAATACAAGGGGAGAAAGTGCGCATGCCACGATTTGACGCAATCAATGAGGACTATGGTGGAGCCCAAGCTAGATAGCAAAACTTCCAAGTTAAATTGGGGTGAGTAACTTGGGTTATTTTGCATAGTAATGGCTGGTAAATCAACAGTGTCAAGATATTAACAAACCTGGGTATAGTTAAAGAGCTTGCACATGTATGTGTAGGTGTGTGTGTGTGAGTGATTGATTGATGACGCTATGCTGTGACAATATATGGTTGTCTTTTAGTCAAGTTTATTTTCCTAAGAGTGCTCTCCCATCACCAAAGTGTCCAAGTGCACACACACACACACACACACACACACACACACACATCAATGTATGAGAAAATTAATTTTGGTTCCAATCATCTCCAAAAACTAGAGATTAAGAAATCAGTTGAAAGCTATTCCAAAGGGCTAAACGCACACATAATCACTAATTGAAACAAAGATTTTTTATTTTCTAATGCAATCAAGCAAAATTCACCCCAAAATTGATCTTATTAATGAGCAAAAAACAGTCAATTGCTCTCAAGAACGTGTAATTGTGTGCAATTAATGCAATTTCATATTCTTAATCGATCTTTTGTGGGTGAGGGTTCTAAACTCCTACATATCCTATCATAAATTGGCTTCAAAAGAGGAAAATTATACAGTGTAGTTTAATTATATAGATGCAAAGGGGTGTTGAATTAGCAATTGCAATGGCCAAGAAAATTTGTCAATGAAATCTAACACAGAGAATTCTTAGGATCTAATTAGAATAAGGTTTCCTGATGTAGCTAATAGCTTTGATACCAAATGAAGCTATGGTTGTAGCACTATAAGCATCGACAAAGTTCATACTATCCTTAAGTTGTTGTCTTTCTTGCATCCATCTAGCATCTTTATTTTTGAACTTAATAAGATAGCATCGGATAATCCTACCATGTTGTAGTATCATGTCTTCATGACAAAGGATAGCTTTGGGTTGTAGCACCTCTTGTTGATCTTCAATTTCTGGAGGGTCTTTAATAAATGGTTGACTGGGTGGCCCTTCTTTGTAGGGCTTAAGTAGGATCACATGAAAAGCATTGTGTATGAGCCAATGGTTGGGTAACTTGAGTTGATAAGCCATCTCATTGATTGGCTTCAAGATTCGAAAAGCACCATAGTAACTTTTTGCTAGTTTAAAATAATACTTTCGATGCCCTTAGGATTTCTGCGCATTCTTTGCTTCAATCAAGACTTACGAAACTTGAGTAAGATCCAATCATTTTCCCTCAATGTTAAGGCCCTTCTATGCTTAACAGTAGCAATGCTGCACGTTGTTTGTCTCAATAAAGCCTTAGGAAACTTGAGTAAGACCCAATCATTTTCCTTAAATGTTAAGGCCATTCCGTGTTTATGAGCAACAGCCTTTTGCATTTGTTGAGAGATGGATGTAGCCTCCTTAATCTTTTGAAAATATTCTTGTAGGTCACAGCAAAGATCTTCCATTTACTTTGATTAGTAAGAAAATTTTAGGTCTTTCCTTGATGATCTCAAACAGTGCCTTTCCTATAGTAGTATGGATAGTATTATCGTACGCATACTTTACAAGGGGTGACTACTTTTCCCATTGTGAGTGTAGATCTACTTCTGTAACATAATTCTTTAGTGGATCCAGTATCCTAAGATTGGTTATCTCACTTTGGCCATCCGTTTGTAGGTGAAGGCCGAAGAGAAATTCAATTTTGTACTTAGATTTTCAATAGTTCACTCTTTGAGCGTGATCATCAGCACGAACATGTATCTTGTCCATTATCATTGCTTCTTGTCTTTTTTAGCATCCATGTTTGTCTGCTTTAATGGTGATTGGTAGCACAATATTCAACACATTTGTTTCGTATTAAACATTAGGTTTAATATAATTTTATGTCATAGTTTCTTGTCCAGGTTTAGTGAATCAAGAAGTCTGGCTAAGCTACTTTGACCAAGATAGACATTAGAGATCTCTTCTTAATACCATGGAAATGTTTTCTTAATTGTCAATGGTTACTTTAGGTTCTTAATCCGATATTATGAAGCATTGTGTGCAATGTAATAGTACTTTCTTGACCTTTAGCTTAAGTATTATAAAGGGAGTTTACTATTGTGATGAATTGTGAGTTCTCCTTATGATATCGTCTCTACCGAATTGTTGGGATAGCCTTGTGATGGTTGTAAGTAATTCTATCTCTGGCACAAATACTCTTAAGTTTAATGATATTGTGGGTGTTCTTCTTAGCAAGGAAATGCGAAGGAGAAGCACAGGAGAATCATCAAGTGTTGCACTATTGGTGAAAATAAGAGGAACGCCTAAGAAGAAATGTAAAAATCAAAAGGGTCATAATCTCTCAAGGTGGAGCAAGTCACGCAAAAAGTTAGTTCTTGAATGTTGGAACTACGGCAAGAAGGGTCACGTCAAGAAGGATTGCTAGTCCAAGAAGAAGAAGTAGTCGGAGTCTCAAGACAACAACAACATCGGAAGCAAATGTGGCAAGTAAAGTAGAACAGGCTACTCAAATTCTCTCATTAGACAATGTGTTTAATTCCTGGATAGTAGATTTCGGGGCTTCATTCCATGCGACATCACACAAGCAACATTTTCAAGATTACACCAAAGGCAATTTTGGGTATGTATATCTGGTAGATTATGAAGCTTGTGAAATTGTCTAAAAGATATAGTTTATGTCAGAATTGCTAACAGAAATGAATACAAGCTTAAAGATGTTAGGCATGTTCCTTCTCTTCGTAAAAAATTGAACTCTTCAGGACAATTAGACAATAAATGTCTGTTTTGTAGAGCTAGATATGATCTCTAGGTTAATACAAAGTGAGATCATAATATTCTTATCAGCCACATGGTATGTTGACTAGGATTCATATATCTTTCACCTAGGTTTTACACACATGGCTAGGATGATGATACGGAGAGAAGGTTCACACATGAGTTGAAGGTGCAACAAATCTCACACCCTATTATCATTACCTTGAATAGATTTGGAGACACCGGTTACTTGGCTGGAGATTTGTGTTCATCAACAATGATCACCATTGCATAAAAATGGATTATAATCCAAGGTGACCTCAACAAGAGGCAAAGGATATAAAGGTCACTTTGAAAAAATACAATTTTGAGACTAAGTAAATAAAAAGAAAAGATAATGTAGTGGCAAACATCCTAAGTAGGAAATCCGTTCTTGGGATTGTCTCTATTCCAAGCAAACCTCTAGTCAACTCCCAATGTGTCATCCAAATTATGTCCTCAAAAAGATGTTCAAAAAAGGAGAAGAGGATTATTGTACATGGATATTATTATCACTCTTGAATACATGCCTACTTTACCGACTTTGAATTTATCTTTTCAATCGCAAGGAAATCATAGAGTTTTATTTTCAATACAATAATGAAATAACTCAAAAATGCCTCTCTAAGGTGATCCACGCATTGTAGTGTATGCAATGGTGCAATTGTCATGATATTGCACAAATTTATCATAGAGTGAAGTGAACAAGACACCGAGCTTGCTCATCTTTAGCTGCATATTGTATCAAGCTTTGCATTGTTTTTACTCTTTGCTCTTATCTACTGGCTTAACGATAGACCACAACTCCTTTTGCATTGAGTAAACCTTTAGTTCTTTTTGCCAAGTGTGAAATCCTTGGCCGTTGAATTGTGGATATTTTTATCACCCCCTTCTACCCCCCCCCCCCGCCATGATGGTGTTCCTTTCCATGTAGAGAGAGAGAGAGAGAGAGAGAGAGAGAGAGAGAGAGAGAGAGAGAGAGAGATCTTGCCAATTTGATTGACACTCTCTAATTTTCATGTGCAAGTTACATCAAGCTAAAAGTATCACCATGTGTGATAGATATAGCATATATTATTTGAAAGTTCAAGAGAAATGAATGTAAATTTTATGATGATAAACACTTTTTTTGAAGCTCTTATTGCTTGATGCTCAAAGTTTATCCCCTTCTTGGCTGCCTTAAAAAATTCACATTCAAATATTTGATGGTTTAATCAATGGTAGTGTGGAAATGGGCACTTAGACTAAGTGCTTATGTCTTGTTATACCAAGTAGAAATATGTCACTAGATGTAGTAATAGGAACAAGGATCAAAGTGCCTTTTTACTAGATGATGTGGCCATAAGGACATACCATTTAAAAGATGGTCAGACATGCCAGGTGCAAGCTAGCCATAGATTGCATGTGCAATGGAGTATGAAAGAGATTGATTATGTTGTGCAACTAGCAAGTAATCTAGTCAAAGCAATTACGTGAATGTTGGGAGTAAAAGGTGGGCTGCACACAAAAAGAACAATTGAAGTGGGACTCAATGGCCAGAGCATCAGGTGTTGTGTGTGCTTATTGCAAATAGCAAGGCCAAATAAATACAAAGGGGATAGTGCACATGGCATGATTTGATGCAATCAATGAGGACTATGGTGGAGCCCAAGCTAGATAGAAAAACTTCCAAGTTAAATTGGGGTGAGTAACTTGGGTAAGTTTGCATAGTAATGGTTGCTAAATCAAGACTGTCAAGCTATTGACAGCCTAGGTATAGTTAAAGAGCTTGCACATGTATGTGTGTGTGTGTGTGTGTGTGTGTGTGTGTGTGTGTGTGAGAGAGAGAGAGAGAGAGAGAGAGAGAGAGAGAGAGAGAGAGAGAGAGAGAGTGGTTGCTTGATGAGGCTATGCTTTGAAAAGGTATGGTTGCTTTTAGCCAATTTTTTTCCCTAAGAGTGCTCTCGCATCATCAAAGTGTCCAAGCACACACACACACACACACACACACACACACACACATCAATGTATGAGAAAATTAATTTTGGTTCCAATCATCTCCAAAAACTAGAAATTAAGAAATCGGTTGAAAGCTATTCCAAAGGGCTAAACGCACACATAATCACTAATTGAAACAAAGATTTTTGATTTTCTAATGCAATCAAGCAAAATTGATCTTATTAATGAGCAAAAAATAGTTAATTTCTCTCTCAAGAACGTGTAAATGTGTGCAATTAATGCAATTTCATCTTCTTAATCAATCTTTTGTGGGTGACGGTTCTAAACTCCTGCATATCCTATCATAAATTGGCTTCAAAAGAGGGAAATTATACAATGTAGTTTAATTATATAGATACAAAGGGGTGTTGAATTAGCAATTGCAATGGCCAAGAAGATTTGTCAATGAAATCTAGCACATAGAATTCTTAGGATCTAATTAGATTAAGGTGCACTAATCTAGCTAATGGCTTTGATACCAAATGAAGCTATGGTTGTAGCATTGTAAGCATTGACAAGGTTCATACTATCCTTAAGTTGTATTCCTTGCATCCATCTACATCTTCAAAAGGATAATTTTTGAACTTAATAAGATAGCATCGGATAATCTTACCATGACAAAGGATAGCTTTGGGTTGTACCACCTCTTCTTGGTCTTTATTTTCTGGAGGGTCTTTAATAATTGGTTGTCTTGGTGGCCCTCCTTTGTAGCGTTAAGTAGAATCACATGAAAAGCATTGTGTATGAGCCAATCATTGGGTAATTTGAGTTGATAAGCTATCTCATTAATTGGCTTCAAGATTTGAAAAGGATCGTACTATTTTTTTTCCTACTTTAGCATAATACTTTTGATGGCCCTTAGGATTTCTGCACATTGTTTGCCTCAATCAAGCATTAAGAATCTTAAGTAAGACCCAATCATTTTCCTTCAATGTTAAGGCCCTTCCATGCATAACAGTAGGAATGCTACACATTGTTTGCCTTAATAAAGCCTTAGGAAACTTGAGTAAGACCCAATCATTTTCTTTGAATGTTAAGGCCATTCCATGCTTATCAACAGCAGCCTTTTGCCTTTGTTGAGAGATGGATATAGACTCCTTAATCTTTTGGAAATATTCTTGTAGGTCACAGCTATACTCATCACCAGCAAATATCTTCCCATGTACTTTGAGTAGCAAGGAAATTTAAGGTCTTCCCTCGATGATCTCAAAAGATGCCTTTCCTATAGTAGTATGGATAGTATTCTTGTACGCATACTCTACAAGGGGTAACTACTTTTCCCATTGTGAGTGTTGGTCTACTTTTGTAACATAATTCTTTAGTAGACTATCTCACTTTGGCCATCCGTTTGTGGGTAATAGGTTGAAGAGAAATTCAATTTTGTACCTAGATTTTCAATAGTTCACTCTTTGAGTCGAGCGTGATCATCAGCACAAACATGTGTCTTGTCCATTACCATTGCTTCTTGTCTTCTTTTTTAGCATCCATGTTTGTCTACTTTAATAGTGATTGGTAGCACAATATTCAACACATTTTCTTAGTATTAAACATTAGATTTTGTTATAAGAACTAATATCTAATTCTCCTAAATAATTTTCTCAAGTTAAACTGATAATTTAATATGGGGAAGTGCCAGGGGAGAAAAGGCTAGAATATCGGTTAAGCTGGCAAACCAGCCATAGTAGAGATCTAAAGGAGGGAAAATAGGGATCCAAAGGGGGGGCCATCTGTAAAAGTGTAAGGTGCAACAATGGGCTTAACAGACCCTAAGGTTCATCCCATTAAGACTTCCAAAATGCTAAGGTTCCAAAAATCAAAGTTGTGTTCAATGGCCAAAGGCTTAGGAAATTGGATGCTTTGTGTGTGTCCCAAAAAATCTTCACAAACTCCTACATAGAAAGGGGGGAGCCCAAGAAGTAGGGGATGAGAGAGAAACACATACACACACTCACAAGCTTTCTTTGTACACAAGGGGAAAGAGTGACACGTGGCAGCTCCATAGGCCAGATGTCCACAAGGTGTACTCAAATCCTATTGGATGGCCATGAGGTGGACCAATGAGAATTACACTAGAGTAAATCTAGTTTAATTAATTTAAAAACACTTAATAAAAGAACCGATAGGAATTAAGCTCTCTAGAAGCCTATTGAATAGTCTCCCAAGGGTTCAATGATTTAAAAACACTTAATAAAAGAACCGATAGGAATTAAGCTCTCTAGAAGACTATTGAACAGTCTCCCAAGGGGTCCAATGAGCATTCAGTAGCCCAATGGCTTGCCTGATTCTTATTGGCCAAGAGACAAAGGGATCCAATGAGAGTTTAATTGAATTTATTAATTACCTAAAGCTCTCACAAAAGGGGAAAGAGGGACACATGTCAGAAGGCTATCACTTATGCTCCTGAAATCCTATTGGCTAAGCTTGGGGAGGTCCAATGAGGTGCTAGCAAGAGGGGTCGACCAAGAGAGAGACGGGGATGATTTTTCAAAGGCATTATTGACTTACACACTCACACAATCTATGTGTGAAGCAAGAAGAATCTTTCTCTCCTTCTCAAGCTTTAATGGAAAGCTTACCACCTACTCCAAGCTTGTGAGAAGGGAGGCCTACACCAACAAACTCTTGGCTTTGTGATGCAAATCCAACCAAGAGCCAAGCTTCAATGCATGCTCATCTCCTCTACCATTCTATTACTAAGGTAAGCTATACTAATATTAGTGATTATGTGAGGAGATGTACATCTTTCTCGTAGACTACTGCTTCTTTCTCTCAATCTACTCTTATACCTTGTTAGCTCTCACCATCTTTGAAGGTGTGTGAGGTCTTGGATTTGAGACTGTGAGGGAATTGATGTTGTATTTGATAAGTGTTTTTCTTAGTGTTTGAAGTTTCCATCTTCATTGCACTAGCTAGTATTGAAGGAACACAAAGAATTGTATTGTAAGATGTCTCTCTTGATGGGAGAAACCATAATACAAAGCCTTTTGGAGGGGGGATTGGCTCCATGCAAATTCGGCCCTCAACTATTATTAATTGCTTAATTTCTCTCTCTTTTGAAGTATTGTTCATGCTATCTAACTAGATGTTATACTTTTTGTTGCTCTCTCCACCCAAGCACTCTTGTCATTCTCATTAGGAATCTATTCTAATGAAATGCTCACTATGTTCATGCTATTTTCCGCTACACACAAGTTACTAGACCATTAAATGTTACATTGGTATGAGAGCACATGGTTTCTCTTTTCTTACTCAAGAAGGGAGGTCCTCAAGCTAGCTATATATTGTTGGTATTATTAATTGCATGTGAGTAAGTAAAATAGGGATTTTTCAGCCTTGCAGTGCGCCTGTCTTTGTGCATTTAACGGAGCATCACCGTCAAGAGCTATGGTCTTGATAGTGTAGTCCTACAGGACTTGCCTACGGCTTAACCACTATTGAGCTATTAGAAGCTTGACAGGAGCCGGTGTTGTTTTGTTGTTGAACGACTCTCTCTTCTATTCCTTGCAATTAAAGGTATTCAAGCCACGGGTACAATAGTTGAGTGCTTTTTCTAACAGGGTATAGAGGAGTAGCAACTAGGGCTTGAAGTGCCAAAGTACACCTAAATAGTTTACACCTAAAATTTGTTAGAATGACTTACAATAGTAAAGAGAGTGAAATTAATGTTGATAACTTTGATTTTGCTAATGAGCAGGCTACTAATGATGCTGATGCATGTTAACTATCTTGTTTCTAGACTTCAACAAGCCATACGCAATCCATCCCTCCAAAGTGAAGTGCAACGGCAGCTTCGTGCTCATGGGATTCTCCAACCTCCCCACCATGACAAGAGAGCACCTAGGAAGCCTCCTTGCAAGACTTCCAAAAGAGACTTCTCTCCGAGTCGGGAAGAAGAAGAGGATCCCATATGAAGGGCCCAAAAATTTTCTCCTTGATGACGCATCTCCTTCTCAAAGGAGGATTCAAGAGCCCCCACCGAAGAAACGAGAAAGAAGTGAGTCTCCGCCACCTCGGCGGAGATGGCTCCATAAAGACGGCGGGCTAAACGCTCTTCATCTCCACCAAAACCAAGAAGACCATCACATACTTCTCCACACCATAATTCAAAGAGGGATGACAAAAAGCAAGAGAAGAAAAAGGTGAGAAAGAGGACATCCTCTTCTCCATCTTCTTCATCCTCTTCCTATTATGAAAGCGATGGTGAAGACAAAGAAAACCAAGGCAAGAAAAAGGCGAGAAAGAGGTCACCCTCTTCTCCATCTTCCTCAAATTCTTCATCTTTTGAAGAAAGTGATGGTGCAACCTTTGAACCATAAAAAAAAAGAGGCCATAGGAAATCCTATGCCGTGTGGAAGAGGTCATCCAAGCTCAAGAACTTCAAATAGGGAGGGAAGAGCATCTCTTTCCTTCCCTATGATGGCACCTTTGGTGCTACGGACAAAGTCTTGGCCTTTATCCAATTGTTTGATGTGGCGTTTGGAGATGGGGACTTCATGGAGTCCTCTAAGCTACACGATGTAGCTATGCACTTTCAAAAGTCTGTCAGACAACTATGAAGCTCCACGAACATGGAAAGCTTTAAGACTTCCATTATGAAGCACTTTTTGGCCACTGATGTCAAAGACAAAGTACTCACTGAATGGCAAAGCTTGAAGCTTTCTCCTTACAAATCCATTCACAAATATGTAGACAAGTTTTGGGACTTACAACTCAAAGCCACTGTCTTCAAAAAGTTGGATTTTGGGGAGCAAAAGCAACAATTTTGTGCGGGCTTAACTGAAAAAATGGCAGAGTATATCAACTCCCAAAGTCCATGCACCATATCGGCGGTTATACACCATACTATGGTGGCTTCTTGAACAATTTTTAAATGGGGGCTAAAAGAAATTCTAAGCCCATGGACAACAAAGGTTCCAATGAGCCTAAGGGGAAGGACAATGTCCAAAAGTCTCCCTAAGGGCAATTCCAAAAAAGCTAAAGAGAAGGGAGTTTACAAAGGCAAAAATAAACTCTCTCTTGAAGAGCTTGAGTGTTATCGCAAGGATAACCGTTGTTTCAAGTGCGACGAGCAAGAGCATGTGCACCACGCTTATCCCAAATGAATACCTGCCATGAACCTCCTAGAGCTACCTTGGTCGAAATCCAAGAGGAGAAAACTCACCACAAAGGATCTCCTCTATGTCATGCTTGGGGAAAGGTAAGAGAATATGATGCTTTTATTCCTTTTAACACTGGTTCTACTCATAATTTTATATCCACAGAGATGGCCACCAAGCTAGGCATACAAGCTTACGAGATGGGAGATGTCCTACACGTCGCAGACGGTGCTTTCAAGGGGCAAGAAGCTTTAGTCACTCCATTAATTGGGAAATTGAGACTCCATGTCCAAAGCTATGTGGACAAAGAGGACTTCTTTATCTCTCCTCTCAAGCATGAGGATGTAATCCTAGGGGCACCATGGTTTGATCACATAATTGCCAATGTTAAATTTCCTGAAAGGAGTTTAGGGAAAAAGATATGTACATAGATGCCAAGCAAATGGGTAATCCATACCCATTGTACATATGCAAGCTTTTAATAAGTCAAAAAAGAGCTCTATTTCCGTATACATGATTTTTGTTAAAGACTCTCAAAATAAACCTAATGTTTTAGCAAAAGAAAATATACACAATCAAAAAGAATTAGAGTTATCCTATTTTCTCAAGAGTTTCAAGATGTCTTTATTGATGACATCCGCTGTGAGCTACCTCCTAAACGAGGCAATGATGACCATGCTATTGAACTTCTTCCAAGAAGTTCACCACCTAATAAACCTCCTTATAGAGTTTCTCAAGCTCAACAAGAGCAGATTATTCGGCAAGTGTATGAGTTAGTTGAGACGGGCATGGTTAGGCCTAACTCATCTGCATTTTTTTCTCCTGTGCTACTAGTGCAAAAGAAAGATGGCACATATTGTATGTGTGTCGACTATAAAGCACCTAATAGAATCACTATCAAAAGTAGGTTTCCCGTATGAGTAGAGGACCTATTTGATAAGCTACAAGGATCCACCTACTTCAGTAGGATTGTAGAGTAGGATTGGCCTAAAAAGTGGCTATCATCAAACAAGGATAGTTGATCAAGACATTGTAAAGAACGCATTTCGGACTACATTGGTCTTTATGAATACATTTCATGTCTTTTGGCTTGAGTAATACACCAGCCACATTCAATCGCTTGATGGAGAAGCTATTCGGGCCTCACTGAACCTTTACTAGAGTTTTCTTCGATGATATCATCATCTACTCTAATTCACTCGACGAACACAAGCAACACCTCTAGGTAATATTTCAAGTTCTAAGAGAGAATAAATTTTATGTTAATAAAAAAAAAGAGAATTTTTCTTATAAGAGATTCAGTATTTAAGTCACATTATCTCTCAAAATGGAATCCAAATGGATCCATCAAAATTAGAGGTAATAAAAGGATGGCCTAAACCAAGGAGTCTTCATGAACTAAGAAGCTTTATAGGTATGTGTGCATACTATAGACGCTTCATAGAAAAGTTCTCACTAATAGCAAGACCATTACATGACCTAAGAAAGAAAAATGTTAGGTATACGTGGATTGCCAAGGAGAACAATGGTTTCAAAAAGCTTAAAGAAAATCTTATCTCTCAATGTGTGCTTACACTACCGGGTCTCTCAAAGCCATTTGAGCTGTTTTACTCCAAGAAGGACACGCCATAGGCTATGAAAGTCAAAGACTTGACCTTGTTGAGCAATCTCTAGGCATATGTGAAAAGGAACTCTACATGCCTTAGACTCATGGAAGCACTCTTTATTGGGGACTCCCTTCATTCTAAGAACGGATCATGAAAATCTTAAGTACTTCATGACGTAGACCAAGTTTGCTCTCCGACAAACAAATGATGTGGGAAAATTTTCTTTCATAATTTCATTTTCATATTACAAGTATAATCAAGTAGCCGATGTACTCTCAAGACGGTCGAGAGTGAATGCGGTTTCCATAGCAACTCACAACGATCTATCTTCTGTGATAGATGAGTATGCTATTGATCCTGGTTTTAGAGATGTGATTTCAGACCTTGCATTAGGGAATAAAGAGGAACCATTTACCTTACAAGATGGTTATCTTCTCTATGGCAATAGACTATGCGTTACTAACTCACTACGTGAGAAAGTAATGTATGAATCTCATGCTCCTCCTTATGTGGGGCATACAGGGATTCAGTCTACCCTAAAGGGGACTCAAACATATTTCTATTGGCCTACCATGAAAGCAAACATAGAAGAGTATGTTTTTAAATGTGTGGTATGCCAAAAGACAAAGTTTGATGCAGAGAAGCAACCCGGATTGCTTCAACCTTTGCCAATCCCTAATTCAACATGGGAGAGCATATCCATGGATTTTATCTTTGGATTGCCTAAGTCTATCCATGGGATTACGGGAATATGGACGATAGTAGTATAGGTTCAATAAACAAGCTCATTATATACCTATCAAAAAGACTATCAAAGCCCATCAAATGAGCAACCCTCTTCATTTCACAAATCTTCAAGTACCATGGCTTTGCCAATGTCCATAGTGTCGGATAGAGATCCTAGAATGACCAATAATTTTTGGAAGGGTCTCTTTGAGAATTTAGGAACAAGGATAAACTTCTCTTTGACCTATCACCCGTAAATGGATGGCCAAAGTGAAATAGCTAACCTAACAATTCTCGATCTACTAAAAGCCTATGTAACGGAAGTAGATCAAAGATCCCAATGGGAGAAGTACTTACCCTAAGTGGAGTACGCCTACAGTAACATTGTACATACTTCCACGGAAAAAACACCTTTTGAGATAATAGAGGAATGATCAAAAAGTCCCTTGCTACTTAAGGTACACGGGAAAAATCTTTGCTGCAGATGAGTATAGCCGAGACCTACAAGAATCTTTTGAAAAGATTAAGGATGCTATCTCTCTCTCACAGCAAAGGCAAAATGTTGCTACTGACAAGCACAGAACAACCCAAGCCTTTAAAGAATATGATTGGGTCTTACTCAGATTGGCACACGACGGGCAAGAATCCTACGGGACACCAAAAGTACTATGCTAAGTTAGCAAAAAGGTACTATGGTCCCTTCCAGATTCTTATGCGAATGAATGAGATGGCCTATCAACTCAAGTTGCTCAGCCATTGGCACATACACAATGCTTTCCATGTGACCCTACTAAAGCCTTACAAGGGAGAGCCACCTCAAGAACCAAGTATTGAAGACCCACCCTAGATCGAGAACCAAGAAGAGGTGCTGCAGGTAGAGTCCATTCTCCAACATGAAGACAAGGTACTAAGAGGTGGTAAGACTATCCAACTAAGAGTAGGAAATCCATTCTTGGGATTGTCTCCATGCCAACCAAACCTCTAGCCAACTCGCAATGGATGAATTCCTAAATGGATCATCCAAATTATGTCCTTAGAAAGATGTTCAAAAAAGGAGAAGAGGATTGTACATGGATATTAATATCACTCTTGGATACATGCTTACTTTACCGCCTTATCTTTCCAGTCGCAAGGAAACCATAGAGTTTTGTATTTAATGCAATAATGAAATTCTCTAAAATAACTCAAAAATGTCTCTCTAAGGTGATCCATGCATTGTAGTGTATGCAATGGTGTAATTGTTGTGATATTGCACAAATTTATCATGGAGTGAAGTGAACAAGACACCGAGCTTGCTCATCTTTAGCTGCATATTGTATCAAGCTTTGCCTTGTTTGTACTCTTTGGTCTTATCTAGCGGCTTAACAATAGACAAAAACTCCTTTCACATTAACCACTAAATGCAAAAATAGACTTGATTTACAAAAATAGCTGTTTCAAAAATAGACTTGATTTACAATGCAAAAAGTTATACAATAAATGTCTGTTTTGTAGAGCTAGTGCTTATCTCTAGATAAGCACAAAGTGAGATCATAATATTTTTATCTGCCACATGGATGTTGACTAAGATTCTTATATCTTTCACATGGGTTTTACACACATGGCTAGGATGATGATATGGAGAGAAGGTTCACACATGAGTTGGAGGTGTAACAAAGCTGACACCCTATTATCATTACCTTGAATAGCTTTGGAGACACCGGTTACTTGGCTGGAGATTTGTTCTCATTAACAATGATCACCAAAGCATCAAAATGGATTATAACCCAAGGTGACCTCAACATGAAGCAAAGGATATGGAGATCACTTTGAAAGAATACAATTTTGATAAAAGGAAAAGATAATGTAGTGGCAAATATCCTAAGTACGAAATCTGTTCTTGGGATTGTCTCTATCCCAAGCAAACCTATAGCCAACTCCCCATGGATAGATTCTTACAATGTGTCATCCAAATAATGTCCCCAGAAAGATGTTCAAAAAAGGACAAGGAATTGTACATGGATATTATTATCACTCTTGGATACATGCCTACTTTACCGATTTTGAATTCATCTTTTCAATCGCAAGGAAACCATAGAGTTTTGTATTCAATGCAATAATGAAATTCTCGAAAATAACTCCAAAATGCTTAGGGTGATCCATGCATTGTAGTGTATGCAGTGGTGCAATTGTCATGATATTGCACAAATTAATCATGGAGTGAATCGAACAAGACACCGAGCTTGCTCATCTTTAGCTGCATATTGTATCAAGCTTTGCCTTGTTTGTACTCTTTGATGTTATCTAGCGGCTTCAAAATAGACTACAACTCCTTTCGCATTAAGTAAACCTTTAGTTTTTTCTGCTAAGTGTCAAACCCTTGGCCGTTGAATTGTGGATATTTTAAATTCCCCCCCCCGAACCCCCAATGATGGTGTTTCTTTGGATGGATGGAGAGAGAGAGAGAGAGAGAGAGAGAGAGAGAGAGAGAGAGAGAGGAAAGTCTTGCCAATTTGAGATTGACACTATCTAATTTTCATGTGCAAGTTACATCAAGCTAAAATTATCATCATGTGTGATAGATACAACATATATTTATTTGAAAGTTCCAGAGAAATGAATGTTAATGTTACAATGATAAACACTTATTTGAAGCTCTTATTGCTTGATGTTCAAAGTTTGTCCCCTTCTTGGCTGCCATAAAGATTCAAATGATTGATGGTTTAATCAACGGTAGTGTGGAAATGGGTGCTTGTTTTATGAGGAAGTGCAAAGTTTGCATTTTGAGGAGGAGGACCTTGATGATGTAGTGGAAAATTAGCCTACCAAGTAGAAATGCGTCACTAGATGTAGTAATAGAAACAACGATCAAAGAGCCTTTTCACTAGATGATGTGGCTATAAGGACATACCATTTAAGAGATGGTCAAACATGGCAGGTGCAAGCTAGCCATGGATTACACATGCAATGGAGTATGAAACAGATTGATTATGTTGGCCAACTAGCAATAAATCTAGTCAAAACAATTAGTGCATGTTGGGAGTAAAGGTGGGCCGCATGCAAGGCTTTGAGCTAGTTGCTAAATTGGTAGGACATTGCTACAGAGCTTGTGGAGCAAGAGTTACAGTACACAAAAAGAACAATTAGAGTGGGACTCAATAGCCAGAGCATCAAGTGTTGTGCGTGCTTATTGCAAATAGCAAGGCCAAATAAATACAAGGGGAGATAGTGCACAAGTCACTATTTGATGGAATCAATGAGGACTATGGTGGAGCCCAAGCTAGATAGCAAAACTTCCAAGTTAAATTGGGGTGAGTAACTTCCAAAGCGTGCATAGTGATGGCTGGTAAATCACGAGTGTCAAGCTATTGAAAACCTGGGTATAGTTAAAGAGCTTGCACATGTATGTGTGTGTATGTGTGTGTGTGTGTGTGTGTGAGTGATTGATTGATGAGGCTATGCTTTGACAAGATATGGTTGTCTTTTAGCCAATCTTTTTCTCCTGAGAGTACTCTCCCATCACCAAAGTGTCCAAGTGGAGACACACACACACACACACACAAACACACACACACACACATCAATGTATGAGAAAATGATTTTTGGTTTCAATCATCTCCAAAAACTAGAGATTAAGAAATCAGTTGAAAGCTATTGCAAAGGGCTAACTAAACGCACACACAATCATTAATTGAACAAAGATTTTTTTATTTTCTAATGCAATCAAGCAAAAGTCTCCCCAAAATTGATCTTATTAATGAGTGAAACATACTTAATTGCTCTCTCAAGAATGTGTAAATGTGTGCAATTGATGCAATTTCACCTTCTTAATCAATCTTTTGTGGGTGGTGGTTCTAAACTTCTACATATCCCATCATAAATTGGCTTGCAAAGAGGAAAATTATACAATGTAGTTTAATTATATAGATGCAAAGGGGTGTTGAATCAGCAATTGCAATGGCCAACAAGATTTGTCAATGAAATCTAGCACAGAAAATTCTTAGGATCTAATTAGATTAAGGTGTGCTAATCTAGCTAATGGCTTTGATACCAAATGAAGCTATGGTGGATACATTAGTGATTTTTCATAACTTACACATAGTTTATGTAGAGATAATCTAGTGACTCATTGAGAGCTCAATATACAAAGAGAATGGTTTCAAAAATAGACTTGATTTACGATGCAAAAATTTGTACAACAAATGTCTGTTTTGTAGAGCTAGATATGATCTCTAGGTAAGCACAAAGTGAGATCATAATATTCTTTTCTACCACATGGAATGTTGACTAGGATTCATATATCTTTCACAAGGGTTTTTACACACATGGCTAGGATGATGATATGGAGAGAAGGTTCACACATGAGTTGAATGTGCAACAAAGCTTACACGCTATTATCATTACCTTGAATAGATTTGGAGACACCGGTTACTGGGCTGGAGATTTGTGCTCATCAACAATGATCACCAAAGCATAAAAATGGATCCCAAGGCAAACATGCTAAGTAGGAAATCTATTCTTAGGATTGTCTCCCATGACAAGCAAACCTCTAGACAACTTTCAATGGATGAATTCTTACAATGGATCATCCAAATTTGTACATGGATATTATTATCACTCTTGGATACATGCCTACTTTAGCGACTTTGAATTTATCTTTTCAATCACAAGGAAATCATAGAGTCTTATATTCAATGCAATATTGAAATTCTCGGAAATAACTCAAAAATGCCTCTCTAAGGTGATCCATGCATTGTAGTGTATGCAATGGTGCAATTGTCATGATATTGCACAAATTTATCATGGACTGAAGTGAACAAAACAACGAGCTCGCTCGAGCATCTTTAGGTGCATATTGTATCAAGCTTTGCTTTGTTTGTACTCTTCACCCTTATCTAGCGGCTTAACGATAGACCACAACTCCTTTTGCATTAAGTAAACTTTAGTTTTTTTTGCCACTTGAAGTGAACAAGACACCAAGCTTGCTCATCTTAGCTGCATATTGTATCAAGCTTTGCCTTGTTTGTACTCTTTGCTCTTATCTAGGGGCTTCACAATAGACCACAACTCCTTTTGCATTGAGTAAACCTTTAGTTTTTTCTCCCAAGTATCAAACCCTTGGCCGTTGAATTGTGGATATTTTTATCCCCCGACCCCATAATGATGGTGTTCCTTTGCATGTAGAGAGAGAGAGAGAGAGAGAGAGAGAGAGAGAGAGAGAGAGGAAGGTCTTGCCAATTTGACATTGACACTATCTAATTTTCATGTGCAAGTTACATCAAGTTAAAAGTATCATCATGTGTCATAGATATAGCATATATTTTTTGAAAGTTCAAGAGAAATGAACGTAAATTTTATGATGATAAACACTTATTTGAAGCTCTTATTGCTTGACGTTCAAAGTTTATCGCTTTCTTGGTTGCCATAAAGAATTCACATTCAAATGATTGATGGTTTAATGAATGGAGTGAGGAAATGGGTGCTTGGACTAAGCGCTTATGTCTTGTTTTACGAGTAAGTGCAAAGTTTGCATTTTGAGAAGGAGGACGTTGATGATATATTATAAACGCGAGGTGGAAAATTAGCCTACCAAGTAGAAATGTGTCACTAGATGTAGTAATAGGAACAAGGATCAAAGAGCCTTTTGACTAGATGATGTGGCTATAAGGACATACCATTTAAGAGATGGTCAAACATGGTAGGTGCAAGCTAGCCATGGACTGCACGTGGCATGGCGTATGAAAGAGATTGATTATGTTGGGTAACTAGCAAGTAATCTAGTTAAAACAATTACGTGCATGTTGGGAGTAAAGGTGGGCTGCACGCAAGGCTTTGAGCTGGTTGCTAAATTGGTAGCATAAGTAATACATGGAGAGCTGGGACATTGGTATAGAGCTTGTGGAGCAAGAGTTGCAGTTCACAAAAAGAACAATTGGAGTGGGACTCAATGGCCAGAGCATCAAGTGTTGTGCATGCTTATTGCAAATAGCAAGGCCAAATAAATACAAGGGGAGATAGTGCGCAAGTCACTATTTGATGCAATCAATGAGGACTATGGTGGAGCCCAAGCTAGATAGCAAAACTTCCAAGTTAAATTGGGGTAAGTAACTTTGGTAAGCCTGCATAGTGATGGCTGGTACATCAAGAGTGTCAAGCTATTGACAACCTTGGTGCAGCTAAAGACCTTGCACATGTATGTCTATGGGTGTGTGTGTGTGTGTGTGTGTGTGTGTGTGTGTGTGTGTGTGTGTGAGTAATTGATTGCACATGTATGTTTATGGGTGTGTGTGTGTGTGTGTGTGAGTGTGAGTGATTGATTGATGAGATATGGTTGTCTTTTAGCCATTTTTTAACCCTAAGAGTGCTCTCCCATCACCAAAGTGTCCAAGTGCACACACACACACACACACACACACACACACATCAATGTATGAGAAAATGAATTTTGGTTCCAATCATCTCCAAAAACTAGAGATTAAGAAATCAGTAAAAAGCTATTGCAAAGGGCTAAACGCATACACAATCATTAATTGAAACAAAGATTTTTGATTTTCTAATGCAATCAAGAAAAATTCACCCCAAAATTGATCTTATTAATGAGCAAAACATACTTAATTGCTCTCTCAAGAATGTGTAAATGTGTGCAATTAATGCAATTTCATCTTCTTAATCAATCTTTTGTGGGTGGTGCTTCTAAACTCCTACATATCCCATCCTAAATTGGCTTGAAAAGAGGGAAATTATACAATGTAGTTTAATTATATAGATGCAAAGGGGTGCTGAATTAGCAATTGCAATGGCCAACAAGACTTGTCGACGATGAAATCTAGCACAGAGAATTCGTAGGATCTAATTAGATTAAGGTGTGCTAATCTAAGGGTGAAGAGTACAAACAAGGCAAAGCTTGATACAATATGCAGCTAAAGATGAGCAAGCTTAGTGTCTTGTTCACTTCACTCCATGACAAATTTGTGCAATATCATGACAATTGCACCACTACATACACTACAATGCATGGATCACCTTAGAGAGGCATTTTTGAGTTATTCCCAAGAATTTTAATATTGCATTGAATATAAAACTCTATGATTTCCTTGCGATTGAAAAGATAAATTTAAAGTTGATAAAGCAGGCATGTATCCAAGAGTGATAATAATATCCATGTACTAATCCTCTTCTCCTTTTTTGAACATCTTTCTGAGGACATAATTTGTATGATCCATTGTAAGAATTTTCATCCATTGGGAGTTGGCTAGAGGTTTGCTTGGAATGGAGACAATCCTAAGAAATGATTTCCTACTTAAGATGTTTTCCACTACATTATCTTTTCCTTTTATTTACTTGGTTTCAAAATTGTATTCTTTCAAAGTGACCTCCATATCCTTTGCCTCATGTTGAGGTCACCTTGGGTTATAATCCATTTTGATGCTTTGGTGATCATTGTCGATGAGCACAAATCTCCAGCCAAGTAACCGGTGTCTCCAAAGCTATTCAAGGTAATGATAATAGGGTGTCAGCTTTGTTACAGCTCCAACTCATGTGTGAACCTTCTCTCCATATCATCATCCTAGCCATGTGTGTAAAAACCATGTGAAAGATATAAGAATCCTAGTCAACATCCATGTGGCAGATAAAAATATTATGATGTCACTTTGTGCTTATCTAGAGATAAGCACTAGCTAGCTCTACAAAACAGACATTTATTGTACAACTTTTTGCATTGTAAATCAAGTCTATTTTTGAAACCATCCATGTCCTTTCAAAGTGACCTCCATATCCTTACTTGGTGATCATTTTTGATGAGCAGAAATCTCCAGCCACAAGTAACCGGTGTCTCCAAATCTATTCAAGGTAATGATAATAGGGTGTGAGCTTTGTTGCACCTTCAACTCATGTGTGAACCTTCTCTCCATATTATCATCCTAGCGATGCGTGTAAAACCCATGTGAAAGATATACAAATCCTAGTCAACATCCCATGTGACAGAAAAGAATATTATGATCTCACTTTGTGCTTACCTAGAGATCGTATCTAGCTCTACAAATCAAACATTTGTTGTACAACTTTTTGCATCGTAAATCAAGTCTATTTTTGAAACCTTCCTCTTTGTATATTGAACTCTCAATGAGTCATTTAGTATCAAAGCCATTAGCTAGATTATCACACCTTAGTCTAATTAGATCCTAAGAATTCTCTGTGCTAGATTTCATTGATAAATCTTCTTGGCCATTGCAATTTCTAATTCAACAACTCTTTGCATCTATATAATTAAACTACCTTGTATAATTTCTCTCTTTTAAAGCCAGTCTATGATGGGATATGTAGGAGATTGGAACCATCACCCACAAAACATTGATTAAGAAGATGAAATTGCATTAATTGCACACATTTGCACGTTTTGAGAGATCAATAAACTCTTTTTCACTCATTAATAAGATCAATTTTGGGGTGAATTTTGCTTGATTGCATTAGTAAATAAACAATCTTTGTTTCAATTAGTGATTGTGTGTGCGTTTAGCTCTTAGGAATAGCTTTCAAACTAATTTCTAAATCTCTAGTTTTTGAAGATAATTGGAACCAAAAATTATTTTCTCATGCATTGATGTGTGTGTCTATGTGTCTGCACTTGGGCACTTTGGTGATGGGAGACCACTCTTAGGGAAAAAAAATTGGCTAAAAGACAACCATATCTTGTCAAAGCATAGCCTCATCAATCAATCAATCACACACACACACACACAAACACACATACATGTGGAAGCTCTTTAATTATACCTAGGTTGTCAATATCTTGACACTCTTGATTTACCAGCCATTGCTATGCAAACTTACCCAAGTTACTCACACCAATTTAACTTTAAATTTTGGTATCTAGCTTGGGCTCCACCATAGTCCTCATTGATTGCATCGAATCGTGACATGCGCACTATCTCCGCTTGTATTTATTTGGTCTTGCTATTTGCAATAACCACGCACAACACCTGATGGTCTGACCATTGGGTCCCACTCGAATTGTTCTTTTTGTGTACTGCAACTCTTGCTCCACATGCTCTATAGCATTGTCCCAGCTCTCCATGTATTACTTATGCTAGCAATTTAGCAATCAGCTCAAAGCCTTGCGTGCAACCCACCTTGACTCCCAATATGTGCGTAATTGTTTTGACTAGATTACTTGCTAGTTGTCCAACATAATCAACCTCTTTCATACTCCATGCACCACGTGCAATCCATGGCTAGCTTGCACCTGCCAGGTCTGACCATCTCTTAAATGGTATGTCCTTATATAGCCAGATCATCTAGTGAAAAGGCTCTTTGATCCTTGTTCCTATTCCTATATCTACTGACACATTTCTACTTGGTAAGGCTAATATATCATCAAGGCCCTTCTTCTCAAAACGCAAACTTTGCATTTCCTCGTAAAACAACATAACCACTTAGTCCAAGCGCCCATTTCCACACTACCACTGATTCAACCATCAAATATTTGAATGTGAATTCTTTATGACAGTCAAGAAGGAGATAAACTTTGAACATCAAGCAATAAGACCTTCAAATAAGTGTTTACTGTCGTAAAATTTACGTTCGTTTCGCTTGAACTTTCAAATATTATATGCTATATCTATCACACATGGTAAGGGCGAAGAGTACAAACAAGACAAAGCTTGATACAATATGCAGCTAAAGATGAGCAAGCGCGGTGTCTTGTTCACTTCACTCCATGATAAATTTGTGCAATATCATTACAATTGCACCACTGCATACACTACAATGCATGGATCACCTTACAGAGGCATTTTTGAGTTATTTCCAATAATTTCAATATATATATTGCATTGAAAATAAAACTCTATGATTTCCTTGCCATTAAAAAGATAAATTCAAAGTCAATTAAGTAGGTATGTATCCAAGAGTGATAATAATATCCATGTACAATCCTTTTCTCCTTTTTTGAACATCTTTTTGAGGAGATAATTTGGATGATCCATTGTAAGAATTCATCCATTGGGAGTTGGCTAGAGGTTCTCTTGAATCAGGAATGATAGTGTCAACAAGAGGGAAGGTCGCTGCAGTGACTTTACATACTAATATGCTTGCAGCAAATTTAGTCCATTTTAAGCTTGTGTCTGCTCAAGATAACATGGTATCCATCAGAAAGAACATTGCTAAGTGAGAGAAGATGCTTAGATCTCTCTCTCTCTCTCTCTCTCTCTCTCAAATGAGAAAGAATATCACTCTCATTGGCAAAAAATTCATTAAAAACATGGCCTTAATTGTATTTTAAAGGGCTAAAATTAAAAATTCCAGGCTAGTTTTGAGGGTGGCACTGAAGGAAACTTGCTAAATTTGGAGGATTTTAGTATAAAACTCGGTAAAAATCCAATTTTTTTGTTAAGATATTCAATGTTCTTTTTTTCATTTTGTTCCTACAAAAGGTTTTGGTGAACACTTCCTTGCAGGATCCTCTCTCTCTCTCTCTCTCTCTCTCTCTCTCTCTCTCTCTCTCTCTCTCTCTCGTGCACACACACACACACACACACACACACACACACACACACACACACACACACACACACACACACACACAGAACAGGATAGGAGATCCTTGGAAGACCATTATTACTTTTCAAGTCGTAACCAAAACTCCTCTTACCTATTTTAATCTTTAGACCTCTCCGAACAATTTTAATTGGTCTGGATCTTCAAATCATTCAAATTGTCTTGCTAGAAAGTGGATATTAACAGCATGACTCTATCAATGCTGATGACTAGCCTGTCGTACGGATATGGCACATGAAAAAGAACCTAGATTATAAACTATCAAATAATTGCTTGACCTAAAACACCAGTCAGCAGGTAGCATGGGTATGTTTTTTCTTCCCAACGCAACAGTTTAAGTCTTTTGGTGAAAACTGGCTTAGACAAAGCAGACAGCCCCAGCCAAACTTTGAGCATGGTTAATAATCGAGCCACTTGCAAGAAAGGGAGGCAAGCCCTAAAATTCTCCACTACATGTACATCATTTCTCACAATTGCATTAGTATGATCAACAAAATTTTGGAGGCACATTTGCTTCATAGAGCCAAGTACGTCTATGGCAGTGAGTTGGCCCTAATGCATAACATCTTTGATAGCATAGAGCATAGGAGAAAGTGGGAACCCTTGTCTTATGGATTTATGCAATGGAATAACATCTGCAAGAGTACCATTACCTGAAATTCTAGCTAATGCATTCTCAAAAAGAATGTGAAAAAGAATCTGTCCAAGCCCATATCATATAGACTTTGAAGTATGAACTTCCACTCAATTCTATCATAGGCCTTATCATACGTTATGTGGCCGATTGTTTGTGAGAAGATATTTTAGAAGAGAGCTCCATCAAACCAGACTTTTAGCATGGTAAATAATCGAGGCACTTGCAAGACAATGAGACAAGCCCTAGAATTCTCCATTGCATGTACATCATTCCTCACAAAAATGCATTGGTATGATCAACAAACTTTTGGAGGCACATTTGCTTCATAGAGCCTAGTACGTCTATGGCAGTGAGTTTGCCCTACTGCATAACATCTTTAACAAGCCAATCCAAGGCATTAGATGAGATAGCATAGAGCAAAGGAGAAAGTGGGAACCCTTGTCTTATGGATTTATGCAATGGAATAACATCTGTAAGAGTACCATTAAATGAAATTCTAGCTGATGTATTCCAAAAAAAAAAGTAAAAAAGAATCTGTCCAAACCCATATCATATAGACTTTGAAGTATGAACTCCCCTTCAATTCTATCGTAGGCCTTATCATACGTTCTATGGTGGATTGATTGTGAGAAGATCTTTTAGAAGAAAGTTTTTGCAATTTTGTAGTGCAATGATTAGCTTCCTAATTGCACCTGCATGATTTACTACTTGACTTCTGCTGCAATGCTACTACATCTCCTTGGAGCTACGTCACATTAACCAACTCTTGTAGACATCGTATTCTGCATTGCATTGGTCATGAGAGATATCTATATTTATTTGCAGATCGTTCCGAAATGCTTGCCTCATCAAATTTTCAAATAGGTTATCAACAGAGCTAGATGAGGAGTGTGATTGAAGCCAAAGGCTCATCAAACCATGACTTGCACTCGTGGCAATATTCCCCAATGCCTTTCCCTTGACATTGAGCTGTCTGCTTGGGGGGATGGCTTTATCAACAATCTGGCTTGTGGGCAGCCCTTGGGTAAACATAATTGGGTGCAACCTCAGCTTGCCAGATGGGGATGAGATGTTAGCACAGGTCCCCTAGCAGTATATATATAGAGTGTAGTGTAGAATATTGTTGTGCTCCCAATCCAAAATGAAGTAGCTAGCCTACTAATTTGGGTGACCAAATATTAAAGCTAGAATTGCTCGCCGCTAAAGGTTTGGCCAAAGAGCCATCCGCGGGTGCCACGTCGTAGGAGATGAGGGTGCAGCCGTCACTGGTGGTGATCTAGAAGGAGAGGCTCTAGCCGTCCAGCTGCACATTGCTCTGCCAATTCTGGCCTTAGTTTTTGGTCATGGCTTTCCATCCCGTGCGCAAGCCCTTGACAGAGATGGAGTGAACATCATCCACTCCTCCCACATTTGTACTGAGCACCATATTAAAGTAGGCATGACCATTCATGGTGAAGTGGATGCCACCCTTCTTGGCACAGGGCACCCGACGGTACTCCACAGGTATGATGCCTCCCCTGTACACTCCAATCTTCTCAAATGCTGGCTTCCATGTCAAAGTGCTGGGGAGGTGGGTTGCCCGCAGCTGCACCATCATAAGCTTTTCTATCCTCATGTCCACTTCGACATTTATTTATTTACCCTATATCATCTGCATTGCTAACAGCCTGATAGCATCATGGAAATTTCACAGTACCACTCTGGACCTCTCTCTCTCTCTCTCTCTCTCTCTCTCTCTCTCAGTCATCTGCATTGCTAACAGCCTGATAGCATCATGGAAATTTCAAAGTACCACTCTGGACCTCTCTCTCTCTCTCTCTCTCTCTCTCTCTCTCTCTTTTTGACTGAGAGAGAGAGAGAGAGAGAGAGAGAGAGAGAGAGAGAGAGAGAGAGAGAGAAGGGAGAAGAAGAAGAAGATTGTACCCTTCGTCCCATTAGGGTTTTGTAAGAGTGGGCACCGAAGGAGGATGATCACCTAGTTGTTGTCGACCTGGCTGAGCAGCACCATCATTACATCCCACGATGTTGTTAGAGAAAGGGAGTTGGCTAAGGGTGAAAACCTAAGGCTTGATCACTTCTCTCTCCTGATTGCTTGCTGTCGACTTGGCTGAGCAGCATTGCGAGTATAGCCTGCAACATTGTTAGAAAAAGGGACCTAGCTGAGAGAGTAGGTGGAACTGCAAGCTTGATCACACACACTCACTTTTTAGTAATCAGGCTCAGGGTCTGCTTAGCAATTAGTACACTTGGAAAGCGTCCATGGATAACTTGATGCACTTGCTGTCAATTGCCAGTAGGTTCCATGGCAGCGAGCTGAGCGGCTCAGATAGTGGGCATGGTGAAATGTGATTGTTGGCCCACTTTTTGTGTGCTAGCCATCATCAGGGATGTCTTGGGCATTGTGACAGGCTTCATTGGCCGCGTCTAAGAAACAAGCAACATGGAGAAAGGTGTTATAGGTTGCATTCCTTGTAGCTTGAGAGGCTTGAGTGTTTGCAAGCCATGGGTTGGAGCACCAATTGCTTGAAGAGATCCTAAACGAAACAAAGGGATTTGGAGGAATTTGAAGCATCCGAGCTCTTGGGCTGTGGGGGTTCACTCCTGACTAACATGTGCGCACCCGTAATTTAAGAAATATTACCTCAAGAAAGCTTGCCGTTGTTACATGCCAATGCCCACGTGGCAAGCCATTTGCCCATTTGCGAGTGTCCTCATAGTGTTCTTCTTGCCTGCAGTCTGACACGATCGCTGCCCAAGCAATGCTCACTGAATTCCATGTCAGTTGCTCACTTGATTCCACCTTTGTGACTGTCGAGAGATGGTTGCAGATCTTGCAAGGAGTTGCAGCCACATGGCAACATATCCTCTCATTTTAATATAGATATATAAGATGTGCCTTTTCTATTTATTTGGTATAGATTTGCTATTTATTATCCTTGAGGCCCACATGTATAAGGAGGCCATTTTAGACCTTCACTGTCCGCCTTGTTATCAAATAAGCAAGAACTACGAGGGAGCGCTCTGCTCGAAGGCCTGCTCCATGCAAGGTGCAAGGGGAAAGGAGGCCCAGGTTGGCCGGATGCTAGTGACCGCAACATGAGGCAAATGATATAGAGGTCACTAAAAGAATACCATTTTGAGAGCAAGTAAATAAAAGGAAAAGATAATGAGTGGCAAACATCCTAAGTAGGAAATCCATTCTTGGGATTGTCTTCATGCCAAGAAAACCTCTAGCCAACTCCCAATGGATGAATTCTGACAATGGATCATCCAATTATGTCCTCAGAAATATGTTCGAAAAAGAGAAGAGGATTGTAGATGGATATTATTATCACTCTTGGATACATGCCTACTTTACTGACTTTAAATTTATATTTTCAATTGCAAGGAAATAATGGAGTTGTTTTTTCAATGCAATACATATATTGAAGTTCTCAGAAATAACTCAAAAATGCCTCTCTAAGGTGATCCATGCATTGTAGTGTCTAAGGTGATCCATGCTTCTAGTGTATGGAGTGGTGCAATTTCATGATATTGCACAAATTTATCATGGAGTGAAGTGAACAACACACCGAGCTTGCTCATCTTTAGCTATATATTGTATCAAGCTTTTTTGCCTTGTTTGTACTCTTCGCCCTTGTCTAGCGCTTAACGAATAGACCACAACTGTTTCGCATTAAGTAAACCTTTAGTCTTTTCTCCAAGTGTGAAATCCTTGGCCATTGAATTGTGGATATTTTTATCCCCCCCCCCCCCAATGATGGTGTTCCTTTGCATGTGTAGAGAGAAGAGAGAGAGAGAGAGAGAGAGAGAGAGAGAGAGAGAGAGAAGGTCTTACCAATTTGATTGACGCTATCTAATTTTCATGTGCAAGTTACATCGAGCTAAAATTATCACCATGTGTCATAGATATAGCATATAATATTTGAAAGTTCAAGAGAAATGAATGTAAATTTTATAATAGTAAATACTTATTTAAAGCTCTTATTGCTTGTGTTCAAAGTTTATCCCCTTCTTGGTTGCCATAAAGAATTCACATTCAATTATTTGATGGTTAATCAATAGTAGTGTGAAATGGGTGCTTGAACTAAGTGCTTATGCATTGTTTAATGATGAAGTGGAAAGTTTGCATTTTTGAGAAGGAGGGCCTCGATGATATAGTTATAAAAGCAAGCGAGTTGGAAAATTAGCCTTACCAAGTAGAAATGTGTCACTAAATGTAGTAATAGAAACAAGGATCAAAGAGTCTTTTCACTAGATGATGTGGCAATAAGGACATACCATTTAAGAGATGGTCAGACATGGCAGTGCAAGCTAGCCAAGGATTGCATGTGGCATGGAGTATGAAAGAGGTTGATTGTGTTGAGCAACTAGCAAGTAATCTAGTCAAAATAATTAGGTGCATGTTGGGAATCAAGGTGGATGCATGCAAGGCTTTGAGTTGATTGCTAAATTGGTAGCATAAGTAATACATGGAGAGATGGGACAATGCTATAGAGCTTGTGAACAAGAGTTGCAATACACAAAAAGAATGATTGGAGTGGGACCCAATGGTCAGAGCATCAGGTGTTGTGCGTGCTTATTGCAAATAGTGAGGCCAAATGAATATAACGGGAGATAGTGCACATATCACGATTTGATGCAATCAATGAGGACTATGGTGAAGGCCAAGATAGACAGCAAAACTTCCAAGTTAAATTAGGGTGAGGCACTTGGTAAGTTTGCATCACAATGGCTAGTAAATAAAGAGTGACAAGCTATTGACAATGTGGGTATAATTAAAGAGCTTGCACAGTGTGTGTGTGCGTGTGTGTGTGTGTGGTGTGCGCGCGTGTGTGTGTGAGTGATTAATTGATGAGGCTATGCTTTGACAAGATATGGTTGTCTTTTAGCCAATTTTTTCCCTAAGAGTGGTCTCCCATCACCAAAGTGCCCAAGTGCACACACACACCACACACACACACATCAATGTATGAGAAAATGATTGAACCTTTCAAAATCTAGAGATTAAGAAATCAGTTGAAAGCTATTCCAAAGGCTAAATGCACACACAATCCACTAATTGAAACAAAGATTTTTTATTTTCTAATGCAATCAAGCAAAATTCACCCCAAAATTGATCTTATTAATGAGAGAAAATACTTAATTTTTCTCTCAAGAACGTGTAAATGTGTGCAATTAATGCAATTTCATCTTTATAAACAATCTTTTGTGTGATGTTCTAAACTCGTATAATTCCCATCATAAATTGGCTTCAAAAGAGGGAATTGATACAATATAGTTTATTTATATAGATGAAAAGGAGTGTTCAATTAGCAATTGCAATGGCCAAGAAGATTTGTCAATAAAATCTAGCACAGAGAATTCTTACGATCTAATATGTTTAAGTTCTGCTAATCTAGCTAATGGCTTTGATACCAAACGAAGCTATGTGGATACATTAGTGATTATTCATAACTTACACATAGTTAATATAGAGATAATCTAGTGACTCATTGAGAGCTCAATATAAAAAGAGGATGGTTTCAAAAATAGACTTGATTTATGATGCAAAAAGTTGTACAAGAATTGTCTGTTTTGTAGAGCTAGATACGATCTCTAGGTAAGCCCAAAGTGAGATCATAATATACTTATCTACCACATGGGATGTTGATTAGGATTCATATATCTTTCACAGGGTTTTACACATATGGCTAGGATGATGATAAGGAGAGAAGGTTCACACATCAGTTGAAGGTGCAAAAAAGCTCACACCCTATTATCATTACCTGAATAGCTTTGAGACACATCGTTACTTGGCTGGAGATTTGTGTTCATCAACAATGATCACCAAAGCATAGAAATGGATTACAACCCAAGGTTGCAATATGAGGCAAAGATATGGAGGTCACTTTGAAAGAATATAATTTTGAGAGCAAGTAAAGAAAAGGAAGAGATAATGAAGTGGCAAACATCCTAAGTAGGAAATCCGTTCTTTGGATTGTCTCCATGCCAAGCAAATCTCTATCCAACTCCCAATGGATGAATTCTTACAATGGATCATCCAAATAATGTCCTCAAAAAGATGTTCAAAAAAGGAGAAGAGGATTGTACATGGATATTATTATCAGTCTTGGATGCATACTTACTTTGCTGACTTTAAATTTATATTTTCAATCACAAGGAAATCATAGAGTTTTTTTTTTCAATGCAATATATATATTGAAATTTTTGGAAATAACTCAAAATTGTCTCTCTAAGGTGATCCATGCATTGTAGTGTATGGAGTGGTGCAATTATCATGATATTGCGCAAATTTATCATAGAGTGAAGTGAACAAGACACCAAGCTTGCTCATCTTTAGCTGTATATTGTATCAAGCTTTGCCTTGTTTGTACTCTTCGCCCTTGTCCAGTGGCTTAACGATAGACCACAACTCTTTCGCATTAAGTAAACCTTTAGTTTTTTTCTGCCAAGTGTGAAATCCTTGGCCGTTGAATTCTGGATATTTTTATCCCCCCCCCCAAATGATGGTGTTCCTTTGCACGTAGAGAGAGAGAGAGAGAGAGAGAGAGAGAGAGAGAGAGAGAGAGAGAGGTCTTGCCAATTTGATTAACACTGTCTAATTTTCATGTGCAAGTTACATCAAGCTAAAAGTATCACCATTTGCGATAGATATAGCATATATTATTTGAAAGTTCAAGAGAAATGAACCTAAATTTTATGATGGTAAATACTTATTTAAAGCTCTTATTGCTTGATGTTCAAAGTTTATCCCCTTCTTGGCTGCCATAAAGAATTCACATTCAAATATCTGATAGTTTAATCAATGGTAGTGTGGAAATAGGCGCTTGGACTAAGTGCTTATGTGTTGTTTTACAAAGAAGTGGAAAGTTTGCATTTTGAGAAGGAGGGCCTCGATGATATATTTATAAAAGCAAGCAAGGTGGAAAATTACCTTTACCAAGTAGAATGTATCTCTAGATGTAGTAATAAAAACAAGAATTAAAGATCCTTTTCACTAGATGATGTGGCTATAAGGACATACCATTTAAGAGATTGTCAGACATGGTAGGTGGAAGCTAGCCATGGATTGCACGTGGCATGGAGTATGAAAGAGGTTGATTATGTTGGGAAACTAGCAAGTAATCTAGTCAAAACAATTACGTGCATGTTGGGAGTCAAGGTGGCTGCATGCAAGGTTTTGAGCTAGTTGCTAAGATTGGTAGCATAAGTAATAGATGGAGAGCTGGGACAATGCTATAGATCTTTTGGAGCAAGAGTTGCAGTACACAAAAAGAACAATTGGAGTGGGACTCAATGTCAGAGCATCAGGTGTTGTACGTGCTTATTGCAAATAGTGAGGCCGAAGAAACAGAAGGGGAGATAATGCGTATGTCACGATTTGATGCAATGAATGAGGACTATGTGGAGACCAAGCTAGACAACAAACCTTCCATCTTTGATTGGGATGAGTAACTTGGATAATTTTGAAAGCAATTGCTGGTAAATCAAGAGTGTCAAGCTATTGACAACCTGGGCATAGTTAAAGAGCTTGCACATGTATGTGTGGTGTGTGTGTGTGTGTGTGTGTGTGTGTGTGTGTGTGAGTGATTGATTGATGACACTATGCTTTGACAAGATATGGTTGTCTTTTAGCCATATTTTTTTCTAAGAGTGGTCTCCTATCACCAAAGTGCCCAAATGATTTTTGGTTCCAATCATCTCCAAAATCTAGAGATTAAGAAATCAATTGAAAGCTATTCTAAAGGGCTTAAACGCGCACACAATCACTAATCAAAACATAGATTTTTTTTTTCTAATGCAGAGAGAGAGAGAGAGAGAGAGAGAGAGAGAGATAGAGAGGTCTTACCAATTTAATCGACACTGTCTAATTTTCATGTGCAAGTTCCATCCAAGCTAAAGTATCACCATTTGTAATAGATATAGCATATATTTTTTGAAAGCTCAAGAGAAATAAATGTAAATCTTACGATGGTAAACACTTATTTAAAGCTCTTATTGCTTGATGTTCAAAGTTTATCCGCATCTTGGCTGCCATAAAGAATTCACATTCAAATATTTTATGGTTTAATCAATGGTAGTGTGGAAATGGGCGCTTGGACTAAGTGCTTATGTGTTGTTTTACGAGAAAGTGGAAAGTTTGCATTTTGAGAAGGAGGGCCTTGATGATATATTTATAAAAGCAAGCAAGGTGAAAAATTAGCCTTACCAAGTAGAAATGTGTCACTAGATGTAGTAATAGGAACAAGATCAAAGAGTCTTTTCACTAGATGATGTGGCTATAAGGACATACCATTTAAGAGATGGTGAGACATGGCAGGTGCGAGCTAGTCAAGTATTGCACGTGGCATGGAGTATGAAAGAGGTTGATTATGTTGGGCAACTAGCTCGTAATCTAGTCAAAATAATTACGTGCATGTTGGGAGTCACGCAAGGCTTTGAGCTGGTTCCTAAATTGGTAGCATAAGTAATACATGGAGAGCTGGGAAACTGCTATAGAGCTTGTGGAGCAAGAGTTTAGTACACAAAAAGAACAATTGGAGTGGGACCCAATGGCCAAAGCGTCAGGTGTTGTGCGTGCTTATTGCAAATAGCAAGGCCAAATAAATACAATGGGATATAGTGCACACGTCACGATTTGATGCAATCAATGAGGACTATGGTGGAGCCCTATCTAGACAGCAAAACTTCCAAGTTAAATTGGGTGAGGCACTTGGGTAAGTTTTCATAGCAATTGATGGTAAATCAAGAGTGTCAAGCTATTGACAACCTGGGCATAGTTAAAGAGCTTGCACATGTGTGTGTGTGTGTGTGTGTGTGTGTGTGTGTGTGTGTGTGTGTGAAATATAAATTGATGAAGCTATGCTTTGACAAGATATGGTTTTCTTTTAGTCAATTTCTTTCCCTAAGAGTGGTCACCCATTAGCAATATGCCCAAGTGTAACACACACACACACACACACACACACACACACACACACACACATCAATGTATGAGAAAATGATTTTTGTTCCAATCATCTCTAAAAACTAGAGATTAATATATCAGTTGAAGGCTATTCCAAAGGGCTAAACATACACACAATCACTAATTGAAACAAAGTTTTTTTTTATTTTCTTATGCAAACAAGCAAAATTCACCCCAAAATTGATCTCATTAATGAGCGAGAAATACTTAATTGCTCTCTCAAGAACGTGTAAATATATGACATTAATGCAATTTCATCTTCTTAATCAATCTTTTGTGGGTCATGGTTCTAAACTCTTACATATCCCATTCATAAATCCGCTTCAAAAGAAGGAAATTATACAATATAGTTTAATTATATAGATGCAAAAGAGTGTTGAATTAGCAATTGCAATGGCCAAGAAGATTTGTCAACAAAATCTTCCACAGAGAATTTTTAGAATCTAATTAGATTAAGGTGTGCTAATCTAGCCAATGGCTTTCATACCAAATGAAGGTATGGTGGATACATTAGTGATTTTTCATAATTTACACAGAGTTAATGTATAGATAATCTAGTGACTCATTGAGAGCTCAATATACAAAGAGGATGGTTCAAAAATAGACTTAATTTATGATGCAAAATGTTCTACAACAAATATCTATTTTGTAGAGCTAGATACGATCTCTAGTTAAGCACGAGTGACATCATAATATTCTTATCTGCCACATGCGATGTTGACTAGGATTCGTATATCTTTCACATGGTTTTTACACACATGGCTAGGATGATGATATGGAGAGAAGGTTCATACATGAATTGAAGGTGCAACAAAGCTCAGACCCTATTATCATTACCCTGAGTAGCTTTGGGGACACCGGTTACTTGGCTGGAGATTTGTGCTCGTCAACAATGATCACCAAAGCATAAAAATGCATTATAACCCAAGGTGACCTTAACATGAGGCAAAGGATATAGAGGTAACTTTGAAAGAATACAATTTTGAGAGCACGTAAATAAAAGGAAAAGATAATGTAGTGGCAAACATCCTAAGTAAGAAATCCATTCTTGGGATTGTCTCCATGCCAAGCAAACCTCTAGCCAACTCCCAATGCATGAATTCTTACAATGGACCATCCAAATTATGTCCTTAGAAAGATGTTCCAAAAAGGAAAAGAGGATTGTACATGGTATTATTATCACTCTTGGATACATGCCTACTTTACCGACTTTGAATTTTTCATTTCAAACACAAGGAAATCATAGAGTTTTATATTCAATGCTATATATTTATTTATTTATTTATTTACTTTTTTGGAATTCTCGTAAATAACTCAAAAATGCCTCTCTCAGGTGATACATACATTGTAGTGTATGCAGTGGTGCAATTGTCATGATATTGCAAAAATTTATCGTGGAGTGAAGTAAACAAGACACCGAGCTTGCTCATCTTTAGCTGCATGTTGTATCCAGCTTTGCCTTGTTTGTACTCTTCACCCTGATCTAGTGGCTTAACGATAGACGAGAACTCCTTTTGCATTAAGTAAACCTTTAGTTTTTTCTACCAAGTGAGAAACCCTTGGCCATTGAATTTTGGATATTTTTATCTCCCACCCCCCCCCCCCCCCCCCCCCCCCCCCCCCCCCCCCCCCCCCCCCCTTGCCCCTCCCAATGATGGTGTTTCTTTGTATGTAGAGAGAGAGAGAGAGGAGAGAGAGAGAGAGAGAGAGAGAGAGAGAGGTCTTGCCAATTTGATTGACACTGTCTAATTTTCATGTGCAAGTTACATCAAGCTAAAAGTATCACCATGTGTGATGGATATAGCATATATTTTTTCAAAGCTCAAGAGAAATGAACACAAATTTTACGATGGTAAACACTTATTTGAAGCTCTTATTGCTTGATGTTCAAAGTTTATCCCCTTCTTGGCTGCCATAAAGAATTCACATTCAAATATTTGATGGTTTAGTCAATGGTAGTGTGGAAATGAGCGCTTGGATTAAGTGCTTATATGTTGTTTTAACGAGGAGGTGGAAAGTTTGCATTTTGAGAAGGAGGGCCTTGATGATATATTTATAAAAGCAAGCAAGGTGAAAAATTAGCCTTACCAAGTAGAAATGTGTCACTAGATGTAGTAATATGAGCAAGGATCAAAGAGCCTTTTCACTAGATGATGTGGCTATAAGGACATACCAGTTAAGAGATGGTCAGGACATGGTAGGTGCAAGCTAGCCATGGATTGCACATGGCATGGAGTATGAAAGAGGTTGATTATGTTGGGCAACTAGCAAGTAATCTAGTCAAAACAATTACGTGCATGTTGGGAGTCAAGGTGCGCTGCACACAAGGCTTTATCTGGTTGCTAATTGAATGATTGGAGTGGGACCCAATGGTCAGAGCATCAAGTGTTGTGCGTGCTTATTGCAATTAGCTAGGCCAAATAAGTACAAGGGGATAATGCGCATGTCACGATTTGATGCAATCAATGAGGACTATGGGGAGCCTAAGCTAGACAACAAAACTTCATGTTTGATAGGGTGAGTAACTTGGGTAAGTTTGCATAGCAATCGCTGGTAAATCAAGAGTGTCAAGCTATTGACAACTTGGGTATAGTTAAAGAGCTGGCACATGTGTGTGTGTGTGTGTGTGAGTAAGTGATTTATGAGGCTATGCTTTGACAAGATATGGTTATCTTTTAGCCAATTTTTTTTTCTAAGAGTGGTCTCCCATCACCAAAGTGCTTAAGTGCAGCCACACACACACACAGATCAATGTATGAGAAAATGATTTTTGGTTCGAATCATCTCCAAAAACTAGAGCTCAATAAATTAGTTGAAAGCTATTTCAAAGGGCTAAAGCGCACACAATCACTAATTGAAACAAAGATTTTTGATTTTCTAATGCAATCAAGAAAATTCATCCCAAATTTGATCTTATTAATGAGCGAGAAATACTTATTTGCTCTCTTAAGAACGTGTAAATCTAAGCAATTAATGCAATTTCATCTTCTTAATCAATCATTTGTGGGTGGGTTCTAAACTCGTACATATCCCATCATAAATTGGCTTCAAAAGAGGAAAATTTTATAATGTAGTTTATTATATAGATGCAAAGGAGTGTTGAATTATCAATTGCAATGCCAAGAAGATTTGTCAATGAAATCTAGCACAAAGAATTCTTAGGATCTAATTAGATTAAGGTGTGCTAATCCAGCTAATGCCTTTGATACTGAATGAATCTATGGTGGATACATTAGTGATTTTTCATAACTTACACATAGTTAATGTAGACATCACCAAAGCATAAAAATGGATTATAACCCAAGGTGACCTCAACATGAGGCAAAGGATATGGAGGTCACTTTGAAAGACACAATTTTAAGAGGAAGTAAATAAAAGAAAAAGATAATGTAGTGGCAAACATCCTAAGTAGGAAATCCGTTCTTGGGATAGTCTCCATACCAAGCAAACCTCTAGGCAACTCCCAATGGATGAATTCTTATAATGGATCATCCACATTATGTCCTCAGAAAGATGTTCAGAAAAGGAGAAGAGAATTGTACATGGATATTATTATCACTCTTGGTACATGCCTACTTTACCGACTTTGAATTTATCTTTTCAATCGCAAGGAAATTATAGAGATTTATTTTCAATGCTATATATATATTGAAATTCTCAGAAATAACTCAAAAATGCCTCTCTAAGGTGATGCATGCATTGTAGTGTATGCAGTGGTGCAATTGTCATGATATTGCACAAATTTATCATGGAGTGAAGTGAACAAGACACCGAGCTTGCTCATCTTTAGCTACATGTTGTATCAAGCATTGCCATATTTGTACTCTTCGCTCTTATCTAGCAGCTTAATGATAGACCATAACTCCTTTTGCATTAAGTAAACCTTTAGTTTTTCTGCCAAGTGTGAAACCCTTGCCCGTTGAATTGTGGATATTTTTATCTCTCCCCCCCGCCCCCCCCAACCGCCAAATGATGGTGTTCCTTCGTATATAGAAAGAGCAAGAGAGAGAGAGAGAGAGAGAGAAGAGAGAGAGAGAGAGAGAGAGAGAGAGAGAGAGAGAGAGGAAGGGCTTGCCAATTTGATTGACACTATCTAATTTTTATGTGCAAGTTACATCAAGCTAAAAGTATAAGATAAATCATTTATTTTTTGAAAGCTCAAGAGAAATGAACATAAATTTTACGATGGTAAACACTTATTTGAAGCTCTTATTGCTTGATGTTCAAAGTTTATCCCCTTCTTGGCCGCCTTAAAGATTCACATTCAAATATTTGATGGCTTAATCAATGGTAGTGTGGAAATGGGCGCTTGGACTAAGTGCTTATGTGTTGTTTTATGAGGAAGTGGAAAGTTTGCATTTTGAGAAGGAGGGACTAGATGATATATTTATAAAAGCAAGCGAGGTGGAAAATTAGCCTTACCAAGTAGAAATGTGTCGCTAGATGTAGTAATAGGAACAAAGGTCAAAGAGCCTTTTCACTAGATGATGTGGCTATAAGCACATACCAGTTAAGAGATGGTCAGACATGGCAGGTACAAGCTAACCATGGATTGCACGTGGCATGGAGTGTGAAAGAGGTTGATTATATGGGCAACTATCAAGTAATCTAGTTAAAACAATTAAGTGCATATTGGGAGTCAAGGTGGGTGCGCAAGGCTTTGAGTTGGTTGCTAAATGGTAGCATAAGTAATAGATGGAGAGCTAGGACAATGCTATACAGCTTGTGGAGCAAGAGTTGCCATCCACAAAAAGAACGATTGGAGTGGGACCCAATGGTCAAAGCATCAGGTGTTGTGCGTGCTTATTGCAAATAGTGAGGCCAAATAAAGACAATGAGAGATAGTGCGCCTGTCATGATTTGATGCAATTAATGAGGACTATGGTGGAGCTCAAGTAAGACAACAAAACTTCCAAGCTAAATTGGGGTGAGGCACTTGGGTAAGTTCGCATAGCAATGGCTGGTAAATCAAGAGCTTAAAGAGCTTGCACATGTGTGTGTGTGTGTGTGTGTGTGTATGTGATTGATTGATGAGGCTATGCTTTGACAAGATATGGTTGTCTTTTAGCCAATATCCCCCCCTAAGAGTAGTCTCCCATTACCAAAGTGCCCAAGTGCAGACACACACACACACACACATCAATGTATGAGATGGTTCCAATCATCTCCAAAAACTAGAGATTAAGAAATCAGTATAACATTATCCAAAGGGGTAAACTCACACATAGTCACTAATTGAAACAAAGATTTTTTATTTTCTAGTGAAATCAAGCAAAATTTACCCCAAATTGATCTTATTAATGAGCAAAAACTACTATTAATTACTCTCTCAAGAACGTGTAAATATATGACATTAATGCAATTTCATCTTCTTAATCAATCGTTTGTGGGCGATGGTTCTAAACTCCTACATATCCCATCATAAATCGGCTTCAAAAGAGGGAAATTATACAATATAGTTTAATTATATAGATGCAAAGGAGTGTTGAAATAGCAATTGCAATGGCCAAGAAGATTTGTCAATGAAATCTAGCACAGTTTATTCTTAGGATCTAATTAGATTAAAGTGTGCTAATCTAGCTAGTCGAGCTTTGATACCAAATGAAACTATGGTGGATACATTAGTGATTTTTCATAACTTACACATAGTTAATGTAGAGATAATCTAATGACTCATTGAGAGTCCAATATACAAAGAGAATGGTTTCAAAAATATACTTGATTTACGATGCAAAAAGTTGTACATCAAATGTCTGTTTTGTAGAGATAGATACGATCTCTAGGTAAGCACAAACTGACATCATAATATTCTTATCTGCCACATGGGATGTTGACTAGGATTCGTATATCTTTCACATGGGTTTTACACACATGGTTAGGATGATGATATGGAGAGAAGGTTCATCATGAGTTGAAGGTGCAACAAAGCTCCCAACCTCTTCTCATTACCTTGAATAGCTTTAGAGACACCTGTTACTTGGCTGGAGATTTGTGCTCATCAACAATGATCAGCAAAGCATAAAAATGGATTATAATCCAAGGTGACCTCAACATGAGGCAAAGGTTATGAAGGTCACTTTGAAAGAATACAATTTTGAGAGCAAGTAAATAAAAGGAAAAGATAATGTAGTGGCAAACATCCTAAGTAGGAAATCCGTTCTTGGGATTGTCTCCCTGCCAAGAAAACCTCTAGCCAACTCCCAATTGATGAATTCTTACACTCGATCATCCAAATTATGTCCTAAGAAAGATGCTCAAAAAAGGAGAAGAGGATTGTACATGGATATTATTATCACTCTTGGATACATGCCTATCTTTACCAACTTTGAATTTATCTTTTCAATCACAAGGAAATCATAGAGTTTTATTTTCAATGCAATATATATATATTGAAATTCTTGAAAATAACTCAAAAATGTCTCTCTAAGGTAATCCATCATTGTAGTTTTAGCTAGAGAGAGTAATCACCAACATTATCATAGTGGTAGTGTGGTGTGTGGTGTGTGTGTGTGTTTGTGTGTGTGTGTGTAGGATGAAATCAACCAACAAAGCATAAAAAAGAAAATCGTCCGTAGGTTAAAATAGTGCAAAAAATGTATATTCATTATGTATAACTTGGGCAATGTAGAATCAAGAAGGAAAAAAACTCCCATTAAACCACTTGCATGCAAGATATGGTAAGTCCGCCAAATGTTACCTTCCACCATAATAGCCAACAATAGAAAGAGAGTTAGAAATGGTAGGTAGGTGTCATCAATGAAGGAAACTTGTTATCGATGTCCACCATAGCTTAAGGCAAGCAATTTAAAGAGGAGGTAGTCCTATGGTGAAGGCCCAGACCTAAATTTTTTTCAAAGTTGAGTTCTAGTTGGACCCACAGTCTGTAATCCCTTAACTGGTGTTAGGTGGTCCTTTGTAGACTCTATTTCTAGTCCCCTGCTCACGGCTACTATAGTCTTTGACTTTGCTGGTTTAAGGCTTGCACGTCCAAAAACTACAGTTATTGTTTCTACTTTTATTTATGTTTATATTGTTCTTTTTTCAGGACTGCATATACCCTATAGAAAAACAACCTGCATAAGCACTATACACAACCCTGAGAATCATGCAAAGATCCTTGAACATATTAAGCTATACCCTAAGGACCGTAAACCAAAGAATCCTTTGGCAGTTAGAACTAGACCCTTCCTCTTTACGAAGGCCAAAGATTGTATTACTTACTATGGTAAGTATAAGTGAACCTCACCACACTTTTTTGAAAAATTGCAGACTCTTGCTCTCTCACAAGCCCCTCTCAGTGGCCACATCTCTTGTACTCAGATATTTTAGTAGTTTGGATGCTTTTCAACTAATATATGATTCGGCTCTTTCCTCTGACAAAAAATTATATGTCTTACATATGCAGTCTTTTAATGATTGGGTCAAAATTTTGGCTACTCTGGATAAAGACTCCATTGGAAGGGGTGAATTTAATTCCCCAATACATAGCCTAACTTCTCCTACTCTCCTCACAATACCAGCAAGAGCTTGCTCTATTTTCTTCCTTTGGTGCTAATCTATCTAACCTTCTAAGGAAGTTATGTGGTCTTAATCTCTCTTTGTCTATACACCGGCTACTCCAACTATTCCACAAACTGATGGAATCTTTTGTCTGGATAGTGCAGTCCTTGAAACAGTTAAGAAATTTCAGAGTGATTTTTGCTCCCTCAATGACTCTAACCTCCTAGAGATGGTGCCTAAAATATCCAAAGTTTTTCTTATCTTATTTGTTAGACAAATTGAAATTGAATTCCTTGGGGTTGACCATCAGCGGTGGAACTTGCCCAAAAAAGCTTTCTTAGCGCCCATTTTGAGTGAAACTTGGGTTTACCTTGCTAACCTCCCTGCCTCTACTGGAAGATTCCAGACTCAAGATTCTAAAAGGACGGCAATTTTTGGACAAAGGGGAGCTTATCAAAGCGCCCTTCAATCTCAATCTCATTGACCACTTCAAATGCCCCTCCAATACTGACCTCTACATCCGTACTAAAGGAAACATGGAATTTGTCAAGAGTAATCTGAATTTTTATACTGAATCCATTTGGAATGTCTTTCGATCTTATGTTAATGTGCTGCAGATTTCTTGACCCTAAAGCCTCTTGTGAATCCAGTATCATGTGGTTAGATCATACCATTTGGTTTATTCTCAACCATCTGGACTTACTCTTCCAAGAAAAACCTGTGGATTTTTACCTCTCCCTCATTTGCTCTTGCTAAGCAAATTGTAATTGCACAGATTGCCTTTAGCTCTGATGAACCTGAAATTTACTTTAAAGGTGTTAAGATCATCAGTAGTTAAAAACCTGTATTGATGAGGATGACTCCCCTACTCTCAAAAGATCCAACACTTTGATTGCCCCCAACTCCTTCACTTCCTTTCTAACACCTAGCTCATCCTCTAACCGGGGGAAAGTTCGTAGCTACACAAGGGGTAGAGGCAAGTTTTTCTCCATCAAAAAATTCCCTGAAATTTAAACCTTGGTGATATTGTAGATTACTACAAGTCCTTGCGGAAGAAGAACTCTCGACAAAGTGGATCAGGACAATGGATTCATCTACATACACTATACTGTCTCTTTCACAATGTACTCCTCGATTGAAACCAACCAAAAACTCTTTTTTGTGAGTGATTTGATCTGTTTTTTGGCAATCAATATACGTATAGGATTGGAAGTATCAACAAGCCATAAAGAAGTTAATTTACAGTAATGACTTTCTTCAGTAGGATTTTGTTTCCCATTGTACATGCTTTTAATTTATCACCTTTTGCAAGAATTTTGAGGCTTATGGTAACCATATTTGTACTTGTGATCTTAGCATTATTGAAAATACTAAAATACGTAGAATTTTGGCCAAAAGATTCAATCATATACCTAACTTTTCCAAAAACCCCTACCTTGCTCTATCAGCTTTACTAAGTTGCCTCACTGACCTTGTCAGTGCTCTCCAACTAGAGATGACAGTCCTACAGGACTTAAGGGAAGTTGTGAAGGAATGCTTCCTTCAAAAAGTATCACAACTACCTAAAAAAAGGTTATCCTCTGATGAATCCTGGCTTACATCTTAGCTAGCTTTTGGTTTTCTAAAATTCTCTAATAAATGGTTTGTTGTCGAGCTTGACAAAAGCTCTAATTATCCCACTATTTTATGCAAATATCTTGCGTGGAAGGCCGCTCGCAATTGAGTATCTGGAAAGGAATTCTATAGTATTAAATCTCCACTACAAACAGTTACCAATAATATTGCAAAACACTTAGGGAATCTAGCTACCCCATTCTGAACACTAAGTTACATGTATTATTTTCCACTTATAAAATTCATATCCATAAGTTCAAATGGATATCTGATGCCTCCAATAGTATTTTTACTGATATCACCAAGGATATTACGTTATGACTTGACCTTATACTAACCGAATTTGAGCTTATTTGTGCCACTAAACAAAAAATATGTCAGGACTTCTTACATATTCAGTACAATCCCTTTTGGCGTGCAAAAAACTCTATAGAAGTCTCTCTTTCCTCAGTAAATCTTCCACAATTTTTACTGCAAACATTACACAATGTTACAAAAACGTTCCCCTGGAAGGGGATCTTGGTCCTAAGACTATTCTTGCCAAAGTGATTAAAATGGCTTTCTCCAATGCTAGAAAGAAGAAACTTTTTTACATCTCTCTTTCCAAAAAACCCAGGTGGATAAAAGTAACTCACACTCCTTACATTTTAATGAAGCTAAGCTTTGCTTTTACATCTCCTTGTTGCTTTGTAACTGCACTATAGTTTTCAGCGGTCTATGCTTTAACTAATGCCTAGGCATCCCCATAGGATTCTCATGCTCTCCACTTATGTGTAATATTTACATTGCTTTCTTTGAATACAAGTGGTGTCTCAAAACCATGGAATCATACAAAAATAAGCTTTCACAGTTCATACATACCTATAGATATATGGATGACATACCTCACTGCCTTAAAATTGAACCCACATCTCTCCATAAGATCATCACACTTCATGGGGCCTTTTGCACATTAAACCAATTCCTTAAACTTTCTATCTTCCTTCATATCATATCTGTCGGTGGGTATGACGGTTTGTTTGGAAAAGGGATCTCCTGAAACTACCACTTGTGAAATTCACCAGAATAGCAATAGACCTCACAAAGCTGCTATTAGCTCATGTGTCAGCCTGCTACACTTAATTTTCTATTCTTCCTCTAACTCTTTTCTTGCCTGGAGGGAGGTTAATCTACTAATCAAAAAGCATTGCCTTAACGAGTTAATAGAAACCAGATCTGCAACACTATTACACAGGCTCTTACCCACATAGTTTGCATGGGTTACACTTTAAACAAGAGAATCTCATTTCTCTAATAAGGTAGTAGGCCCATACAATGGGCCTACTACCAACCCATTGTGTATGGCGCCTAGGTTAGAGAGGGTACACACACACACACACACACACACACACACACACACACACACACACGGTGTTACTTTAGTACTCTTGGTTTTCTTTTAGCTTAAATTAAAAAAAGGGGACCACACATAGACCTACCCCTTGGATCGGGACCTGTGGGGGTGGTTTTTTATGGCAATGATAAACACACACACACTGGGTTACTTAATTAGTTCTTGACCTATTAAAAAAAGAGAGCTTCAAAGTATTTGAGCCTCCACTATGAGACTTAACCCTTCATTAAAAACCTCTAGCCAACTCCCAATGGATGAATTCTTACAATGGATCATCCTGATTATTGCCTAAGAAAGATGTACACGAATATTATTATCACTCTTGGATACGTGCCTACTTTACTAACTTTCAATCTTTCTAATCGCAAGAAGATCATGTAAAAACTCCACTTTGAAGCCCATGATGCTCCATTATTGATAAGTCATCATGGCTATGCATAGATGTTAAATTCTATTTAAATGAAAATATTTTGGTATGTGGCTACGTTAACTCTTGGGGGCTTATTGTTGATGGGATCTTAGAATTGAATCTCTCGTTTTTGCAATTGTTGCCTCTAGTTCCCTCTTGACTTCACACTAAACCTAATGAATAGCCTTGAATTCTAGACCATTTGTCCCGATAAGTGTTCCATATCACGATCAAGATGAATTTTTGTGGATTTTCTTTGCCACGTCCTTGTTTTTTTTCATGCCAAATATCACCAATCATTTGGTTATGTAACATGGATTCTAGCCTTGGAATGTTGTCCTCTTTGTTCTTGGTTCCTTTACATCTTAATTAAGTCGTTGGTTTTGGCAGTGAGAGAATTTTTCATATTTCTAAAAAGATGGCTAATTTTTATACTTAGGATTGTTGTGATTATGGTTAGATAAATTCTTAGCTCTATTGTATTGATTTCTTGCTGCAAATATTTGACCTATATGACCTATAAAATTGAAATTTTGGTTGTACAGGAATTTCTTTCAATTAAAGACTTTGTGTCTTGATAGTCTCACTATGTTGTTGTGGCCTTCTTTTGTCATTTACTGAATATTTTTTCCTACTAAAATTTGATGAAACATTAAAGCCAAAAGAGTGGACTCTTTTATAGAGGAAAAAGTATCCTTGAAGCAGTGAAAGAATTCTAAGATAGCCTTTGCATTTTAACTGAAGCTACCTTTTTGCAAATGGTCCGTAAGGTTTTCGAGGTGTTCGTTTCTATCTTTTAGATAGAATAAGGTCAAATTTTAGTGTCTACTACCATTCTGAGTGAGACTTGGATTTTTAAGCTAACTTACCTGTCTCTATGGTGGAAGATTGTAGGCTCAAAGTACTCAAAGGAGTTCATTTCCTTGATAAAGGAGAACTCATCAAAGCCCTATTAAATCTAAAATTTCTAGACCCTATTTAATTTGGTTGCGGTTTACAGTAGAACGAAAGGTGCTATGGAATTTTTCAAGGACAACCATATTATCACACTAAGTCTATGTGGAATGTCTATACACCTTACCTTAAGTATGCATATATACTTTTGGACCCCAAAGCTTCATTTGAGTCTAGTATCATAAGGTTTGACCATGCAATATTGTATGCTTTTGACCATTTGGAGGTCAAAGCTCAATTTCTAATTATTACTTAGGTAAGCATTCAATAGCTTTAGAAACCTCATGCAGGACATTCCTAAGAAACTCAAGTCTAATAAGCCTAGAACTGATCTCACTACATATAGCTTCATAAACATCATGCTGAACATTCCTAAGAAAGTCAAGTCTGATAAGCCTAGAACTAATCTCACCACATATAGGGGATTCAATGACAAAGGCATCAAGATGGCTACTAGTATGCTTAAACCATTTTTTTGATGAAGAAGCAACACTCTCATTGAAAAGATTCATTTATCTTACATCTCCCAATGGTTCTTTACTTCCTTCTTGACTCTTAGATCTTCTACTAGTAATAGTAGAGAGAACACAAGAAGTTTTACTATAGGTATGGGGAGCGATGTTTGATTGTATGTAGTTTTGGAGCCACATGGAAGGAAGATAAATATTTAGTGAAATGCGACACAATGATATGAATTTTGTCCATTGTCTTTTGAATAAGAACCTTTTTGATTGGCTTCCTCCCAAAACTATTTTGAGTGAATGTTTTGATGTTGTTTTTGTTCAACATGAACACCTTGACAATGTAATGAATATATTTTTGTAGAAATGATTCTGGGTTCTATTGCACTTAGAGTACATTTACAAAATTTTGTGGACTTGTAATGACTTTGGAAAACATGTGCTTACTTGTGATTTGAAAATAATATATAACCTTGAAGCAAGGAGACTTTTAGCCAAAGACATAAATCATATACCAATTTATCCAAGGAATCCTCATCTTGTATATCCTATAGGCCTTGTTAAGTTGTTTGATTGACCTGGTCAGCTCACTCCAACCACAATCTTATGTTACAATGAACCTTTACAGAGTTTTAAGAGAGTGCTTCTTTAACAAGGTTATGCACTTACTTCCCTAATGGCTCTCATCTATTAGCTCCTGGATTAATCAAGAGATTGGAGGATAACTTCAAAAAATTTCACAAGAATGGTTTATTGGAGGCCTTGACAAAGTTTCTAATAATGCTACCATTATTTATAAACAGAATTACTCAATAAGTAGCACATAATAGATGCATTAGGAATGAATTTGTTCCTTATGAACTATCCCCTATTATCATCTCTTCTTCCATTCAAGAATGCTGAAGCAATATAGGATGGTCTCTGGAAACCACTATGTTATTAGTCCTTTTTAATGTACAAATGTCATAAACACAAATTTAGATGGATTTTAAATGCATTCAATGGCATCTATACTACTATGATTGGTCATATTACAAACACTCTCAATCTAATTCTCTCTGAGAACTCATTTGTGTAAGAAAAATAAACTATGAAGAATTTTTACAATTTCTTTCTAGATTGTTAAGAATTATATCAAGATTATTTTCAAACTTGGTATAAAAAATCTTTCATATATTTATGCCTTGATAATTGACTTGGATGCTAGTTAATTTGCTATGGAAACATCCCTTTAATTGAGAAATTTGGTATTATCAACATTCTGCTTGAGATGTGTAAATTCCACTTTGACAAGAGAAAGAAGATAGAATATTTTTAAATCTCACTGGTAGAAAAACCTAAATGGGTTAAAAAACCAAGTGCTTAACCACCAAAACACTTTGATGAAGTCGAATTAGGAAAAACCATCTCTTGGATTCTAGAAAACTGCTTCATTCATTTTGGAGGACATTGCTTTAAACAATGTAAAGGAATCTTGATGGGTTTCTCTCCCTCACCTATCATGTGCAGCTTGTATCTAGGTTTTTAGAATATAAAAGGTTCCTAAAAAAATGGCTTGCAAGGATACCCAGAAATCTACTGCTCCTTCTCAATTTGAGAACCTTCCAAAATGAGTTTCCTCATATCTAGCATGACATGCTATAAATTGAACCTACCCATATCTAGCATGACATCTAAAAACTGAATCCACCCATGTATTAAAAATTGCCTTGGGGAGTATTTTAATTCTTAATTTTTCTATCTATCTAACTATTGTCCCTTCTCTTGGGATTTTAACCTCATACTTATTTAGACATGAGATAAGTTAAACTTCTTTTCTGCAAAATTTGTCCAAACAAAAAGGAACCAACAATAGTTCTTTGGAAATGCTTCATCTCATTTTATACTCTTCATTTGACATCTTTAAGAGATTCATCAGTTGATCACTAAATACTACCGTAATGGATTGAATAGATTCGATCTCTTTCACACTATCACTCTTGTAATCAAGCATAATAATTAGCCAAGAATTAGGATCAATTGTGGTTCTCTCATTAGCTTGATGAGATAGAAGGCCCATTGAGTGTGGGCCTATTGTCTACATCGAGGATGGTGCATGGGATTGGGTGTGTGTGCACGCGCGCACGCACACATACACACACACAAACACATTAGTGGACTCTCCTACAAACATAATTGACCTAGTGAAAAGAGGAGGGTTTTCCTACACATACCTAATTACATTGGATTTTTTTTCCTATAAAATCTAAAGCTAAAGTGAGTGGCTTTGACATCATAAGGGTGATACTTGTCCGCCAGGTGGGAAGTACTACAAATCACCTCCACACACTTCCACTAGACCACTACATTGGCATACATCCTTGCATGGCGGGTATTGAGTCAGGGCTATAACAAAGAAGGAGATCCTACCACCTCTCCCACATCGCCCCATACTCCCACCACCCCACTCTGTGTGAGTAAACCACTCTCGTCTACTTTTTCAAAATGGAAAATCTACAGATCCATATGAAGGTGACAGTGTGGGATATTGAGAGCTTGAGTTTGCAAGACTTTTTTATTGGACCGTACTTCCCTAACGAGCTTAATATGGAGGTCCCCAATCAGGCCTGGGCCTTCATCATAGGACTACCTCCTCTTTAAATTTCTTGCCTTAAGCTATGGTGGACATCAATAACAAGTGACCTTCATTGATGACACTTTCCTACCACTTCTAACGCTCTTTCTGTTGTCGGATGTGATGATGGCAGGTAACATTTGGAGGACTTACCAGATCTTGCATGCAAGTGGTTTAATGGGAGTTTTTTCTTCCTTGATTGTACATTGCCCAAGTTATACATGATGAATATACATTTTCTGGACTCTTTTAACATATGGATGATTGTCTTTTTATGCTCTGATGGTTGAATTCATCCTACACACACTAATGATCTTGGCAGCCTTCAAAGCTGACCAAGATCCTTTGTTAAAATTTTGAGCTTGCATAACCTTTAATTTTCCTATTACAAGATGTAGCTACTTCTTGGCATGGGGATCTTATAAGACAGGGCTATTCTGAGCAATTATTGATTGTTGCATCCTTCATATAAGGCCTTCTTCTCTGTATCAGAGACCCTCTCTTCCACACTAGTATCATTGAGCATGATTTGGCATGTCTCACTACTGGTGTGCAGGTTTTGAGAGTATGCTTCTCTCTACTCTTGACGTACCCGCCTGTCTTTGTATCTATGCATTATCCAAGGAGAACCCGACACTGGCTATTGATAAAGTCAGAGAAATTAGCGCCATTATTCCCAACATCATTAATGAGGATACCAGAGAAAGGAGGGAATGGTGGGAAGGATCACCTTCTATCATGAGAAGATTTATGGAGATGCATGGGAAGAAGCTTAGGAATGACCCTTTGGTAAGACAAAGGAAGAAAGGCATGTTGCAGAGTGCCCCCATGTTCACCCTCTCACCACCCTCTAACCCCATGAGCAACCTAATACCTGACAAATTGGATAAGGAGAGGCAAGTAGCAGCAAGGAGGAATTCATTGTAGCAGGGGAAGCCTTGGAAAAATCTTCAAAACCTATGGAAACATATACTGACCCTTTCATTCCAAATTGACGGTTGGAACCTATGCTACATGGAAATCATCAAAAAGTTTGGGGTTTTGGCAATTATGCCCTACTTGCCCCGATCAATGAGAAATTCCTACTTACCCTTCTCAATGATAAAGATAAAGAGGCAACAAGAATTGGCCTGCAGCAAATCCTCATGACGAATTCTTCAAATATCATTGAGCCCTATCTTATTGGATGTCCCTTTACCATGGCGCATTTTGAGACACAACAATGCTCCATCAATCTTGGGTTTGTCTTAGGAGTTAAAGGTGTAATATCCCTAACCGGGAGGGATCGTAGCTATACTACGCAGCTATGGAACATTCACCACCCCTTCATCAAATGTGGTTGTGATCTCAATGGTGAAGGAGATCAATGCAGAGACGACAACGTTCTTTGGTTTGATCATGGTCTATGGCTAATAACGTTTAAAGTTACTTCATTTTTTCTAGCTGACTCTTTGAAGAAGTCCACCCTAAAATTCCTCAAATGGGTGTCTACTGAAGGACAAGAAGGAATCAAAGCACTTCTCATTCACCATATGTACAGGGAAAGGCTTAAAGTATACATCAAACAAGCTACCTTATCCCAACAAGCCCCACTTGATGCTCCGAATAATGAGATAGAAGCCTTCCTTCAAAAAGCGGTGTTACTTGCCAGAGAGTCTAGTTCTGACTCTAGGCATGGCAAGACAGGATGGGTTGACCAAGGGAGAGGAAGATCAAGGAAGGGTCAAAACCCTAGATACTTAACCCAGCCACCCATTACCCCTCCTTGTAACTCAGTGTTCTCACCTTAATCCTCTGCCAGTTCTGACTCTAAGCCACCCTGTAGCACAAGCTACCAGACCATCCCCTACACCTCCTTGTTTTACCCCTACCCCTACTGCTACTTTTCGTGCTTGCTCTGCTATTACCCCAGGATGTGTTTCTAGTGTCAAGAATTTGATGTATTTCTAATGATTGCAAGATGTTACCGAGGATAAAGTTAGTAGATTTTGTCTAGTATCAAATCAGCCCTCCAAGGGTCGTGACTTCAGGCATCTTACCTATAGAAACGCCTTTATGGATGTAAGGTCTATCCTTGCCTTTTTTGTATGGATTAGATATTCCAACTAATGAGCTATGGGACAACCTATGTTTTCTTTGGTCCTTTATGGACTCTATTAAACTACACATATGCAATGCTAAGGAAGTTTTTTCTAATACTAAACTTTTCTAATACTAAACTACCTCCATGTCAGTCCAATGAGGCTACCCCTGATTATTTGATCAGTCTAAAGCATGTACTATTTTTTTGATCTCAAGTACATTGATGATCAGAATATGAGAAACATTCTCATGAAAGGGTTTAATCATATCCCTTCCCAACCTTTGTGCAAACATAATACCATAAGTGAACTCTAGATGTGTTTTTCCAACATAATTAAGAGTGGCAGTTTATCCCTACCTCCCCATCTTCAGGAGGATAGGGTTAAAAACCTATTTTAGGCATATTGTGAAACCACACTGCCATCTAAACACTCTACAAAAATGATTGCCCCTATGGATCAACGTATTGAGGCCCTAAAAAGCATTCATGACTCAAGAAGCCAAGAAGAGGCTAGCAAAATCAGATTTTATGCCCATTAATATACCCAAAAATGACATTTTGCAAACAATTGGTGATTTCCTCACCAAATCTCAATTAAAAAACCTCTCTCCTTTACCCTACCTAATGGCTATTTATAAAGCCCATTAAAAGCCTTTAGGTGGATCACATGTGGGTCTAATTGTTGTTTTTCGAAGGTTTTGTCACTCTTAGCATGTATTCTCAAAACATGTATCCCATGCCTAGAATATAGGGCACACTCACTTAAACAAAAAGCCCTGTTATGTTGCAATATCAAGCTACAATCTTGGTGGGTTGTAGACTCACTATATGAGGTTATCTTAAATCTACGAAGAGAAGTAACCTCTATATCTTCGGATGATGTAAAGGAATGCTATGGAAACATTCCCCATCAGGGTAATATTGGAATCATTACCATCATGAAAACTCCCTCATTAGCTATTTCTTTGATCAGCAGGTACCCTTCATCTCATTTAAAAATTTCCCAAGTAAGTGTGCAAGTGGAAATTGGTGCAACAACCTTACAAAACCCAGTTATCCTTCGACAAGAGAAGGGTCCTACAACTGAACTCCTAGCTGATAAACAATATGTACATCCAATGTAATGGGAAGGTCTACAGGCAGATTAATGGGATCCCCATGGGACTTGCATGCTCTCCCATTTGGTGTAACCTCTACCTACATGTATTGAAATACAACTACATCAACTCAATCCTAAAATACCCTCTTCATTGGCATCACCTTCTCCAACTCAAAACTCCCTTCAGGTTCTTTGATGATATTTTTTGGGTTAACAATGAGCAGCCTAGGTATTTCACTATCACCAACCCCATTTATCCTCCTTGCCTCTCCATAGATGATAGCAACACCATTTTTAACGAAGACAAAGGTATCAGCACAACTTTTTTCAGCATGAAGGTTGATATACATCATGGGGAACTGCATAGATTGAGGATAGACAAAAGTATGGTGGTGCCTTCCCATGTTCTAAAATTTATCCACAGAGGCAGCAATAGACCTTCTAACTGGTCTCACAAAGTCATATTATCCCAAATCAAACCCATTATCTTTTGTAACCACTCTGTAGAACAAGCCTGCTTTGATAGAAAAAGCCTTGTACAAGCCTTTTGTTAGAATGGCTTTGACAGAATTATATTATGGAGAATCATCTACAAATACTTCAAAGCCACAGAAAACCTTCAATCATGTATAAACTTAAAAAAGGTCAACTTATGCCTCAAAAGGTGGGCACTCGGTCCCTAATGGGGGCCTAGTGCCCCCATTAGTGGACTCTCCTACAAACATAATTGACCAAGTGAAAAGGGGAGGGTTTTTCCTACACATACCTAATTACATTGGATTTGTTTTCGTTCAAAATCTAAGGCTAAAGTGAGTGGCTTTGACATCATAAGGGTGATACTTGTCCGCCAAGGTAGGAAGTACTACAAATCACCTCCACACACTTCCCCTAGACCACTACGTTGGCATACATCCTTGCATGGCGGGTATTGAGTCAAGGCTATATCAAAGAAGGAGACCCTACCACCTCTCCCACGTCGCCCCATACTCCCACCACCCCACTTTGCATGAGTAAACCACTCTCACCTACTTTTTTAAAATGGAAAATCTACTGATATATATGAAGGTTGCAATGTGGGATATTGAGAGCTTGAGCTTGCAAGACTTTTTGATTGGACCATACTTCCCTAACCAGCTCAATATGGAGCTCCCCAATCAGGTCTGGGCCTTCCCTAACCAGCTCAATATGGAGCTTTCCAATCAGGTCTGGGCCTTCACCATAGGACTACCTCCTCTTTAAATTGCTTGCCTTAAGCTATGGTGGACATCGATAACAAGTTTCCTTCATTGATGACACCTACCTACCATTTCTAACTCTCTTTCTATTGTTGGCTATTATGGTGGAAGGTAACATTTGGCGGACTTACCATATCTTGCATGCAAGTGGTTTAATGGGAGTTTTTTCTTCCTTGATTCTACATTGCCCAAGTTATACATAATGAATATACATTTTTTGCACTATTTTAACCTACGGACGATTTTCTTTTTTATGCTTTGTTGGTTGATTTCATCCTACACACACACACACAAACACACACACACACACACACACACACTACCACTATGATAATGTTGGTGATTACTCTCTCTAGCTAAAACTACAATGATGGATTACCTTAGAGAGACATTTTTGAGTTATTTTCAAGAATTTCAATATATATATATTGCATTGAAAATAAAACTCTATGATTTCCTTGTGATTGAAAAGATAAATTCAAAGTTGGTAAAGATAGGCATGTATCCAAGAGTGATAATAATATCCATGTACAATCCTCTTCTCCTTTTTTGAGCATCTTTCTTAGGACATAATTTGGATGATCGAGTGTAAGAATTCATCAATTGGGAGTTGGCTAGAGGTTTTCTTGGCAGGGAGACAATCCCAAGAACGGATTTCCTACTTAGGATGTTTGCCACTACATTATCTTTTCCTTTTATTTACTTGCTCTCAAAATTGTATTCTTTCAAAGTGACCTTCATAACCTTTGCCTCATGTTGAGGTCACCTTGGATTATAATCCATTTTTATGCTTTGCTGATCATTGTTGATGAGCACAAATCTCCAGCCAAGTAACAGGTGTCTCTAAAGCTATTCAAGGTAATGAGAAGAGGTTGGGAGCTTTGTTGCACCTTCAACTCATGATGAACCTTCTCTCCATATCATCATCCTAACCATGTGTGTAAAACCCATGTGAAAGATATACGAATCCTAGTCAACATCCCATGTGGCAGATAAGAATATTATGATGTCAGTTTGTGCTTACCTAGAGATCGTATCTATCTCTACAAAACAGACATTTGATGTACAACTTTTTGCATCGTAAATCAAGTATATTTTTGAAACCATTCTCTTTGTATATTGGACTCTCAATGAGTCATTAGATTATCTCTACATTAACTATGTGTAAGTTATGAAAAATCACTAATGTATCCACCATAGTTTCATTTGGTATCAAAGCTCGACTAGCTAGATTAGCACACTTTAATCTAATTAGATCCTAAGAATAAACTGTGCTAGATTTCATTGACAAATCTTCTTGGCCATTGCAATTGCTATTTCAACACTCCTTTGCATCTATATAATTAAACTATATTGTATAATTTCCCTCTTTTGAAGCCGATTTATGATGGGATATGTAGGAGTTTAGAACCATCGCCCACAAACGATTGATTAAGAAGATGAAATTGCATTAATGTCATATATTTACACGTTCTTGAGAGAGTAATTAAGTAGTTTTTGCTCATTAATAAGATCAATTTGGGGTAAATTTTGCTTGATTTCACTAGAAAATAAAAAATCTTTGTTTCAATTAGTGACTATGTGTGAGTTTACCCCTTTGGATAATGTTATACTGATTTCTTAATCTCTAGTTTTTGGAGATGATTGGAACCATCTCATACATTGATGTGTGTGTGTGTGTGTGTCTGCACTTGGGCACTTTGGTAATGGGAGACTACTCTTAGGGGGGGATATTGGCTAAAAGACAACCATATCTTGTCAAAGCATAGCCTCATCAATCAATCACATACACACACACACACACACACACACATGTGCAAGCTCTTTAAGCTCTTGATTTACCAGCCATTGCTATGCGAACTTACCCAAGTGCCTCACCCCAATTTAGCTTGGAAGTTTTGTTGTCTTACTTGAGCTCCACCATAGTCCTCATTAATTGCATCAAATCATGACAGGCGCACTATCTCTCATTGTCTTTATTTGGCCTCACTATTTGCAATAAGCACGCACAACACCTGATGCTTTGACCATTGGGTCCCACTCCAATCGTTCTTTTTGTGGATGGCAACTCTTGCTCCACAAGCTGTATAGCATTGTCCTAGCTCTCCATCTATTACTTATGCTACCATTTAGCAACCAACTCAAAGCCTTGCGCACCCACCTTGACTCCCAATATGCACTTAATTGTTTTAACTAGATTACTTGATAGTTGCCCAATATAATCAACCTCTTTCACACTCCATGCCACGTGCAATCCATGGTTAGCTTGTACCTGCCATGTCTGACCATCTCTTAACTGGTATGTGCTTATAGCCACATCATCTAGTGAAAAGGCTCTTTGACCTTTGTTCCTATTACTACATCTAGCGACACATTTCTACTTGGTAAGGCTAATTTTCCACCTCGCTTGCTTTTATAAATATATCATCTAGTCCCTCCTTCTCAAAATGCAAACTTTCCACTTCCTCATAAAACAACACATAAGCACTTAGTCCAAGCGCCCATTTCCACACTACCATTGATTAAGCCATCAAATATTTGAATGTGAATCTTTAAGGCGGCCAAGAAGGGGATAAACTTTGAACATCAAGCAATAAGAGCTTCAAATAAGTGTTTACCATCGTAAAATTTATGTTCATTTCTCTTGAGCTTTCAAAAAATAAATGATTTATCTTATACTTTTAGCTTGATGTAACTTGCACATAAAAATTAGATAGTGTCAATCAAATTGGCAAGCCCTTCCTCTCTCTCTCTCTCTCTCTCTCTCTCTCTCTCTCTCTCTCTCTCTCTCTCTCTCTCTCTCTCTCTTGCTCTTTCTATATACGAAGGAACACCATCATTTGGCGGTTGGGGGGGGGCGGGGGGGAGAGATAAAAATATCCACAATTCAACGGCCAAGGGTTTCACACTTGGCAGAAAAACTAAAGGTTTACTTAATGCAAAAGGAGTTATGGTCTATCATTAAGCTGCTAGATAAGAGCGAAGAGTACAAATATGGCAATGCTTGATACAACATGTAGCTAAAGATGAGCAAGCTCGGTGTCTTGTTCACTTCACTCCATGATAAATTTGTGCAATATCATGACAATTGCACCACTGCATACACTACAATGCATGCATCACCTTAGAGAGGCATTTTTGAGTTATTTCTGAGAATTTCAATATATATATAGCATTGAAAATAAATCTCTATAATTTCCTTGCGATTGAAAAGATAAATTCAAAGTCGGTAAAGTAGGCATGTATCCAAGAGTGATAATAATATCCATGTACAATTCTCTTCTCCTTTTCTGAACATCTTTCTGAGGACATAATGTGGATGATCCATTATAAGAATTCATCCATTGGGAGTTGCCTAGAGGTTTGCTTGGTATGGAGACTATCCCAAGAACGGATTTCCTACTTAGGATGTTTGCCACTACATTATCTTTTTCTTTTATTTACTTCCTCTTAAAATTGTGTCTTTCAAAGTGACCTCCATATCCTTTGCCTCATGTTGAGGTCACCTTGGGTTATAATCCATTTTTATGCTTTGGTGATGTCTACATTAACTATGTGTAAGTTATGAAAAATCACTAATGTATCCACCATAGATTCATTCAGTATCAAAGGCATTAGCTGGATTAGCACACCTTAATCTAATTAGATCCTAAGAATTCTTTGTGCTAGATTTCATTGACAAATCTTCTTGGCATTGCAATTGATAATTCAACACTCCTTTGCATCTATATAATAAACTACATTATAAAATTTTCCTCTTTTGAAGCCAATTTATGATGGGATATGTACGAGTTTAGAACCCACCCACAAATGATTGATTAAGAAGATGAAATTGCATTAATTGCTTAGATTTACACGTTCTTAAGAGAGCAAATAAGTATTTCTCGCTCATTAATAAGATCAAATTTGGGATGAATTTTCTTGATTGCATTAGAAAATCAAAAATCTTTGTTTCAATTAGTGATTGTGTGCGCTTTAGCCCTTTGAAATAGCTTTCAACTAATTTATTGAGCTCTAGTTTTTGGAGATGATTCGAACCAAAAATCATTTTCTCATACATTGATCTGTGTGTGTGTGTGGCTGCACTTAAGCACTTTGGTGATGGGAGACCACTCTTAGAAAAAAAATTGGCTAAAAGATAACCATATCTTGTCAAAGCATAGCCTCATAAATCACTTACTCACACACACACACACACACATGTGCCAGCTCTTTAACTATACCCAAGTTGTCAATAGCTTGACACTCTTGATTTACCAGCGATTGCTATGCAAACTTACCCAAGTTACTCACCCCTATCAAACATGAAGTTTTGTTGTCTAGCTTAGGCTCCCCCATAGTCCTCATTGATTGCATCAAATCGTGACATGCGCATTATCTCCCCTTGTACTTATTTGGCCTAGCTAATTGCAATAAGCACGCACAACACTTGATGCTCTGACCATTGGGTCCCACTCCAATCATTCAATTAGCAACCAGATAAAGCCTTGTGTGCAGCGCACCTTGACTCCCAACATGCACGTAATTGTTTTGACTAGATTACTTGCTAGTTGCCCAACATAATCAACCTCTTTCATACTCCATGCCATGTGCAATCCATGGCTAGCTTGCACCTACCATGTCCTGACCATCTCTTAACTGGTATGTCCTTATAGCCACATCATCTAGTGAAAAGGCTCTTTGATCCTTGCTCATATTACTACATCTAGTGACACATTTCTACTTGGTAAGGCTAATTTTTCACCTTGCTTGCTTTTATAAATATATCATCAAGGCCCTCCTTCTCAAAATGCAAACTTTCCACCTCCTCGTAAAACAACATATAAGCACTTAATCCAAGCGCTCATTTCCACACTACCATTGACTAAACCATCAAATATTTGAATGTGAATTCTTTATGGCAGCCAAGAAGGGGATAAACTTTGAACATCAAGCAATAAGAGCTTCAAATAAGTGTTTACCATCGTAAAATTTGTGTTCATTTCTCTTGAGCTTTGAAAAAATATATGCTATATCCATCACACATGGTGATACTTTTAGCTTGATGTAACTTGCACATGAAAATTAGACAGTGTCAATCAAATTGGCAAGACCTCTCTCTCTCTCTCTCTCTCTCTCTCTCTCTCTCTCTCTCTCTCTCTACATACAAAGAAACACCATCATTGGGAGGGGCAAGGGGGGGGGGGGGGGGGGGGGGGGGGGGGGGGGGGGGGGGGGAGATAAAAATATCCAAAATTCAATGGCCAAGGGTTTCTCACTTGGTAGAAAAACTAAAGGTTTACTTAATGCAAAAGGAGTTCTCGTCTATCGTTAAGCCACTAGATCAGGGTGAAGAGTACAAACAAGGCAAAGCTGGATACAACATGCAGCTAAAGATGAGCAAGCTCGGTGTCTTGTTTACTTCACTCCACGATAAATTTTTGCAATATCATGACAATTGCACCACTGCATACACTACAATGTATGTATCACCTGAGAGAGGCATTTTTGAGTTATTTACGAGAATTCCAAAAAAGTAAATAAATAAATAAATAAATATATAGCATTGAATATAAAACTCTATGATTTCCTTGTGTTTGAAATGAAAAATTCAAAGTCGGTAAAGTAGGCATGTATCCAAGAGTGATAATAATACCCATGTACAATCCTCTTTTCCTTTTTGGAACATCTTTCTAAGGACATAATTTGGATGGTCCATTGTAAGAATTCATGCATTGGGAGTTGGCTAGAGGTTTGCTTGGCATGGAGACAATCCCAAGAATGGATTTCTTACTTAGGATGTTTGCCACTACATTATCTTTTCCTTTTATTTACGTGCTCTCAAAATTGTATTCTTTCAAAGTTACCTCTATATCCTTTGCCTCATGTTAAGGTCACCTTGGGTTATAATGCATTTTTATGCTTTGGTGATCATTGTTGACGAGCACAAATCTCCAGCCAAGTAACCGGTGTCCCCAAAGCTACTCAAGGTAATGATAATAGGGTCTGAGCTTTGTTGCACCTTCAATTCATGTATGAACCTTCTCTCCATATCATCATCCTAGCCATGTGTGTAAAACCCATGTGAAAGATATACGAATCCTAGTCAACATCGCATGTGGCAGATAAGAATATTATGATGTCACTCGTGCTTAACTAGAGATCGTATCTAGCTCTACAAAATAGATATTTGTTGTAGAACATTTTGCATCATAAATTAAGTCTATTTTTGAAACCATCCTCTTTGTATATTGAGCTCTCAATGAGTCACTAGATTATCTATACATTAACTCTGTGTAAATTATGAAAAATCACTAATGTATCCACCATACCTTCATTTGGTATGAAAGCCATTGGCTAGATTAGCACACCTTAATCTAATTAGATTCTAAAAATTCTCTGTGGAAGATTTTGTTGACAAATCTTCTTGGCCATTGCAATTGCTAATTCAACACTCTTTTGCATCTATATAATTAAACTATATTGTATAATTTCCTTCTTTTGAAGCGGATTTATGAATGGGATATGTAAGAGTTTAGAACCATGACCCACAAAAGATTGATTAAGAAGATGAAATTGCATTAATGTCATATATTTACACGTTCTTGAGAGAGCAATTAAGTATTTCTCGCTCATTAATGAGATCAATTTTGGGGTGAATTTTGCTTGTTTGCATAAGAAAATAAAAAAAAACTTTGTTTCAATTAGTGATTGTGTGTATGTTTAGCCCTTTGGAATAGCCTTCAACTGATATATTAATCTCTAGTTTTTAGAGATGATTGGAACCAAAAATCATTTTCTCATACATTGATGTGTGTGTGTGTGTGTGTGTGTGTGTGTGTGTGTGTGTGTGTACACTTGGGCATATTGCTAATGGGTGACCACTCTTAGGGAAAGAAATTGACTAAAAGAAAACCATATCTTGTCAAAGCATAGCTTCATCAATTAATATTCACACACACACACACACACACACACACACACACACACACACACACACATGTGCAAGCTCTTTAACTATGCCCAGGTTGTCAATAGCTTGACACTCTTGATTTACCATCAATTGCTATGAAAACTTACCCAAGTGCCTCACCCCAATTTAACTTGGAAGTTTTGCTGTCTAGATAGGGCTCCACCATAGTCCTCATTGATTGCATCAAATCGTGACGTGTGCACTATATCCCATTGTATTTATTTGGCCTTGCTATTTGCAATAAGCACGCACAACACCTGACGCTTTGGCCATTGGGTCCCACTCCAATTGTTCTTTTTGTGTACTACAACTCTTGCTCCACAAGCTCTATAGCAGTTTCCCAGCTCTCCATGTATTACTTATGCTACCAATTTAGGAACCAGCTCAAAGCCTTGCGTGACTCCCAACATGCACGTAATTATTTTGACTAGATTACGAGCTAGTTGCCCAACATAATCAACCTCTTTCATACTCCATGCCACGTGCAATACTTGACTAGCTCGCACCTGCCATGTCTCACCATCTCTTAAATGGTATGTCCTTATAGCCACATCATCTAGTGAAAAGACTCTTTGATCCTTGTTCCTATTACTACATCTAGTGACACATTTCTACTTGGTAAGGCTAATTTTTCACCTTGCTTGCTTTTATAAATATATCATCAAGGCCCTCCTTCTCAAAATGCAAACTTTCCACTTTCTCGTAAAACAACACATAAGCACTTAGTCCAAGCGCCCATTTCCACACTACCATTGATTAAACCATAAAATATTTGAATGTGAATTCTTTATGGCAGCCAAGATGCGGATAAACTTTGAACATCAAGCAATAAGAGCTTTAAATAAGTGTTTACCATCGTAAGATTTACATTTATTTCTCTTGAGCTTTCAAAAAATATATGCTATATCTATTACAAATGGTGATACTTTAGCTTGATGGAACTTGCACATGAAAATTAGACAGTGTCGATTAAATTGGTAAGACCTCTCTCTCTCTCTCTCTCTCTCTCTCTCTCTCTCTCTGCATTAGAAAACAAAAAATCTATGTTTTGATTAGTGATTGTGTGCGCGTTAAGCCCTTTAGAATAGCTTTCAATTGATTTCTTAATCTCTAGATTTTGGAGATGATTGGAACCAAAAATCATTTGGGCACTTTGGTGATAGGAGACCACTCTTAGAAAAAAATATGGCTAAAAGACAACCATATCTTGTCAAAGCATAGTGTCATCAATCAATCACTCACACACACACACACACACACACACACACACACACACACACATACATGTGCAAGCTCTTTAACTATGCCCAGGTTGTCAATAGCTTGACACTCTTGATTTACCAGCAATTGCTTTCAAAATTATCCAAGTTACTCATCCCAATCAAAGATGGAAGGTTTGTTGTCTAGCTTGGTCTCCACATAGTCCTCATTCATTGCATCAAATCGTGACATACGCATTATCTCCCCTTCTGTTTCTTCGGCCTCACTATTTGCAATAAGCACGTACAACACCTGATGCTCTGACCATTGAGTCCCACTCCAATTGTTCTTTTTGTGTACTGCAACTCTTGCTCCAAAAGATCTATAGCATTGTCCCAGCTCTCCATCTATTACTTATGCTACCAATCTTAGCAACTAGCTCAAAACCTTGCATGCAGCCCACCTTGACTCCCAACATGCACGTAATTGTTTTGACTAGATTACTTGCTAGTTTCCCAACATAATCAACCTCTTTCATACTCCATGCCACGTGCAATCCATGGCTAGCTTCCACCTACCATGTCTGACAATCTCTTAAATGGTATGTCCTTATAGCCACATCATCTAGTGAAAAGGATCTTTAATTCTTGTTTTTATTACTACATCTAGAGATACATTCTACTTGGTAAAGGTAATTTTCCACCTTGCTTGCTTTTATAAATATATCATCGAGGCCCTCCTTCTCAAAATGCAAACTTTCCACTTCTTTGTAAAACAACACATAAGCACTTAGTCCAAGCGCCTATTTCCACACTACCATTGATTAAACTATCAGATATTTGAATGTGAATTCTTTATGGCAGCCAAGAAGGGGATAAACTTTGAACATCAAGCAATAAGAGCTTTAAATAAGTATTTACCATCATAAAATTTAGGTTCATTTCTCTTGAACTTTCAAATAATATATGCTATATCTATCGCAAATGGTGATACTTTTAGCTTGATGTAACTTGCACATGAAAATTAGACAGTGTTAATCAAATTGGCAAGACCTCTCTCTCTCTCTCTCTCTCTCTCTCTCTCTCTCTCTCTCTCTCTCTACGTGCAAAGGAACACCATCATTTGGGGGGGGGGATAAAAATATCCAGAATTCAACGGCCAAGGATTTCACACTTGGCAGAAAAAACTAAAGGTTTACTTAATGCGAAAGAGTTGTGGTCTATCGTTAAGCCACTGGACAAGGGCGAAGAGTACAAACAAGGCAAAGCTTGATACAATATACAGCTAAAGATGAGCAAGCTTGGTGTCTTGTTCACTTCACTCTATGATAAATTTGCGCAATATCATGATAATTGCACCACTCCATACACTACAATGCATGGATCACCTTAGAGAGACAATTTTGAGTTATTTCCAAAAATTTCAATATATATATTGCATTGAAAAAAAAACTCTATGATTTCCTTGTGATTGAAAATATAAATTTAAAGTCAGCAAAGTAAGTATGCATCCAAGACTGATAATAATATCCATGTACAATCCTCTTCTCCTTTTTTGAACATCTTTTTGAGGACATAATTTGGATGATCCATTGTAAGAATTCATCCATTGGGAGTTGGATAGAGATTTGCTTGGCATGGAGACAATCCAAAGAACGGATTTCCTACTTAGGATGTTTGCCACTTCATTATCTCTTCCTTTTCTTTACTTGCTCTCAAAATTATATTCTTTCAAAGTGACCTCCATATCTTTGCCTCATATTGCAACCTTGGGTTGTAATCCATTTCTATGCTTTGGTGATCATTGTTGATGAACACAAATCTCCAGCCAAGTAACCGATGTCCTCAAAGCTATTCAAGGTAATGATAATAGGGTGTGAGCTTTTTTGCACCTTCAACTGATGTGTGAACCTTCTCTCCTTATCATCATCCTAGCCATATGTGTAAAACCCATGTGAAAGATATATGAATCCTAATCAACATCCCATGTGGTAGATAAGTATATTATGATCTCACTTTGGGCTTACCTAGAGATCGTATCTAGCTCTACAAAACAGACAATTCTTGTACAACTTTTTGCATCATAAATCAAGTCTATTTTTGAAACCATCCTCTTTTTATATTGAGCTCTCAATGAGTCACTAGATTATCTCTATATTAACTATGTGTAAGTTATGAATAATCACTAATGTATCCAACATAGCTTCGTTTGGTATCAAAGCCATTAGCTAGATTAGCAGAACTTAAACATATTAGATCGTAAGAATTCTCTGTGCTAGATTTTATTGACAAATCTTCTTGGCCATTGCAATTGCTAATTGAACACTCCTTTTCATCTATATAAATAAACTATATTGTATCAATTCCCTCTTTTGAAGCCAATTTATGATGGGAATTATACGAGTTTAGAACCATCACCCACAAAAGATTGTTTATAAAGATGAAATTGCATTAATTGCACACATTTACACGTTCTTGAGAGAAAAATTAAGTATTTTCTCTCATTAATAAGATCAATTTTGGGGTGAATTTTGCTTGATTGCATTAGAAAATAAAAAATCTTTGTTTCAATTAGTGATTGTGTGTGCATTTAGCCCTTTGGAATAGCTTTCAACTGATTTCTTAATCTCTAGATTTTGAAAGGTTCCAATCATTTTCTCATACATTGATGTGTGTGTGTGTGTGTGTGTGTGTGCACTTGGGCACTTTGGTGATGGGAGACCACTCTTAGGGAAAAAATTGGCTAAAAGACAACCATATCTTGTCAAAGCATAGCCTCATCAATTAATCACTCACACACACACGCGCGCACACACACACACACACACACGCACACACACACTGTGCAAGCTCTTTAATTATACCCACATTGTCAATAGCTTGTCACTCTTTATTTACTAGCCATTGTGATGCAAACTTACCCAAGTGCCTCACCCTAATTTAACTTGGAAGTTTTGCTGTCTATCTTGGCCTTCACCATAGTCCTCATTGATTGCATCAAATCGTGATATGTGCACTATCTCCCGTTATATTCATTTGGCCTCACTATTTGCAATAAGCACGCACAACACCTGATGCTCTGACCATTGGGTCCCACTCCAATCATTCTTTTTGTGTATTGCAACTCTTGTTCCACAAGCTCTATAGCATTGTCCCATCTCTCCATGTATTACTTATGCTACCAATTTAGCAATCAACTCAAAGCCTTGCATGCATCCAACCTTGATTCCCAACATGCACCTAATTATTTTGACTAGATTACTTGCTAGTTGCTCAACACAATCAACCTCTTTCATACTCCATGCCACATGCAATCCTTGGCTAGCTTGCACCTGCCATGTCTGACCATCTCTTAAATGGTATGTCCTTATTGCCACATCATCTAGTGAAAAGACTCTTTGATCCTTGTTTCTATTACTACATTTAGTGACACATTTCTACTTGGTAAGGCTAATTTTCCACCTCGCTTGCTTTTATAACTATATCATCGAGGCCCTCCTTCTCAAAATGCAAACTTTCCACTTCATCATTAAACAATGCATAAGCACTTAGTTCAAGCACCCATTTCCACACTACTATTGATTAAACCATCAAATAATTGAATGTGAATTCTTTATGGCAACCAAGAAGGGGATAAACTTTGAACACCAAGCAATAAGAGCTTTAAATAAGTATTTACTATTATAAAATTTACATTCATTTCTCTTGAACTTTCAAATATTATATGCTATATCTATGACACATGGTGATAATTTTAGCTCGATGTAACTTGCACATGAAAATTAGATAGCGTCAATCAAATTGGTAAGACCTTCCTCTCTCTCTCTCTCTCTCTCTCTCTCTCTCTCTCTCTCTCTCTCTCTACACATGCAAAGGAACACCATCATTTGGGGGGGAGGGGGGATAAAAATATCCACAATTCAATGGCCAAGGATTTCACACTTGGAAGAAAAGACTAAAGGTTTACTTAATGCGAAACAGTTGTGGTCTATTCGTTAAGCCGCTAGACAAGGGCGAAGAGTACAAACAAGGCAAAGCTTGATACAATATATAGCTAAAGATGAGCAAGCTCGGTGTGTTGTTCACTTCACTCCATGATAAATTTGTGCAATATCATGACAATTGCACCACTCCATACACTAGAATGCATGGATCACCTTAGACACTACAATGCATGGATCACCTTAGAGAGGCATTTTTGAGTTATTTCTGAGAACTTCAATATATGTATTGCATTGAAAAAACAACTCCATTATTTCCTTGCAATTGAAAATATAAATTTAAAGTCAGTAAAGTAGGCATGTATCCAAGAGTGATAATAATATCCATCTACAATCCTCTTCTCCTTTTTCGAACATATTTCTGAGGACATAATTTGGATGATCCATTGTCAGAATTCATCCATTGGGAGTTGGCTAGAGGTTTTCTTGGCATGAAGACAATCCCAAGAATGGATTTCCTACTTAGGATGTTTGCCACTACATTATCTTTTCCTTTTATTTACTTGCTCTCAAAATTGTATTCTTTTAAAGTGACCTCTATATCATTTGCCTCATGTTGCGGTCACCTTGGGTTGTAATCCATTGTTATGCTTTGGTGATCATTGTTGATGAGCACAAATCTCCAGCCAAGTAACCGGTGTCCCCAAATCTATTCAAGGTAATGATAATAGGGTGTGAGCGTTTTTGCACCTTCCACTCATGTGTGAACCTTCTCTCCATATCATCATCCTAGCAATATGTGTAAAACCCATGTGGCAGATAAGAATATTACGATCTCACTCTGTGCTTACCTAGAGATCGTATCGAGCTCTACAAAACAGACATTTCTTGTATAAATTTTTGCATCGTAAATCAAGTCTATTTTTGAAACCATCCTCTTTGTATATTGAGCTCTCAATGAGTCACTAGAGTATCTCTACATTAACTATGTGTAAGTTATGAATAATCACTAATGTATCCACCATAGCTTCATTTGGTATCAAAGCCATTTGCTAGATTAGCACACCTTAATTTAATTAGATCGTAAGAATTCTCTGTGCTAGATTTTATTGACAAATCTTCTTGGCCATTGCAATTGCTAATTCAAAACTCCTTTTCATCTATATAATTAAACTATATTGTACAAATTCCCTCTTTTGAAGCCAATTTATGATGGGATTTTTAGGAGTTTAGAACCATCACCCACAAAAGATTGATTATAAAGATGGAATTGCATTAATTACACATTTACACGTACTTGAGAGAGCAATTAAGTATTTTCGCTCATTAATAAGATCAAATTTGGGGTGAATTTTGCTTGATTGCATTAAAAAATAAAAAATCTTTGTTTCAATTAGTGATTGTGTGTGCGTTTGGCTTTTTGGAATAGCTTTCAACTGATTTCTTAATCTCTGGTTTTTGGAGATGATTGGAACCAAAAATCATTTTCTCATACATTGATGTGTGTGTGTCTGCACTTGGGCACTTTGGTGATGGGAGACCACTCTTAGGGGAAAAAATTGGCTAAAAGACAACCATATCTTGTCAAAGCATAGCCTCATCAATTAATCACTCTCTCTCTCTCTCTCTCTCTCTCTCTCTCTCACACACACACACACACACACACACACACACAGAGTATGCAAGCTCTTTAACTATACCTAGGTTGTCAATAGCTTAACACTCTTGATTTACCAGCCATTGCTATGCAAACTTACCCAAGTGCCTCACCCTAATTTAACTTGGAAGTTTTGTTGTCTATCTTGGCCTTCACCATAGTCCTCATTAATTGCATCAAAACATGACATGTACACTATCTCCCGTTATATTTATTTGGCCTCACTATTTGCAATAAGCACACACATCACTTGATGCTCTGATCATTGGGTCCCACTCCAATCATTCTTTTTGTGTACTGCAACTCTTGCTCCACAAGCTCTATAGCATTATCCCATCTCTCCACGTATTACTTATGCTGCCAGTTTAGCAATCAGCTCAAAGCCTTGCATGCATCCAACCTTGATTCCCAACATGCACCTAGTTATTTTGACTCGATTACTTGCTAGTTCCCCAACACAATCAACCTCTTTCATACTCCATGCCACATGCAATTCTTGGCTAGCTTGCACCTGCCATGTCTCACCATCTCTTAAATGGTATGTCCTTATTGCCACATCATCTAGTGAAAAGAATCTTTGATCCTTGTTCCTATTGCTACATCTAGTGACACATTTCTACTTGGTAAGGCTAATTTTTCACCTCGCTTGCTTTTATAAATATATCATCGAGGCCCTCCTTCTCAAAATTCAAACTTTCCACTTCCTCGTAAAACAATACATAAGCACTTAGTCCAAACGCCCATTTCTACACTACTGTTGATTAAACCATCAAATATTTGAATGTGAATTCTTTATGGCAGCCAAGAAGGGGATAAACTTTGAACATCAAGCAATAAGAGCTTCAAATAAAAGTTTACCATCATAACATTTACTTTCATTTCTCCTGAGCTTTCAAAAAATATATGCTATACTATCACACATGGTGATACTTTTAGCTTGATGTAACTTGCACATGAAAATTAGACAGTGTCAATCAAATTAGCAAGACCTCTCTCTCTCTCTCTCTCTCTCTCTCTCTCTCTCTCTCTCTCTCTCTCTACACATGCAAAGGAACACCATCATTTGGGGGGGGGGGGGGGGGGGGTGGAAGAGATAAAAATATCCATAATTCAAGGGAAAAGGGTTTCACACTTGGCAGAAAAAACTAAAGGCTTACTTAATGCGAAAGGAGTTGTGATCTATTGTTAATATGCTAGATAAGGGTGAAGATTATAAAAATGGCAAAGCTTGATACAAATGCAAATAAAGATGAGCAAGCTCAATGTCTTGTTCACTTCATTCCATGATAAATTAGTGCAATATCATGACAATTGCATGGACCACTGCATACACTACAATGCATGGATCACCTTAGAGAGGCATTTTTGAGTTATTATCGAGAATTTCAATATATATATTGCATTGAAAATAAAAGTCTATGATTTCCTTGCGATTGAAAAGATAAATTCAAAGTCTGTAAAGTAGGTATGTATTCCAGAGTGATAATAATATCCATGTACAATCCTCTTCTCCTTTTTCGAACATATTTCTGAGGACATAATTTGGACGATCCATTGTAAGAATTCATCCATTGGGAGTTGGCTAGAGGTTTTCTTGGCATGAAGACAATCCCAAGAATGGATTTCCTACTTAGGATGTTTGCCACTACATTATCTTTTCCTTTTAAAGTGACCTCTATATCATTTGCCTCATGTTGCGGTCACCTTGGGTTGTAATCCATTGTTATGCTTTGGTGATCATTGTTGATGAGCACAAATCTCCAGCCAAGTAACCGGTGTCCCCAAAGCTATTCAAGATAATGATAATAGGGTGTGAGCTTTGTTGCACCTTCCACTCATGTGTGAACCTTCTCTCCATATCATCATCCTAGCCATATGTGTAAAACCCATGTTAAAGATATATAAATCCCAGTCAACATCCCATGTGGGAAGTAAGAATATTAGGATCTCACTTTTGTGCTTACCTAGAGATTGTATCTAGCTCTACAAAAAAGACATTTGTTGTATGTCATAATAATCAATATTTAATTCTCCTAAATGATTTTCTCATGTTAAACTGATCATTTAATATGGGGAAGTGCCAGGGGAGAAAAGGCTAGAATATTGGTTAAGCTAGCAGACCAGCCACATTAGGAATCCAAAAGAGGAAAAATAGGGATCCAAAGGGGGGGCCATCTGCAAAAGAGCAATGTGCAACAATGGGCTTAAAAGACCCTAAGGTTCAGCCCATTAAGACTTCCAAAATGCTACGGTTCCAAAATTCAAAGGTTCTGTCCAAAGGCCAAACACTAGGGAAATTGGATGCTTAGTGTGTGTCACAAAAAGTCTTTATCAATCCCTACATGGGGGGGGGGGGGGGGGGCGAGCCTTGCAAATAGGGTATGAGAGAGAAATTCACACACACAAGTTCCCTTTACACAAAGGGAATGAGTGACACATGTCAGCTCTCTAGCCCAGATGCCCACAAAGTGTACCCAATTCCTATTGGATGGCTTTGGAGGTGGCCCAATGAGAATTAGGCTAGAGTAAATCTAGTTTAATTAATTTAAAAACACTTAATAAAAGAACGAATAAGAATTAAGCTCCTTAGAAGACTATTGGACAGTCTCCCTAAGGGATCAACGAGCATTCAGCAGCCCAATGGCTTGCCTGATTCCTATTGGCCAGGAGGCAAAGGGGTCCAATGAGAGTTTAGTTAAATTAAATAATTACCTAAATCTCTCACAAAAGGGGACATATGTCAAAAGGCTATCACTTATGTTTAACTCCCATTGGCTAGGCCTAAGGAGGTCCAATAGGACTGTAGCAAGAGCAAATTGGAAGGGGGGTCGACCAAGAGAGAGAGGGGGCTGATTTTTGCAAGGCATTATCACACACACACTCACACAATCTCATGTGTGAAGCAAAGAAGACTCTCTCTCCTTCTCAAGCTTTAATGGAAAGCTTACCACCTACTGCAAGCTTGTGAGAAGGGAAGCCTACACCAACAACTATTGGCTTTGTGATGCAAGTCCAACCAAGAGCCAAGCTTCAATGCATTCTCATCTCCTCTACCATGCTAATTACTAAGCTAAGCTATGCTAATATGAGTGATTATGTGAGGAGATGTACATCTTTCTCGTAAGAATACTCCTTCTTCCTCTCAATCTACTCTCATACCCCGCTAGCTCTCACCATCTTTGAAGGTGTGTGAGGTTTTGGGTCTGAGACCGTGAGGGAATTGATGTTGTGTTTTGCTTAGTGCATGAAATTTCCATCTTCATTGCACTAGCTAGTATTGAAGGAACACAAGAAATTGTAGCAAAATGTCTCTCTTGATGGAAGAAACCATAATACAAAGCCTTTTGGAGGGGGGACCGGCTCCATGCAAATCTGGTCCTCAACTGTTGTCAATTGCTTAACTTCTCTCTCTTTTGAAGTAGTTTTCATGCTATCTAACTAGGTGTTATGCTTTTTGTTGCTCTCTCCACCCAAACACTCTTGTTAATCTCATTACGAATCTATTCTAATGAAATGCTCACTATGTTCATGCTATTTTTCGCTACACACAAGTTACTACGCCATTAAATGTTACATTGTACAACTTTTTGCATCGGAAATCAAGTCTATTTTTGAAACCATCCTCTTTGTATATTGAGCTCTCAATGAGTCACTAGATTATCTCTACATTAACTATGTGTAAGTTATGAAAAATCACTAATGTATCCACCATAGCTTGATTTGGTATCAAAGCCATTAGCTAGATTAGCACACCTTAATTTAATTAGATCCAGGACCATGCTATGAATGTGGTGGTGATCATTGGGTGAGAGTTTGTCCAAACAAAGGAGAATGGGTAAATTTTTTTGGATTTTGTGATGGATGCACAACCGACCATCTCATTCCACACTGTCCAAAAAAACCCTGACAACAAAGGGAAAGCAACCATGAACAAAATGGGGATTATACCAAGCTCAAGTGGATCAAAAACAAAACTGAACATTTTGATAAACATGATCACTAGAGCTCAAGCACATAAGGCAACAAGGAACGTCCCAGCCAACCAAACAAAGATAGAAAATTTGTCTGTCCGAACCTCTAGGAAATCCTAGAAGGCAAAATGAGACAAGATGAAAGCCAAAAGAGAAAAGGAAAAAATGGCATTGGAAATCAAATTACTAAAAACAGAGGAACAAATTCAGAGGGAAAGAGACCTTAAGGGAAATAACGAGATAAAAAAACCATCGGATCTATCTTAGTAGACAAGGTGTTTGAACCTTTGGTTGCAATTTTAAAAGCTTACAAGCAAGGATAAAGTCTAACCAAACCCAAGAGGATAGGTGGTTAACGTACCCTCATCCAGGCTATGAGAAAGAGAGGCTAAAGATGTGCAAAGAGCTCATCCAAGCCGCTCAAGTGCTTATGGAACCATCCATTTCTACGGCTCCAAAAATTGAGGTACTAATCCGAGGAAAGATTCAAGAGTTAGAGGGGCGGGGAATTGAAAAGAATAAAAGACCAAATCCTGTAGACGGAATACCATTGGATACAAGGGTGGCAGCCGATACAACAAATGGAATGTATTCTCAAGCACCACTGCCAATTCCGGAAGTAGAAGAACAATGGCCTCAAGAGCTATGGGAACATATCAGGAATAGAAAAGATGGAAGTGCCACACTTGTGTCAACTCCCATCCCAGAAATCCCCTTGGAGCATGAGCTCTACCCAAATGACATCAGATCATTGTATGGAGATGCAGATACAGTGATGTCAAAAGACAGTAAACCACAGTTGTTGAAGACTTTACCTTCATTTATTGGTAACCATGAAGCTTGATCAGAGGTAAAGAAAGAACCAACTCAATGGAAATCCAATCCTAAGATGATGGATACTAAAACTCTTCACGAGCTGATGGCATCCCCTATCCGTTGTACACTGACTCTGTCAGAGTTATCCTCGAAATAAACTAAACATGAGCCAGTACCAGTGAACAAGGTAGGGGATTATTGTGAAGGTGAAGAAGGAAATACTACCCTATCGGTGGAGTACAAAGAGGTCAAGTCGATAGCAATATTGGATAGTGGTGTTGGAATAGCCATAGCTACCAAAGCAATGTGGAAAAAATAGGAAAAACTTGCTCTCTGAATGACTAGAATGAAACTTCAATTGATAAATGGGTATCTGGAAAGACCCATTAGCATCTTGGAGCAGATTGTGATAACCTCTTGCGACATTGCATAAGAACACACTTTAGCCATTATGAATTTCAATGAGAGCAGAAATTTTGACATCATATTGAGCAGACCATTCATGCGTCAGCTCAAAATGGTGCAAGTTTGGGGTTACGACTATATCTATCTAAGGAATAAGGATGTCACGTGTCACAGATCATAGCTATAGAGATGTAGAACGAACCTAAGGAGAAGACTTGCACTCCACAACTGACTAAGAAGGAGGAATACTAGCTTGGCTACAGAACAAAGCTCACTAGTGGTGGATAGGCGAAGCTTTAGAAGGTGAAAGTTTGAAAAGGAAAAATTGTATTCTTGATAGGATTGCACAAGACGAGGCATATATACCAGAGCCTTTTCTAGAAGAGATGTTCGAACCTTTTGGATAGCAACAAATATTAGCCACTCTTGATGTATGTGTAAACGAGGTGACCCTCACAAAATTCTGTGATGAGAAAGGATATGATATCATTCCATTCCAAATGTTGGGTGTCAGCCTAACTCCGAAGTCAGAGTGGAAAGTCCCTGACAGGGACGGGGTTGCCGAGTGCCGACCCATCATGGATGAAATCTTAGTAAGAGACCTTGACCAAATGGACAAGGAAGAGTTCCAAGACTCAACTGATAAGCTGCTAGAGGATAATGCAGACGACCAGCTGTCTAGTAGCTCGAGTCAGAGCATCAAATGGAAGGATCGACGGGTGGTCTACTATGATTTCCCAAACCAAAATCCTCGAAGACAACATAGATATCGATATAAATGCAGAAACAACCGAGACAAGCACAACGAGGACTCGGTACCTTTATTAACTGACAAAACGTAGTACTTAAGGTTAGTAGAAGCAACTGACTGCCTCAAGGACAGGATATCAAATAGATACATGGAACCTGACTCAACCAAAACAAAATTGAAGAAGGCAAACACAAAAAAACCACGAAAATTTGATTAAGTTATCCAAAATGGAGCGTAAAATCAAATACAATGAACTGAAACAAGCCTTGAAGGAAGTTTGGACAACAAAAATGAAAATTGATGAGGAATCAAATGATCATAAATTCAATGCACCTTCCCACTATAAGAAGTATACCATTCAGTATAGGAAAATCGTGGTGCAAAAACCCAAACGAGATCCCAAGGAACCAGGACCTTCATATGATGGGCCCAAAAATACAAAATGCATCAACTTAGTAGAACCAGGCAAGGAACCTAAACTGGCATACATTGCCACAAACCTTACTGACGAAGAAGAGCAACTTCTAGTCGATACGCTCAGACAATACAAAGATGTCTTTGCATGGTCATACAAAAATCTAAAGTGGATAGATCTTGAGATCTCTCAGCACGCTATCCCCCTTAAGAGTGATGCCAGATCCTTACACGTACAATGAAACTTTTGCCAAGAAAATTAAGGAGGAGATAGACAAACTGACGGACGCTAAGTTTATCTACGAGATTGAACACACTGATTGGATGTCCCCAATTGTGGTGGTACCCAAAAAGAATGGCAAACTGCATGTCTGTGTAAACCTCAAATAGGTAAATGTAGCCACCATCAGGGATAACTATCCACTGCTAATAACAGATCATGTTATTGAGAGGGTAGCAGAGAAAGAGGCTTATAGTTTCTTGGATGGGTTCTCAGGCTACAACCAGTTGACGATTAAAGTGGAAGATCAACATAAGATAGCTTTTGCGACAAAGTGGGGTGTATTTGCCTTTTAACCTGACCAATGCTCGGGCTGCATTTCAAAGACTAATGAGCCATGTATTTAAATAATATCTCAAACAAGTTCTGGAGATCTACATGGATGATCTTTGTGTTCATTCTCATCAAAGAAGTAACCACATCACTCATTTGAGAAAAGTCTTTGAAAAATGCAGAACGTATCATATTTGTTTAAACTCAGAAAAATGCGTCTTCATGGTAAGACAAGGTAAAATTTTGGGACACATTGTATTCAAAAACGGAATTTCAATTGAGAAGGTACAAATAATTGATGCACTACCAAGACCAACAAAAATAAAAGAAGTGTAAGCATTTATGGGGCGTTGTGGGTACTATAGGAATTTCATATATATGTATGCTGTAATAGCTAAGCCATTGTACGTCCTCATTGCTAAGTTCAAATGGACGGAGGAATGTGAGCAGGCTTTCCAAAATTTGAAGCAGCAATTAATTTCAGCTCTAATTTTGCAAGCCCCTGACTGGAGAAAAATCTTTCATGTCCATGTGGATGCATCAACCTATGCCATCGGGTGCATATTAGCCCAGCCAGGAGAGAAGAAAATGGATTTTTCCATTTGCTACTCTAGTCGGTAACTAAACAACATAGAGAGAAATTATACCACTACAAAAAGAGAAGGGGGTGGGAATGATCTATGATGTCAAGAAATTTAGAGACTACCTTCTAAAAAACAAGTTTGTCTTCTTCGTGGATCACCAAGCACTGCTATATCTAGTAAACAAATCTTGCAACACTTGAAGAATTGTTCCGCTGGTTTATAGTATTGCTTGAGTTTGACTTCATGGGAGTTGTAAAAAAGGGGACCACACACACAAGAGCAGATCATCTTTCATGACTATTTCATGGGAAAGCACCTGAGCGTGTCGATGATTACCTTCTTGATTTATATCTGTTTAACATCCAAATGGTGCCAAGATGGAGCGAAGAGGTCATTCCTCTACTTCACAATTAGCTCATTGCAGATAGAAAGACAATCATCAATTATCTATCAAACAAAAAATCTCCAACTCTTAGCAGGTCGGTTATACAAACATGGTAAGGATGAGATATTGAGACTATGTGTACAGCCTGGAGAAACCACCTACTACCTCAAACAAGCTCATATACACAATATGGGATTTCACAATGAAGAAACATAGACAAGCCAATGGCTACATATATTGGGCGTCTACTGGTCAAACATGGAACACAGTGTCCATACATATATAAAATTCTGTGATAGTTGTACAAAACAACCCCCAGTGGAACATGCCACTCAGTTTCGAGTAGTACAAACACCGAAATGGAGTGCTCACATAGTTGAGTACTTAAAAAACCAGACCTTTCCAGAGAAATGGGGCAAAGCAAGAATGAAAATTGTACAAGAAGAGGCCAAAAACTATCTTCTCATTGCCAACCAACTATATAGGTGGGGAAAGGACAAACAACTACGGCTGTGTGCTGTTACAAAAAGCAAATATTACGTTATCTTAGATCAAGCACACTCAGGGTAGCCAAGGGGACATTTCTCAACTGATAAAACAGAAAAGCTCGTACTACACTCAGGCATATGGTGGCCAACCCTAATTATGGATGCAAAGGTATATGTCAAACGATGTGATGAATGTCAACGTACAAAACCACCCCAAAGGAGAGATGAAATCACACGAAGGCCAATGATGGGAGTACGTGCTTTTTCCAAATGGGGCATTGACTTCATTGGTCCCATCATACCTCCCGGATACATGACAAAATGGACGGAAGCAAAAGTGACCCAAAAAACGATGTAATAACTACAGCTCGGTTCCTTTTCAAAAACTTCTTTACCATATATGGACTACCTATCGAAATAGTGAGTAATAGGGGAACACACTTTTTAGACGACGTCATTGAAAGCCTCCTTGACGAATTCATGGTAGTCCATCGCAAATCGGCACTCTATGATCCGCAAGCTAATGGGCATATAGAGAGTACCAACAAAATCTTATGCACCGTACTCACCAAAATAGTCAACGACTCAAGAAATGATTGGAATCAAAAGCTACACACAGCCTTATGGGCTTACAGAGTAGCTTTTAAAACTTCCATCAGAACAACTCCCTAATGGAATTCCTAATCAAAACCTTGAGAGTGGCAACATAATTAGGATGGACAGCCCATGAGTATCGAAGAGACTAGACACCTGGAACGATTAGATGAAACCAGACTTAGAGCGATAGCTGGGATATATGCTTAGAAAAAACAAATGAAGGCTTTTCATGAGCAACACGTGATTGGCAAAGAGTTCCAAAAAAGGGATTACGTTCTAATGTATACCCTCAAACAACACTCCAAAAAAATCAAAAAGCAAGGGATGGAGCCTTTTGTAATACATGATATATCACCAAGTGGCACCATCAAGCTTGCAACATTAGCAGGAGAGGAGATGCCTAATTGGACGAGTGGCTATAGATTAAAGAAATATCTTCTTTCGCTAACACCAGAAGAACTCACAACACTACATGCAGCAGCTCAGCGCAGACGTCAAGCACAGGACATTCAGGAACAAGCACCACAGGAAGCCAAACTCAGATTATTAAAGCGCAAAGAGCAAACAAACTTCCAGAGGAAAGTACAACAAAATGATGCTATTGAGACTGCTCCGATAGCATCAATACAAACGACAACTACATTGTTAGGAGGAATGGATCTATGCATTCATTTACAACTTGCCGATAGCACCACCGAGCGAGCCTTAGTGGACACAAGGGCTAGAGCTAATGTGGTTAACTACTGCACTTTCAAAAAAATCATGTGGGAACCACTATGGGGTTCAAAGTCGCAAACAAAGGCACCATGGACAGTCCGGGCCACATAAATTTACCAATCACCATTGCTGGAACAATTTATCCGCATCAATTTCATGTGGTCGACGATCAGCATCTTAACGAAGCAGTTATTCTAGGAGTGACGTGGATGCACACTTATCAATCCACACCAAACTGGTAGGACAATACCTTACTCCTCAAACACGAGGACCAATCTTTTGCCTCTACCATCGCCACATGCACCAGCTCAACGATATTCCACAACAGTGGTCAAGAAAATATGGGTTAAAAAATCCATCATGCAAATCAATCCTAAGCAATTGTGGATACCAAAACGACAAACCAATATGAGTCAGCATACATTGCCTACACAGAAATCAAACCTCAGCAAATTGCCTACCGCTTTTGTCACACGACCTAAGCCAATGGAACACTACTTTTGACAACTAAACATTGTCAAGTGGGTATGGCAACCAAAACAAACTCGCTCACACGATGCCTCTTCTGACGAATCCAAACTCAAGCAATCTCAGTGCAACACAACCATCAGCATCAAAACTTTTGCAGGTCATAGTCAAACACAGAGTACGTCTTCTTCAATTTCTATTTTCGGACCACGCAGCTTCAAGGCAACCTTGCCACCAATAGCCACTAAACATATTGTTCACCACCTCTCTCTTGCAAAGCATTTTGTTGCCCCATGCATATCCTTCATCAGCATCATAGAGCCACACTATATAGCTATGCATAGACATGAGCTTTGTTCACATGCACTCTGACACATGTTCGTCGGGGATGACTCACTCTAGGAAGGGGGAAACTGCGGCAGGATTATCATTAGTATATACTATTATTATCATCTTACTTTTTTTCTTCTTCTTTTCTTTCTTTTTCTTTAAAAACCAAGTTTTTCAGAGCCTTACAAACTCTTAGTTAGCATAATCATGAGCCATACCGTCACCATCTAATACCAGAATAAGAGTATTTATATATAAGGAGACTACACTAATTTTGGCTAATTTTTGGCCCGACTAATAATCATTGTAAATAATTTTGTTTTACAAAAAAAGCAAAAAACGATAGATAATCAACAAAAATTTGATAAATCGAGCCAGGAAAGTCGGAATTGACTTTTGAAAGCAAACGCCAAAACTTCAAAGCAAGGACTTCGAACATGGCAATATGGAAAGATTCGACACAAGATGAATTTTGAGCCAACTTTTGAAGGATCAAAACTACAGATCCAACACCATTTATCAATCGAGTGTTAGAATGACAAACGGTTCGAACTGCAGGTGATATGAACAACAAGATATGATCAATGGAGGTAAGTATTAATGGGGCATTCCGAGTAGACTAGGAATATATAGTCAAATGGGGCAACATAAGATCATTTGCATTCACAAAGAGAGAGAGAGAGAGAGAGAGAGAGAGAGAGAGAGAGAGAGAGAGAGCCACAAGATTATAGAGTTTTTGGAGTTGTTTTTGCCCGCTACAACCACCTCGGTGGATCTTACTACACCAGATTTGACAGGTATGATCATTAACCTTGCAAGAGCATGTGTGTATGTCCCGTACTGCATCAATAATGCCAAAACAACATATCAGAGCAATACAAAACCACAAAATCGGCAAACTAACAGAGCCAATGGGAAGACCAAAACCCATCAAAAATATTTTACCAGAAGACCCAAAATAGCTGACAGAATTAGGCAGGACAAAAACAACAGCAAAAGGTGGTGGAACATGGATCGCAATCCATGTTCCCCAAACCCCTAAAATCAGAGAAAATTGTACCCAAGCACCCACAGATGGCCAGGAACAAACTCCTATAGCTGGATTTCCAAAAGCATCCCAACATGGATTGCGGTCCATGTTCCTTTTTGACAAAATCAGGGCATGGGTGGCTCACTAGCAGGGGAATGCAAAAATAGTACTGGTGCCACAAAAATAATCACAAAAAATTGCTCTTAAGATCATCAAATACTCCTGGGTTGCTACCTTCAGTCTGCAAATGGTCTTTTGGCCAATTTCAAAAAGGAAAAGGATAGGATCCCAGAAGAAACTCAAGGAAAGGTCAATTACTGGGATGCCAGCAAAACTTATGAAAAGGGGCTAAGGACAGAGTTCTTGACAAGTTTGCAAATTGCTGCTAAAGCCAATTGGGAGATTTCACACTCTTCTCGGAGCCTATCAACAAGAAAATGTAACTTAAGGATAGTGGTAGGATCAAAACAAAGTACAGGATTACTTGCAAACTGGTGATAATTGCAGGATTCAATTTGTATTCTCAAATGCATTCAATGTCTGGTAGAATTTGCCAGGGAGCCAAGCAAAGCTATGAACTACAAACCTAAATCATCCAAAATCAAGACAATGATAGATCTCAGGCAAAACATGAGTCCAAAAATAGTTGCCAAAAACAGATATGGTCAAAAAGGAAAAAACATGGCCATAAACTGGAAAACGGGTCAAACTAAGGAACAACATGTCTAAAGTTGAAAATATTTCACCAGTGTACTAGGAAAACCTATAGGAACTATGTGCACAAGAACTATATCAAAATTTTGTCTAACATGGATCGCGATCCATGTACCTTTTTGCCCAATAAAAGTAAAAACCATGCCATCTGATTCAATATGTTCAAGAAAGCCAAGCCATGGAGTTTCAAGCCATTTGAATCCCAAAATCCACTTCAAAATGCCAAAAATCTCTAAGTCTACAAAAGGTTTCCAAAACTTAGCCCAAGTGTCAAACCATTGATCCAAATCCCAAAAATTTTGGACCAAGGCATCATCCAGATGAACCCTACCAAATTGTATCATCAGATTTCCAAAATGTTGCCCAACATGGATCGCGATCCATGTACCTTCAACCCTAAATCCAGAGAATATAGCTTAGTAGCATCCCCATATGCCCAGGAATAACTTCCCCAAGTTAGAATTTCAAAATTCTTCCCAACATGGATCGCAATTCATGTTCCTTTTTGCCAAAATTCATCTGCTATATTATATCCTTGTGCCTATAGTAATCCTAGATGCACTGGTGAAATTTGGTCAAATTTGAAGTAGTTTTGACAAAGTTATGCTCATTTTTCATTTCTGGTCAAGTTTACACTTTCCAATGGCTAAAACCTATTTTCAATGCTAAAATTCAAAACAAGATGCCTGCAAGGAAAGCGCAAAGGGAGTGGAATGTGGCACCCTAAGAGATAACCGATATCTCATCAAATGAGAAAGCTCACATCACCGAACAGGTACTTGAAGCAATTCCGGCGAACATCTTTATCGGAAGGTTTCAAGCAGCAGACGGAGAAATAGTAAAGGCCACAATCTTTCCACAGGAAATGTGGACTTTGCACCAAAAGCCAAAAGTGCAAGCAGGGGGCAGGTGCCTACAACTAGAGAACTTCTTACGACTGCCTCCTTGGGGAACGGACTTCATGTGAGCTCCCGAGCTTATAAGTTCAATTCAGTATAAATGGGAAGCAACTCTGATGAACAAGGATGGGGTAGTCGTCAAGGTAAAGATCACAATAGAAATTATAAATGAAGCCCTCCACTTGCCGCAAGGCACGCACAATCTATTGCAAAATACAAAGACAGTAGACAATGATAAAGCCTTCCTGAAGCAACCAGGCCACAAGCTGACGTATCAAGATTTGATATACTCAAAAACTGAACTGCCATTGCGTCTTATATCGCAACACTTCAAAGTGCAGAAGTCGCCCTGATATACAAAACCTTTGTTGCACATGGCAGTGGTGATGGCAAATAGGCTTGGTAGAAGGAAGAGTGGTCAATTGCAACTTCGGCAATTATCTCCTTGACAATATTGTTGAAGAAAACCTGAGGGGAGCCAAAGAAGCAAAGCCTATCAAGCACTGGGAATGATCGATGATCTACCGCCAGTCGAAGCACAGATAGATCTAATCCACAGATCCAAAAGAGCAGTAAGACTAGTGGCAGGACCTTACACAAGGCCAAAACCAGAAGTCAAATAGACAAGGCAAACCGCACCTTTAAAGGATTCTGACAGAAGTGAGAAGACCAAGTCAGATGCTCGGAGTAGCCAGGAAGAAGGGTCCCAACCAAGAGACACTCCTTCGGAGTACCAGTCTTCGGAGGAGGAGCAGGATAGCTGATACACACTTTGATATACTCAATTGAGGAAAAAAAATTGTGCACATGGCATTGAGGAAAAGGCTCCACCAACAAAAGCATGATCAGAAACAAACCCAAGGAACAAAAGTGGATGATGAGAAAGAGGAGGAAGAAGCCAAAAATATTTCACTACTACGCAGACAGATAGTGGCTTTAGATAGTGCCACAACCTCTGCTGCTCTAGAAGATTCAAAACAAAGAGAAAAGCAAACTGAGGAGGCTGAACAATCGGATCAGGGCCAAAAAGACCAGCATAGGCCAAGATCTCCACGATCACAAGCGGCTATGGAGGAAGGAGCGGAGATAGTTAAATCCTTTGACATTGATGCTCACTTAGAGCAGATCAAGCTAGGAGTTGGAGTTAGAAGATACCAAGAAAGAAGCATCTAGGATGGCAGCAGAGTCCTTGCAACAGCTAAAGCAAAAAATAGAGGCACTAGAGAAGGCACAACTCTAGGCACAATCAAAGTTGCAAAGAGAACAAGAGAATGTAGCCTACTATTACAAGGAGATGCAACAATTTAACAAGGCAAACTCCGCATTGCAGATCAAGCAGCAACGTCTCAAGGAGGAGGCTACCAAAGAAAGAGAACGAAATGAGAAGCTGCAAGGCTCGTATGCGGTGGTTAGTAGATCTTTGACTCAGCTCTTGGCCATACAAGAGACCCCCTTCTACTCAATGACGACTGCAAGATCTACCTCCTTGAGTCAAGAAATTAAAGAGTTGAAAGAAGCCCTGACTCAAGAAAAATATGACAGACAGATCATTACAGCAGGACATAGGGCCATGCAACAAGGCAAGATGAGGAAATCAAAGAATTAAAAAAGCAGTTGATTGAGGCAAGAGGAGACTTAGCAACTTTGAGAGCAAATCAGACAAAGTATCAACAGGCCCCAGGGGAATTTGAGCAAGAAGGAGGATTCAAACAGTCCATATTTGAAGCTCATCCAACAAAGGTGCCCACTACCAGCACGGGGAAAGGAACGCAGGAATCTGCAAATCCAGCCACGACATCCACTTCGGAGTCGGCAAGGGACAAAATTCAGCACTAGATCTCAAAAGTAAAGGACCCCTCGCACAAAGCTTATATGCAGTATGAACTGAAGGTGCTGGAATCGGCTATCCTCCTCATGATTACTCCAAATGAGGTAGTAAAGAATCTCGGACAGGAGATGATCGCCCTACCACTGATGCGACAAGACGTTAAATTATGGCAACAAAAAATACTCCCTGAACTTGAACCAAACAACAGAGGTGACTACAGGGAGGTTCCTGTCATGGCACTTCAAATTCAGACAATCATTGATAATCAACCCCTTTGGTGAAAGAAATGGTTTGATAAGAGGCCAACAGATGAAACCTATTACAGGATGCTCCCCAGTATCTCAGGATCCACTCCACTTACTGTCCCATTGACAGAAGGCGATGTTGGGACAACTTTTACATTTGGCAAAGCAAAAGACCGACAATGCTAAACTACTCAGTAATCACAAAGCCTCTCAATAATAACCCACCATCCGAACAATTCATGGTTCAAACTCTAAAAGGGGTAATCAACATGATGAAGGATCTCGCCTGTCAAATGTTTGTAAATATTTCCCGGATGCTCATCACCTGCATTACAGCTTTCAATGATATAGAAGCAGCAGAGCATCCCTGGCAAATATTTATTGAAGGCATGCGAGGCATTTGCTGGAATATGGAGACTGAAATCCCAACCAGGAATATCATCATGGGATTATATGCAAGAGTCATGTTTCTGCCCTCTCATTACATGCAGACCTTCAAAGAGACGTTCGTGACCGGCTTCTTTGAAGTGGACTCTTCCATATTTAATCCCATGACAAAAGATCTGTCAGCTGGTCACATTGCCTATCAAAGTACCCTCAGCAGCAATCCCTTCCGAGAGTTGGCCACCAAAGTAGAGATTGAAGCAAGAACTCAGAAGTTCAGGAACCTCACTGCAACGCTTGAGAGAAGACAATAACATACACTCAGAGACGGCTTGCACGAGGATGGCTTACACTCATTGCACGAGGACGTGCAATGAATAGGAAGGAGGGAATGTTTGGTGGATACAGGCGTATGCACACCAAACCCTGTAAACACTCGATTTTTTGAAGAAATCCATGTGATTTAGCCTATGATGAGTTATAATTGTGATGAAATTAGACAATACCCTCTCTACTTCTCCGAGTCTACACCCTTGTAAGAGGCCGGATGGCCATGGGAAAGCTCCCTTAACTTTTAAAGTCAAAACCCTTAGTTTGGAAAAGAGAATTATCATTAGCTTGAAGGTTTTGAAACGTGCACTGTGGGAGCCTGTTACTGCTACAAATTGTAATCTTCTCCTGGACTGGTAATCAAAATTCGTTTTTGAATAGCATATTGCGTTCCTTGTCTCTTGCTCTACAATCTAAGTGTAATCATTTTCAATTCTGTTGTGGTTCGCAACGCATTGTTTGTGAGCTAAATACATTGATTTGGAGATAAAAGTGGTTATTTTTTTATGTTTTGACCATGGATAAGTTTTTCTATGCTTAAGGAGGACCTTTCCGAGTAGTTCTATTTCAGTTTTCTGCTTATTTTTTGTGATGGATCGTGATTTATGTACCTTTTCAGATGGTGACAAAACTTGGTAAGATTAAGCCCTTAAGTGTTGTGATACCTCTCCTAAAGTTTTGTTGCATTCTAGATTTGTTTGGTTGCCAAAAAGGCGTGATGACCTAGAGCAGTGACATTGGATGCATACTGATTGTTTAACTAACAAGTGGTTGATTTGCTTTTGTCATAGAATGAGTAGCCCTTTGAGTTCACTTTGGTGAGATTGACACTCTTATTAAGTCTCTGTGCCCCATGTCGGGTTGCTTCCTTGCATATTGACATTATGTTAGTACAAAAGAGCTATGCTGCAGTCGTTCGTCTCGCGACGACCCGCTAACACCCTCATGTAGTGCCTAAAGTCTATTGGTTGACCTTTAAAGGGGTCCAATGAGAATTTAGTTTATTTAAATAATTATCTAAGCATTATCAAGCCCGCTCTCTCAAAGGGGTAAGGAGGACACTTGTCCAAATGCTACCATTGTTGCTTGATACGCACTAAGCATGTGATTGGCTAGGCTTGCAGGGGTCCAATCAAATTCAAAAATGAGCTCCAAGGAGGGTATACTCTCTCTCTCTCTCTCTCTCTCTCTCTCTCTCTCTCTCTCTCACACACACACACACACACACACACACACACACACACACACACACACTCACTCACACTCACATGCTCTGATTCTCACTTTGTGAAAGTCGTCTCCTTATCCAAGCTTGAGAAGTTGAGAGCCTACACCAACAACTCTTGGCTATGGAATGAAAATCCAACCAAGAGCCATGCTTCAATGCTATGTTAGCCATCTTCTTCATCTCCATTAATATGCTACTATGCTATGTTAAGCTCTAAGAGTAATGGTATGAGAGGAAACTATTTATTTCTCATAAGCATACTTCTTCTTCCTCTTCTCTACCCTCATTTCCTACTAGCTATCTCCACCTTTGAAGGTGTTTGAAGTCTTGAGACTAAGGTTGGGGACAAGTTAATGCTTTCATTTAGCTAAGTTACGGGCATAATTGTGGTGCATGAAGCTCTCTATCTTCATTGCATCATCAAGGTCTCAAGGAACACAAAGCTTGTATTGTACCAAGTCTCTTCTTGATGGGAGAAGCCTTTTGGAGGGGGGACCGGCTCCACATAAATCCGATCCTCAACAGCTGTCAAGTTCTCTAGCTATCTCTCTTGCAAAGTATCTTCCATGCCAAATTGATTAAGTATAATGGTTATGTTACTACCTCTAATAAAGTTCACCCTCTATTTTCTCAAAGTATTATCATAAAAATGCTCACTACAATTTTCTTGATTCCGCTATTCTCAATGTTCATAGTCCATTTCCAGTACATTGGTATGAGAGCTATTGGCTTCTCTTTTCTTGCTCATGAAGAGAGGTCCTTAAGTTATCCATGAAAGGTTGTACTTGCTCATTGCAAGAGGGTAAGTGGGACAGGGATCTATTATCTTGGTTGAAAAGGACTCAATTCGAGGTACACCGCTGGGAGCTATAGAATTAATAATGGAGTCTCTCGGTGCTTGCCTTTGGATTAACCATTATTGAGCTACTAGTAAGCTTGACAGGAACCATAAATCAACCGGGCAATGTTAGACCCTCTCCACTACTCTTTGCAATCAACAGTCTCTAAACCACGGGTGTGGCTTCTTGAGAGCTCATTTTCAAAGGTAAAGAAGAGTAGCAACTAAGGTTTTTGAGGGTACCAAAGCACAAAGTACCATATACATAAGTTTAATTAGCATGGTTGAAAATAATCAAGAGAGTAGAATGAACTTTTCACATGCAGGTGCTACTGATTTTTGTGAACTATCTTGTTACTAGGTTGCAACAAGCTATGGGCAACCCTGCCTTGCAAGCCAAAGTTACCCCCAACAACTTCGTGCTTATAGGATTTTGCACCTCTCCAAGAAGAGAGAGAGCTTAGAAAGCCTCTTGTTGAGACTTCCAAAAGAAGAATCTCTCCGATAAGAGAAGAGGAGGAATCCAGCCAATGAGAAAGAAGTACATCTACGAATTCCTCTGAAGATATGTACGAAGACGGTGGTCTCGACGATCCCCAAATCCTCCCAAGAGAAAAGATCATCCTATAGTCCTTCTCCTCATCATACCAAAAGGTAAGAGAGGAAACAAATGAAGAAAGAGGTCACTCTCTTCTCCTTCTTCTTCACCATCCTCCTCTTTCAATGAAAGTAGCGGTTATTCTCCTAGAGAACAAGAGGAGAGGACATCGCAAATCCTACCATTCTTGGAAAAGGTCCCAAAAGCTTAAGAAGCTCAAAGAACGAGAAAAGAGTATCTCTTTTCTCACCTATGATGGCACCTTTGGTGCTACTGACAAAGTATTGGCCTTCGTGGCAACAGCGAAGCTCCAAAGACATGGAAAACTCTACGAGTTTCCATCATGAAGCAATTTCTTGCAAGCGACGCCAAAGATAAAGTGCTCATCGAATGGTGGAGTTTGAAGTTACTTTCCCACAAGTCTATCCACAAATATGTAGACAAGTTTTGGGATTTACATCTCAAAGCTACAGTCTTTCAAAAGATAGACTTCACTAAGAAACAACAACAATTTTGTGCGGGATTACTTGAAGAAATGGTTGAGCATGTCAACTCCCAACGGTCTGGTTCTATCACCGAAGTCATCCACCACACTATGGTTGCATCTCGTGTATAAATTTCCAACAAGGATCTAAAAGTAATGCCAAGCCCATGGAAAACAAAGATTGAAATGATGCAAAGGGAAAGAACAATGCTCAAAGTTCTTCCCAAGGCAATTCTAACAACAACAGCAACAAGACCAAGGAAAAAGGAGCTTACAAAGGTAAAAACAAACTCTCTCCTAAAAAGCTAGAGGCTTTTTGTAAAGATCACAAATGCTTTAAGTGTGGGAAGCAAAGACATGGTTATCGTTCTTGCCCCAAAAGAAATGCCCGCAATGAGACTCTTAGAGCTTCCATGATCGAAGCTCCAAAAGAGGATTCTCATTGCAAAGGATCATCCCTTTCATATGCTTGGGGGAGGTGAGGGATCATGATGCCTTCATCCTATTTGATCTTGGCTCTACTCAAAACTTCATATCAACGAAGTTAGCCACAAAGTTGGGCATATAAGCTTTCAAGATGGGAGATATTGTAACTGCCAATGGGGCTTTCAAAGGACAGCAAGCCTCCATTACTCCCTTGATTTGGGAAGTTGATCTCCATCGATGAAGAACAATTGAAGAGTGGCGTGCCTTTGGTGGTGGGGTCTATGGGATACAATCTTCCATCTATCCATAAGTCAACGTGCTTTTTTCCCTCTGGTAGGAGGAGGAGTATCAGACTGTAAGGATATGCGTCCTACGGGCAAAGCCATCGGCACGACCGAACAATGTGGCTATAAGATAGCATGATTGGGTGGAGATTAACACACGCATTACCACTGTCCTTTCACTGGTATCCGTGCTATTCTTGGGGAAGGGGAAAAGCGGGTTGCATGTGCATGCGACGTGCTGTTTCTCTCCCAAGATTTGCAGACAGGACAACGACGTCCCCATTGTGCAGCAAAAAGAAGACAGGTGCAGCATGCAAAGGCAGATAGCGGTGGCCTTCATCACTCCATAGCGGGAGACCTAGGCGCCCGGGCTACCAAAGCAAACTCGATCGGCAACTCTACAGCACCGAGACTCCGTTGGCGCTATTGGTTGCGCACGTAGGAAGACCCTCTAAACCCTTGCATGAAGGAAGGTTGAACCCACCCCATGAGGGTAAGAGGCCAACACTCTACCACCCAAGCTATTGAGCCTTGTTGTGTTGACAAGAAAGCTAGAAGGAAAAGGAAAGCTTCAAACTTCAAGGAAGTAGTTTCACCCTTCCTTTTCACTTCTTGGAGGAAGGCAAGTTTTCCTCCAAAATTCATTTTTCTTCAAGGAGGAAGCTTCACATGAAGAAAGCCTTCACAAAAACAACGAGTTTTTGTGAAAAATCAACAAAGGTGTTCTTACGACGAACGACACGTAAAGTGCTATAATTTTTGCAAGGCGAGGTTCATATGCAACGCAAATGGCCAAGCATAAGAAACACAAAGACTTCAAGCTTTACAACGTACAAGTTGACGTTTTTTTTTCTCTCTTTACATTAGTGTGTGTTTACCATGGCCAGTAAGAATATCCCACCTACACACACTTTTGATTTTAAGCACGTACATCAAAATCAGGGCACCACGGGTGCTGCCGGCACTAATATGCATGACAAAATGATAATCTACGAGATCATGGCCTTGTAAATATGGTTGCTTTCAAGACTTTGGAAAATCGCCAAAGTGCACTTGAACGCAATCTCTCTGCACTCAATGCAAATGTTACAAATCTTATTGAGCTACTTGTGAAATTTATGAATTCACAGACGGCTCAAGGAGCCACAAGTAGCACGGTTCAAGGAAACCAAGCTCACATGACTCAAGGAGTCCAAGAGACAACTGCTTCAGAAGATGCAAAAGGTAGCAATGCATTGCTTAAATATATCACCATTCCTGAGTTTCACACGGAAAAGCGTGATCGCAACAAGGATGTGGTCAATACGTTCTGACACAAATGGAGACACACCCCGGATATAAAGACGGTTGTGGAAATAATTCTATCTCTTAAAGGCAAGGCCTATAGGTGATGGATGACATTTCCAAGTGTGTCTCTCAGCACTGCTGATTTTGAGCGTGCAAAGAAACACTATTTGCGTTTCAAATGTCTTTCGGACCAAAATTGTCCTCTTTTGCAAGGCAAAGAAAAGGCCATGCACACGGTGCAACACCTCACATTAGATTCATCTCCTAAATATTGTGTTGTAGAGGTTCTTCATATGGAAGAAAAGCACAAGTGTTGTGTGCCTGCTTCAATGTGGTAGCCCACCTTTGGCCCCCATGATTTGATTCGCATGCATGGCACTATTAACGGACAATGTGTTCATATTTTAGTAGATGATGGTGTAGCTCATAACTTGCTAAACTATACGCTAGTCAAGAAATGAAGCTTACTTAGACTCCCTGCTCCCACAAGTATGTGGTAGAGCAGATGTCTGGGAATGATAAAGAAGTATGGGACATGGTAGTTCAAGGGGTTGAGCTTATTGTTCAAGATCATATGATGACCCTTGACTTTCAAGTTATGAACATGGATCGTGCTGATGTAGTTTTAGGACGGGAGCGGTTGCATGGTTTTGAAAACACATTGCACACTAGTTATGAACACAACTCCTTATCCTTTATGGCCAATGGTAAATATATGCTTTTGCTTAGTGAGAAAAATATACCATTTGCGCCTCTTATATGTACAACCAAGCTTTCTATTTTACAGAAATCAGATTTAATAGATGAAGTCTTTTTGTGTTACTGCTTGTTTCCAAGTCTTGTGAATTCTCAAGAGCACAGTGCTGTGAATTCTAGTAATGGTATGCAAAGTGCAATGAATTCTAATGATAAGCAAAGTGTTAACAATCCTAAAGAGCAAAGTGCTCTCAATTTTAATTCTATTAAGCAACGTACAACTGTTGTAAAACAAACATTACACGAATTCCAAGATTCTCCATCCCAGCATAACTCTAGTTTACTTTTGGAAATCCTTTTGCACAGCAAAAGCTAACTCACTTACTCACAAAGTATAGTGATGTATTCTCAAGTGATTTACCGTTGGGTTTATCCCCTACACGTGATGTGCAACATGGCATAGATGCCATGCCAGGCACTAAACCGGTGAGTAATCCACAATATCGTATGAGTGCTAAAGAAGCCAAGGAAGTTGAGAGCCAGTTGGTTGACTTCCTTGCCCGTGGTTTCATTAGACCTAGCACTTATCCTTGGGCATCATCAATTCTATTGGTAAAAAAGAAAGATGGTACTATGCGCATGTGCGTTGATTATTGCGGATTAAACGACATAACCATCAAGACAAGTATTTTCTGCCTCGAGTGGTGAGTTGTTTGATCAAATCCATGGGGCAAGATACTATACAAAGATAGATCTTCATTTAGGATACCACCAGATGCATATCCGTTTGCAAGATATCTCTAAAACTGCCTTTAGAACACGGTTCGGACATTTTGAATTTTTGGTTATGACTTTTGGTTTAACCAATGCTCCAACTACATTTATGACACTCATGGATAGTGTCTTACATCCCTATCTTGAAAAATTTGTTGTGGTTTTCCTTGATGACATTCTCATTTATAGTAAGACTGAAGATGAACACATAGAGCACTTATGATTAGTGTTTGAATAGCTACGAACTCACGCTCTGTATGCTAAGCAAAGAAGGTGCGTTTTCTTTAAAGCAGAGATACATTATCTCGGTCATGTGATCTCTTATTTTGGCATCAAGATGGACACTGACAAGCTGCCATTCTTCGATGGCCACATCCCAACACGGTTGAGGAGCTTCAAATATTCTAGGGCATGGCTGGATTTTATCAACACTATATCCGTGATTATGCCAAAATTTTTGTTTCTATGACGGATCAACTTAAAGCAAAAGGTAAGACATTTTCTTGGGAAGAAGCCCAAAAACGCAATTTTGAACAACTCAAGGTAGTTGTAGCCACTGCTCCCATCCTAGCAATCAATGACCCACTTAAGCCGTTTGTGGTAGAGACTGATGCTAGTGATAAAGTAATTGGTGCGGTACTTCTCCAGGAGGGAAGACCTATAGCCTTTGAAAGTAAAAAGTTAGATAGAGCTCAACAGAATTATTATGTCTATGGGAGAGATCTCTATGCCATAATTCACGCTTTACGAATGTGGCGACACTATTTATATGGTGCTGAGTTTGAAGTAGGTTTTGACCATGAGAGTATAAAATTCTACTCAAATGGACTTGAAGGGTCGTAAAGCTAGATGGGAAAAAATCCTTCAAGATTATGATAGTAAGCTACGATATCACAAGGGGCGATATAATGTAGTAGTGGATGCACTAAGTCGGATGCCTCAGATTAATTCACTTGCTTTCACGAAAATAAAGAGTAAATTTTTGGAGTCATTACGTGGCAAATGTGCACAAGATCAATCATATACTAAAGTGTGGAGTGCACTTTTAAAAAGGGATCCCTCACACTCACATGTCTTTGTATAGCCAGATCAACATGTCTCTGCACACGCAGATAAAAACTCCAACACACAGAGCTCCATCCCTACTCAAGAACAGCTTAAGCGATGGAAGAATTTTTTCATTGATGATGGCTACTTACTCTACAAGGGTAGAGTATGTGTGGCAAAGGACTCAGTCACTAGGCGCGAAATCTTATTTGAGTGTCATGATAGTCTAAGTGTTGGTCATCTAGGTATTCATAAGAAGTATGCCTTAGTTCGACGGTAATTTTATTGGCCATGCTTACATCATGATGTTCAAGAGTACGTACTAAACTACCAACAATGCCAAGTAAATAAGGTAGAGTGCCTCAAGGTAGGTGGCCTTTTACATCCTTTAGAGATTCCACAAGGTAAGTGGGAGAGTATCTCTATGGACTTTGTAGTAGGACTACCTACTACAAATCGTGGCCATGATGCCATATGGGTAATTGTAGACCGTCTAACATTGGGTCGGTTCATTCCCACTAAGACTATGGTTAAGACACCAAAATTAGCACAGCTATTTGTAGAACATATATATAGACTCTACGGTCTTCCAGCTAGTATCATTAGTGACAAAGATAAAAAGTTCGATAATCACTTATGGAGAGTTGTGTTTCAAAAGTTGGAAACTAAACTTGATCTAAGTACGGTTGATCATCCAGAAACAGATGGTCGAACCGAAAGAGTTAATCAAGTGCTAGAAGATAAGCTAGGAGCATACGTTAGCAAGAACCAAACCAATTGGAAAGACTATTTACTTATATTGAAATTTTCTTATAGTAGTCCATTTATGCTTGTATATGCCTAGATCACCCGTTACAGTGGGGTTGGTTAAGGAGAAGATACAACAAGCGAAGGATTTTCTCCAAGACCATTTTCACATGCTTCAAGTTGCTTGACAGAATGTTAAGCAAGCTTAAGATCAATATAAAAAGTACGCAGATGACCATCGTTGTCTTGCTACTTTCGAAGAAGGAGACAAGGTTTTCCTCAAGATTTTGGAGCATTGAGAAATTCTGAAGACGGGAAAAGTTGCTAAACTTTCACCACGCTATTGTGGACCGTTTACCATTCTAAAACGTATAGGTCAAGTGGCCTATAAGTTAGCTCTTCTAGAGCACTCACGAGTTCATCCTACTTTTCATGTTAGCCGTTTACGAAAACAGCTAGGACAGAATGATAATGTCATTGACACAGGTGTGTTAGTTGACCTTATCGAACCGCCAAGCATCCCTCGTGAGCCCGAAATGATTTTGGATTCTCATGAGCTTTGCACTAGAGACATCATGTCAGACAGCAGGTGTTGGTAAAATGGCTAGATAGACCTGAAGAAGGTTCTACATGGGAGAATGTCTCCACACTTAAGAAACGTTTTCCTACGTTCATTTTTTAGGACGAAAACGATTCTCAAAGGGGGGGGGGGGTAATGTAAGGACATGGGTCCTACAAGCAGGGCCACTGGCACGGCCGGACAGTGTGTACGCTAGGGGGAGGCTATAAGATAGCACAATTGGGTGGAGACTAGCACACACATTACCACCGCCCTTTCATAGGCACCCTATTTCTTTTTTGAAGAGGGAAATATTCATCTTCCAACTCGACATGGAGATGATGGATACATCTCCTGGTAAGATTCATGGCTGTAATATCAAGGTCAAAGCTTGGATATGGTGAAAAGAAAGATGCTTGATAGAAATGAGTAGGGGAGAATTTGAAATTTGGGCCAAAAGAGAAAAGTAGTGCTTTGGGAGGGAGAATTATTAAAAAAGAGATTTGAAAGCGACACTTCATGTAGGGTCCTAAAAAGTGACATCTTGTGCAATGGTAAAAAGGTGAAGGTTTTCTCCAAATTTTGGGATTCAAAATTTATTGCCTACAAAAATGAACTCTTTCTACCATTTCTTGTAGGGTAAAAAGATGAATTCAAACTTCCCCCAATGTGAATGGAGCTCTCTACATCAAGCGTTGAAACTTTTTGTTGCATTGTATTGTGATAAAAATGAAAGTATGTTGGTAAAGTAGAAAGGTGGATGGTTAGTTGGCCATGTCCAACTCAAACACAAAGGCCCTTTGCCGAACAATCGTCCACTTAAAGGCCAATGTGCTCTTAAGTGAGCTATGGACATATATAGAAGGTGGATCTCTATCTAATGCCCATAAGCAATCAACTGTGTGAAAACTTCTCAAAGGGTAGACCCTTGGTTAGAGATCAGCACGGCTAACATCTATGTGAATCTTGACAAGCTCTCTAAGATTGACAGCAAGCACATCACGAATGAAGTGATACCTCACATCAATGTCCTTTTGTTTGCATGAAACGCTAGTTGGATAGTACTATGACTGTCGCAATGCAAAACTAGAACCTTTGCATTGATGCTTAAATATCCTACTAAATGAGTAAGCTTTCTTGTTGGCATATGACGGCTTCCGTGGTAAACTGAGATGTACAATCTTACAAATAAAATCACCATGAAACTTCACCAGTAGAAAATGTAAAGACATGACGTGATGTAGAACTTCTATGTCCCCATTCCTTAACTACTCTCCATTTGTGTAGCCAAGTACACATATGTCTTTACCTCCCAAGCAAATGCACAGATCTTTAGTACCATTTAAATATCTCATCACATCTTTTCATTGCCTCCCAATGCTTCTTGCCAAGATTGGCAAAAGCAATGTCTAGATGAGTCCCAATCATAGCATGAATCTTGACCATCTTGCTCATTAGATTTGGGACAATCCTCTTGGCTCAGTTTCATATATAGATGCTAATGGAGTAGAAAGTGGCTTTCCCTTCCATATGAAATTGCTTGGTAAATAGCAAATGTACTCTTTTTGTGACAAATAAAGATCCTTCTTTTAGCATGTTTTGCATAATGTGCATAATAAGAATATAATTTGCTTCACCCAAATCCCTCACATCAAAGTTCCCATGTAACTTCACGTTTAATGCATCTACCTCAAGATTGTTATGCCATGCAATGAGCATATCATGTGCACATAGGATCAAAATAAAAAAACCACCATCTATATAGCTTTCTTTTAAGAGCTTACACACCCACCAACTTCTCTTTGTTGTTCTCAATAGAACCCATTAGCTGTTGCATGTAAATTTCCTTATGAAGATCATCATGTAAAAACATCGTCTTAACAATGGGCCAAATCTACGTCCTCATTGACAACCAACACATGTATTATCTACAAGATACTCATCTTAAGAACTTGTTAGTAGCCACACTAACAAGAGCAGCCCAATGAAGACCATGTATTGAAACTTTTTTATTCAACATGAATCCCTCGATTTTCATGGGACCTGAGTCCCATGCAGCTATCAGCCTCTGCAATGAGAGATACTCAAGTCAGTGTAAAGACGCAATGGGAAATTTTCAAGCCGGCGTCAAGAGTTTGTGCTAGCCACAAATAAGTTAAAAACTAACAATACATTGATCTACCATACTCGTGCTAATAGAGATTTTGAAAACTAAATTTGTTATCCAATTATTTATTTTGGACAATTCTAAGCATGTAGAGTATACTTCATATATGTGAATATTCATCAACAACCAAAAGAAGCAAAGATTGCTACATAACATTGGGTACAACCATCCTTTAAAAACCAGCTGATTTGAGTATCTACCTTCCACCTCTCATTATAATGAATTGATTTAACTTTACAAGAAGAGAGAAGATAATTAAGAAATCTTGAAAAGATGAGAAATTAAAGATGAAGATTGATAGTAGAGAGCAATCAAAAAGTGGCTTCTAAATCGATGCTTTGATGGAGGTTTTGAGGGCTTCGTTTGCTTTGAAAGGGGAGTAAAGAAATTGGTCATCTGATCATGATGATCCTAGATCACTTGTTTTCTTGATGGAGTCTAGAGAGCGTGATTATTGCTAGATAAGCCATACCCACACAATCCACGGTTTTGACAGAGCTTTATTTTGTGTGTTTCCTTCTAAAATAGAAAAACTTTGTTTTTGCCAAAAATAATAATTGAATTGAATTTCTATTTGCCATCACATAACTACATCATTTCAAGTCTTAATGAAGATTTACATGTGTGAAATAACACATCATAGCCTAAATGCTTAGAGATTGTCCAAAATAAATTAATGGATAACAAAAATAATCGACAATAGCTCACCAAGGTATGCCGTATTCTTCGAATGTGCTACTTTTTAATGTACTACAATTACACCTTGCCGATGAAGGCTTTTTCAAGTGCAAACTTGATGCTGAAAATTTGAAAGAACCTTTCAAGGTTGAGAACAATGGCCAACTAGAGTGCTTCGTTAGCTGCATTCGCATTGAATTGAGATCGAACAAAATATTGAGAACTGAGTGAGAGAGAGAGAGAGAGAGAGAGAGAGAGAGAGAGAGAGAGAGAGAGAGAGAGAGAGAGAGAGATTTCATGAAAGCGTGTTAGATTTTTCTACCTGAGAGTGTTTGGGATACCGATTGTCATGGTTCACAGGTGTACCTCCGCATAAATTGGATACCGATCGTAGTGCTTCAGAGGGGTAGCTCGCCAAAAACCACAAGGAGTGTTAGAGTTTTGTCAACCTCAATGTTCATGATCATACAAGATGTCAATGTTATTAATTGTTTGTTGTTCCATTTTTATGTTTAAAAACAAAAAAGAAAACATGCAAGTCCCCTTGCATTGGGGAGTTTGCACAGTCCTCCCCAATTTTTATAATACGAGGGAACGTGCCATTCCCATGGCAACGTGCAATTTTCAGTGTTAACTGCATTCTCAGTGTCAAAAATCAAAAAATGATAATGCTTACTCACCGCACAATTGAATGTCTATCGCCAATGCACTTCCTTATATCAACGATGTTGGGTATCTCCTGCACTTAGCCCACTGCAAGAGATGACATCCTAGGGAGGATACCCTTCAAGAAGTTTTTGTGCTATTGTGAGGACACCACATTTTGTATACATATTGATCAAACCACCACCAAGCATGAAATCGTACTCCCAACAAATGTTGACTAGCGATCACATCGTGAATTCCGATACCCATGTGAGTGTCTTTCATAAGGCCGCAAGCCTTCAAGGTGTAAGCGTAGGTAGAGATTCCGTAAAAACAATCAAGAGATTTCTTGCGACGGGCATATTAGGTATATCTTGCAACCAACATCTTGCAGGTGATGACACTCCAGGGAGAATGCGAATCAAGAACTTTTCATCTTTTAATGCTTTATGACAGTAGCACATTTGGCATACATATCAACGAAGTGCTGCCAAGCATGACATCCTTTACCGACATCGCCGTACCAAGTATCTTCTCGTTAATTCTCTCACCCATGTCAACAGCTTGCATAAGGCCACTGGCCTTCAAGGTGCAAGCGTAGGTGAATGTATTTGGAGAAAAGTCTTCCATTTGCATCCGCTTCCAGAGCTACACTGTCACAATGAAGTTGGGCATATCCAACAATCAATTCATTCGAGGTGATGACATTCCGGAGGGTAGCCCATCAAGAGATTTTTTTGCTATCATGGGAGCATCACATTTGACATACAGTTAGACCAAAGCACCACCAAGTACGATATTTCTTCACCAACAATCCCTTATCAACAATCTTCATATGAGAAACCCTCACTTGGCATTTGTCTAAAGCAGCCCAGAGCACTCCAAGAGATCTCACTTCACATATGGTGAATGCCTTCAAGATGCACGCATAGGTGATTGCATCTGGACAAAAGCCCTCACTTTGCATCTACTGAGAATAGCCCAGAGCTTTCCGTCCCTACTCCTATTGTGTGTATCCTGCAATCAGTTAATGTCGTTCCGAATAGTAAGCTCCTCAAGCATCTGCAGAAAACCGCCAGAGCTCCTGACGGGGCCCTTGTCGGGCATATCATGCAATCATAGCGTTCCAAGAGACAAGATCTTGCACCACATTTGGCATACATATCGACCAAGGCATTGCCAAGCACGGCAATTTTTTGCAACAATCCCTATTAAAGTGAATTTTCAAGCCCATATCGGCATCTTGCGTACATCAAGATGCACACATATGTGATTGCATCTGGAGAGAGGCTCCAGCTTTGTGCGTGTATCCCGCAATCAATTAACGTCGTTCCAAAGAGTAAGCTCCTCAAGCACTTGCAGAAAACATCACAGAGCTCCTGACGCGGCCCTTGTCGGGCATACCTTGCAATCATAGAGTTCCAAAAGACAACATCCCTCACCACATTTGGCATACATATCGACCAAGGCATTGCCAAGCACAACAATTTTTTGCAACAACCCCTATTAAAGGGAATTTCCAAGCCCATATTGGCATCTTGCATACAACCACATGCCTTTAATATGCACGCATGTGTGATTGCATCTAGAGAGAGGCCCTCGCTTTGCATCCGCTAAAAACAGCGGAGAGATTTTTGGCCCTGCTCCTATTGTGCATATCCCGCAATCAATGCACTCCAGGAGACGGCATTCGGGACAAGCTCCTCAGGCAAGTTTTGTGCTTTTTGAAGTGCACCACATTTAGCATATGTATCGACCAAGGCATTGCCAAGCACGACAATTTCTTGCAACAGCTCTTGACTAATTTCTAAGCCCATATCAGCATCCTACCTAGGTGATTGCATCTATCTCTACGAAGGTGATTGCATCTGATGACCCGCATGCCTTCAAGATGCCTGCATAAGTGATTGCATCTATGGCTGCATCGGTAATTGCATCTGCTGAACCACATGCCTTGCAGATGCTTGCATAGACACAGTTGACAGCATCTGGAGAGAGACCATGCCTTCAATTGCATCTGCTGACTCATATGCCTTCGAGATGCTTGTGTAGGCATAGGTGGTTGCATTTGGAGAGACCGTGCCTGCCATCAAGATAGGAAGCTCCTCACGCACGATTTGTGCTTTTTGAAGTGCACCACATTTAGCATACTTATCAACCAAGGCCTTGCCAAGCACGATATTTTTTTGCAACAACCCATGACTTACAATATCAGAGCGAGTTTTTAAGCCCATATCAACATCTTGCGTAGAGCCACATGCCTTCAAGATGCACGCATAGGTGATTGCATTTGCACAGAGGCCCTCACTTTGCATTCGTTGAAACAACCGAGAGCTTTTTGTCCCTGCTCCTGTTGTATGTATCCTGCAATCAGTTAACGTCGTTTAAATAGTAAGCTCCTCAAGAACCTCCTGAAAAAGCTCAGAGCTCCTGGTGCGACCCTTGTCAGACACATCGTGCAATCATAGTGTTCCAAGAGACAACATCCCGCACCACATTTGGCATACATATCGACCAAGGCATTGCCAAGCACATCAATTTTTTTGCAAAATCCCCTATTAAAGGGAATTTTCAAGCCCATATCGGCATCTTGCATACAACCACATGCCTTCAAGATGCACGCGTGTGTGATTGCATCTATAGAGAGGACCCCTCTTGCATCCACTAAAAACAGTCGAGAGCTTTCTGGCCTACTCCTATTGTGCGTATCCCGCAATCAGTTAATGTGGTTCTGAATAGTAAACTCCTCAAGCACTTGGAGAAAACAACCCAGAGCTCCCAGCACGGCCCTTGTCGGGCATATCCTACAAGCATAGCGTTTGAAATTACAACATTTTACACCACATTTGGCATACGTATCGACAAAAGCATTGCCAAGCACGACAATTCTTACAACAACCCTTGACTAACAATATCAGAGTGAACTTTTAAGCCCATATCAACATCTTACGTAGAGCCACATGCCTTCAAGATGCGTATGTGATTGCATCTGGAGAGAGGCCCCCGCTCTGCATCTGTTGAAAATAGCCGAAAGCTTTTTGGCCCTGCTCCTGTTGTGCGTATCCCACAATCAATGCACTCCAAGGGATGGCTCCTCAGGCACGTTTTGTGCTTTCTAAAGTGCACCACATTTAGCATACATATCAAACAAGGCATTGCCAAGTACGACAATTTCTTGCAACAACTCTTGACTAACAATATGAGAGTGAATTTTTAAGCCCATATCAACATCTAGCATGGAGCTGCATGCCTTTAAGATGCCAGCGTAGGTGATTGTGATTGCATCTGCTGCCGACCCAAAAGCCTTCAAGATGGTTCTAGAGAGGGAGCTCCTTTGTGCTTTCTCAAGCGTATCGAATAGGAATCCAAAAATTAGCGTAGAGCTTTCTAGCCCTTTTCTTGTTGTGTGTATCCCATGACTAGTGCATTTTGAAGCTTTGCATCCACTAAAAACAACCTAAACTTTCTAGCCCTGGTCTTGTTACACACATCCCGCGATTAGTGCATTCCAAGAGGCGACATTTCTGTCAGGACCACCTTGTGATACGCGCACCACATTTGGCGTACATATCGACCAAGGCTTTGCCAAGCACGACATCTTTTTTCATCGATAGCCCCTCACTAACAATATCAAGCTGAATTTTTGTGCCCATACAGCATCTTGTGTTGCGACTAAAATGACGCTTACTCCCCTTGCAGTTCCTTGTCATCACATTGGCAACTTCCTTGATTCTCGTGCATGCGTCCATTGGGAAAACTTGTTGCTCCTACTATTTCGGCCTATGCTAGGCAATTAGAGAGAGGCCTTTCCTTTGCATCTGGTAAAAATAGCCCAAAGCTTTCTTGCCACAGCCAGGTTGGGTATATCTTGCAATCAATCCGGTCTGAAAAGCAAAACCCGTTGCCTTTAACCCCTCATTTGGTATACATATTGACCAAGGCAATGCCAAGCACAACATCTATTTTCAACAACCTCTGACTAACAATATAATTGTGCCTATATCAGCATCTTGCGTAGAGCCACATGCCGTCAAGATATATGTATGGGTGATTGCATCTGGAGAGAGGCCCTTGCTTTGCGTACATATCGACAAAGACAATGCCAAGCACGACATCTTTTTTATAGCTAGTACCTCCGACAAAATCTACTGTCAATCCAAGGAGTGTCAAACCATCTCCCATCTCATACCTGCATACGTAGGTGATTGCATCTAGAGAGAGGCCCTCACTTTGCATCTTCTGAAAACGGGCTAGAGCTTTCTAGCCATATTGAGTGGGGCAAATATTGCAATCAATGCATTCCAAGAGTTCACACTCTGGATAGGAAGCTCCTCGAGCACTTTTGTAGAGCCACATGCCTTCAAGATGTAAGCATAGCCTTCAGGACGAAAGTACAGGTGACTAAATTTGGAGAGATACACTTCCTTTGCATCCGATGGAAATGCTGTAAATCTTTTTGGTGCTGCTCTTGTTGCACACATCCCGCAATCTGTGCATTCCAAGAGATGACATTCCGGATAGGAAGCACCTCAAGCGCTTTTTGTGCTTTCTCAAGCGCTCCATATTTGGCATACATATCGCCCCAGGCAATGCCAAGCACGACATATGTTTTCAATAGCCTTTGACAAACAATATAATTGTGCCCATATTAGCATCTTGCGTAGAGCCACATGCCTTCAAGATACATTCGTGGGTAATTGCATCTGGAGAGAGGCCCTTGCTTTGCATATGTATCGACGAAGACAATGCCAATCACAATATCTTTTTTCAACAGCCTCTGAATAACAATATAACTGTGGATTTTTGTGCCCATGCCAGCATCTTGCGCATACCACATGCCTTCAAGATGCATGCATCTCGAGAGAGCCCTCGCTTCGTATCCACTGAAAACAAAATAGAGCTTTCTAGCCCAGCCATGTGGGGAAAATCTTGCAATTAGTACGTTCAAAGAGTCCACACTGCGGACAGGAAGCTTGTCGAGCACTCGCGTAGAGCCACATGCCTTCAAGACCTTCAAGACAGAAGTGTAGGTGACTGAATTTGGGAACTTACACTTGCTTTGCACCCACTCAAAACACCCTAGAGCTTTGTGGCCCTGCTCTTGTTGCGTACAACCCACAATTAGTGCATTCCAAGAGGCAACATTCTAGACAGGAAGCACCTCAAGCACTTTTTGTACTTGAGAGTGCTTTCTCAAGTGCACCATGTTTGGAATACATATCGACCAAGACAAGGCCAAGCACGCTATCTCACCTGTTGAAAACAACCCATGTCAACATCTTATATAGAGCCACATGTCTTCAAGATGACAACCCATGTCAACATCTTACATAGAGCCACATGTCTTCAAGATGCATGCGTAGGTGATTGCATCTATCTTTCACGCAATGCGAATTCTTGGGCCCTTGCTTTGCATGTGCTGAAAACGAACAGAATACCGAACAACTGTAATTGATAGACAACTGTGACAGTCATTGGCGCAACGGCGATTGAAACAGAGTTGTCGCTAATTCGATGTTAAAAATAATGAAGACTTTTTTACTTTCCGGTTTCGAAATCTTGACACATGGAGGCTTCAGAGCTCGAGAATTGAAAAGAGCTGTCGCTGATTCGATGTTAAAAATGCGAAGACTTTTTTACTTTCCGGTTTCGAAATCTTGACATGTGGAGGCTTGAGAGCTCGAGAATTGAAAAGAGATGTCGTTGATTCAATGTTAAATTTTAGTTTCCGGTTTCGAAATCTTGACAGGTGGAGGCTTGAGAGCTCGAGAATTGATAGACAACTGTGACACTCATTGGCGCAACGATGATTGGAACAAAACTGTCGCTCATTCGATGTTAAAAATAACAAAGACTTTTTTACTTTCCAGTCTCGAAATCTAGACACGTGGAGGCTTGAGAGCTCGAGAATTGAAAAGAGCCATCGCTGATTCGATGTTAAAAATAACGAAGACTTTTTTACTTTTTGGTTTCGAAATCTTGACACGTGGAAGCTATAGAGCTTGAGGATTGAAAAGAGCCTGCTACGCTAACAAAGTAACAAAAGAGCTTCACGTTTATTAAAAAAACGACGTGCTATTTTGCAACATGCAGTGCCCGGTCTTGCATGTTTTTATTTTATGCCTTTTGAAGGATATGTGACTAACTTTATGCTGTCAAGTCTGATTCTGACAGTGAGGCACAAGTGAAGCATGTGACCACAAAGCATAGGAGCCCACAATTAATGTGCATTGTGATCAACGTGCAAGCAAGTCATTATCCTCGATGCACAACACAATAGCAGTGAGGTCGACTTCGCAACATCCTCACCAAGCATGAATCTTCAATCCTTGGATGTGCTAGGGGCTGATCCATAGATGATATTGTTGAGGGCAAAGGCAAGCTTGGTCATAGCCACCTATTTGTGCACCATAATAAACTACACTTGTTGCCATGTGCCAATAATCCAGCCTTGCAGCACCAACCCAATACAAATAGAGTCCAGCCTGCACCTGTATTTTATTTAAGGTTAGTTCAAGGAAAAATCATGGCAAGGCTCCTCACACTACCCTCTTGGGATACTCGTTGGACCCAGCAATCAAGAGATCACCTCATCCTCAAGGCAGGAAGCTCACCAGAAAAAACTACATTCAGGCATGTAGATTAGGCATGGCAAGAGTAGATAACTTTAGGTCTGGTTACCCTCATGCGATCTGCTGGAGAAGCCTATGGTGAAGAGAACTTCAGTTCCAGTGTCCCTAAAGTGTAGGAGACCCAGCGAGGTGTTGGAGGAAATACACATAAATGTGCTTCATGTGAAGTTCCAGCCGAAGCTTCAAAAAGGATACTTGCCCAAGGGTGGTGGTGAGGTGGAAACAAAGAGCGCACTGGGGCAATGAAAAAGTTAGCCCAAAAAAGTACCTTATGCTGACCATACAGCACAGAATGCTCTTTTGAAAGGTCTGCGTCTTTCAAAAAGCACAAGGAAATCACAACCAACACTAGTCATCCAAGATTACATACCTCTTGATCGGTGAAATCTGGCCACATGGAGTTCTCCTTTCAATATTGGACTCTTAAGGACAAAAACCTACCCACTGCATGACCATGGATATGTTTGGAGTTGACCACTTGAAGCTCATTAAAAACACCAAGCAGGTGTGTGCGACGAAAGCCGAGAGATGGCAACGTTTCTATTTCAACACAACAGCCAAGAACACATGTACAGAAGCATGCTTCATCTCAGCTACTCTAGGCCTCTGTGAGGCATAAATTATCATTTTCAGAGTGCACTATTCAGATTTGTGATACTAGATGCCTGTAGAGAATGATGAATGTGCAATGCACAAACCATGCCTTCACAGCAAAAAACAACTTGCAGTTACAGTCAACCTATAACGTTCAAGAGGGTGCACAGATAACCACCAAAGCCATGTATAGAGAGAGCTCTAGAGATTCATTGAGCAACTTGCATGAAGACAAAATAGCTAGCACCGGCACAGCCCCAACAAAAGTACACTGGTATACACAATCTAAATATCACAATAATACAGAGAATCGAAGGCACTAATAGTGACACGCTAAGAATCGAGTACAGACCCTACTACATACACTAAGAAATACAGAGAGTCTCGCACTACGTAATTTTTCCACGTCAATTTTCTTTTCGTACAGATGAGAGGATCCAAGGAGCATACCAGTAAACACTAGCACTCCAACAGGAAAAAGCGTGTTCATTACAGGGCCAAGATGATCACTATGTGTACATTTGAAAGCTCAACCTAAGCAGAAAACATAACGATCCGCTTCACGAGACCATAGAGAAGCCCTCCAAACCCCCCTTTCCGCATCTACACTTGGTATCCATCTTTCTTCTGGCCATGGTCACAAGGGACACGTCACGGACGGGGAACGCAGGACGGGGCTCAAATGGATTTTTAGTGTAAAAAAGAGGGCGGGATGGCGGGATGCCCAAAAACCCAAGTTTTATTTTTCTACCCTCTTGACAATTCTCCTCCGCAACATTTCTGAGTGAAAAAATATCCATGATTATGTATGTTTTCAGTACCCAAAACACATTGATCCATGCACGGCATAGCCAAGATTCAATAAAAACTCCCCCAGACGAGGACAACCCTGCGAAAAATTACTGACTATTGATGCAAGCCTCCCCAGGCAAACACCTTCCCCCTACACTAAATTTATGCTTTTATCTGAGCACCTGCATCGGATGGATTTCTCTACAAAGTGATCATCTGTGCGACACAGGCAAACACTCAGTACAAAGTAGATGCAAGCCCTCTGACAGAAATCACCTCCTAACCTCAATTTGGAACTACATTAAGAAAGGAACACAAACCAAAAGGTAGAAAGACTGGAACAACATGCACAAACATTGTATCAAAACAATAAAGCATTTTGCCACCTACTCAGAATCCACTGTTGCCTCTGTTGTGTTTGACTAGTTTATAGCTCAGAACATCCTCCACTGACCGTTGACCCTCTCTATTGCACATTTCCACACTAAACTCCTCTACTGACGCTTCAGGAATATACAAGAACAAGCACATGCTTGAAAGTTTAAGTATACTACGAGAGATAAAACCAGACCTCTAAGGCGGTGTAGCAACAACATATTACTGGAGGCCAGGGACCCATAAGAAGCCATATCTAACCATTAACTCAAGGAGACTGTGGAAACACTTAGAATGAAACCATTATAGATTTGGTGGTGCAGTTACAGTATCAAAGGACATATTGAGAATCCACTGGTGACTGATCCCTTGTGTTTGGGCTCGTCTTACTGTGTTGCCCGAAAGTTGTTTGATCAATGAATGAAACTCTTTCATAGCCTTCAAAGGTACTCTTTAAGAATGAAAAAACAATTCTCTAGTCTAACAAACATAAAGCTTCAAGATAACCAAGAAATTCAATCAGCTTTCAGAAGTAAGAAGAGATGACCACCAGGTAGTTCAATCAGCTTTTAGAAGCAAGAGAGATAACCGCCATCATTCAAATGGTACTTCAAGCAACCAGTAAGGCAGGCCTCTCGCTTTGAGAAGGCTTGACAAAGGCGGCCGACACAAGCGGTATTGCCTGCAAATTATCTAGCTTTTCAAATCAACCACCACCACACTAATGTTATCTTTGCTACCTTTGCTGTAAGCCAGCTTCACCAAAAGTGCTGCCACTGAAGCTGCTGCTGGGTCCTCTCCAGGAGAAAACGTTCTATTTTCCCGCTTTTTTCTAGCAACCACCAAGGCCCTCCTCGCGATATCACAAGCATAGTCATTGCTTAGGACATCCCATAGCCCATCACTTGCTAGTATTAAAACCTCATCCTCATCCTCCCTCTGTATGCACGTCACTTCTGGCTCTGAAATGACATATCGCTTCAAATACCGGTCACCTGTATTCACTCAAAATATCACAAAAGACACTTTGCGTAAACAAACCAAAAGACAGGTCGATCAACAAACCTATTGCCCTAGACAATGCCAAAAACCCTCCTACTCTGTACCCATCCCAGCAGATAACTCTTCCTCCTGCAGCTTCTATGCGGCTTGTTTCATCTTCCCTTTCCGGCTGGACAAAGCAACAAGAGTTGGCTCAATAAAATCCATAGCTATAGCTCGTGCCACTTACGAACAACAGAGATTGACAGAGACACGATTACCTTGTGATCTGTAGAGAGAGGCACAGCCTTCCCACCTCGAGAAAGGACCGCCCTTGAATCTCCACAATTTGCAATCACTATCTGGCGTGATCCCACAACAGCCACCACAGCCGTTGTACCAACATTCTCTGGGGCAATGGCATCTTCACAACAGGCACAGCCCCCTTCGACAGTTTCATCATCGCATATCCCGTTTGGGCACACCCCTCCAACCTCCTTGTCAATCTTTGAAAAACAATCATTCAATGTTTTATTCCATCTATTATTCCAACCCAGATCAAGATCTTCATGACTGCTTTCCACTTTATCCAGCATACTAAGTTCCTCTGAAAGGAGTACATGAAGCCTTTCCTTGCAGTAAGCGGATGCCTAAAGCAAAACCAAAGTATTAAAATGCATGCACCAGGATTATTATGAAGATCAAAGACTGAAACTGTAGCTTCAACTTGCCTGAGCACCTCCATGACCATCATAGATACCAAAAAAATGCAAGTCAGATGTTGTTGGCTTTGCAGGCTCTCTGTCACAGCAGCACATTCCCATCATACCACAAGGAAGTGCAGTAAAAGATGGAACAACTGAGGCTGTATCTTCCATCTCTCTGCGCCTGCCACAGGCGAGCACCTTACTGCCGAGAGGACACTGCCTTGCTGCTAGGCAATGCTGGGCTTGGTGAGACATGCCAGCTCCCTGTGAGACAAGTCCTCCCTCTATTCGCAAGGCTTCCATAGGAGTATCCACTAAGGTAGAAGAAGAAGTACTGGGGTGGCTGTTGATGAGATCTTTAAAGGCAGAAGGACATTCAGCTGCTACCTCCATGGTAACATTGACAACAGAGGACTCCTGTACAGTTCCCCCTGCTGCTGTGCTCAACTCCCTTACCTTTTCCTCCTGTTTGTGTTGCAGCATTTCGACACACATAGGCTGCAATGAAATGGAGTCCTGCTCACTAAGTCGAGGCTTGGCAGATGAATCATTTGACAACCCAGTACCATCATTACTCTTACAGAACTCACTTTTGATCAAGCTAGAAGTCTTGGTGATATTTACAATGCAGTTTTCTAGGGCATTGTAAAACCCTTCAAGGGGATAGGACTGCGATCTAACCAATCCATTGCTCCTCAAAACATCACCAGGAGTAGAAAGGCAATCCTCTCTAACTTCATCCAAAAAGTAGCTGGAAAGTAAGCTCCCTTCCATACCTGAATGTGCTCTAAGAAGAGGAGGCACATGCTCCTTTGTTTCTGCATATGCATAAAAGCTCGAACTTACAGGACGAGAGCGCTTGTGAATGCCATGATGAGCACGACTGGACCATGAAAACTGCTTCAAATAACTTTGAAATGATGCTGTCTCGTAAGATAGGGGCACTGCCCTGTCATCAGACAAGAATGAGTCCATGTGGACCTCTCTTATCTCCTGGCAAAAGGTTTTTGCACAGACTCTTAAGAGTGAGCCCTACCTTAATCAGCATGAAATGTTCCTACCCCTGCTTGATTATCTGTCCACTTGCATCTGCAGAAAGGCGTCAAATAATCCTGCTACAAGCCATCCTCAGTTTATTGCAAGGCAAGCTTGGCCTACCTCATAAATACAGAGAATTTCTATGCTACACTTCAGAGCGTTTCAGCAAACTGTAAGTACTACCTATGAGTGCAGGAATCAATCGGACCTACCAAAATGCCCTAAACAGTACCTATTTCTTGCCATGAAAGGAAACTGCCCAGAACCTCAACCACTAGCTGCTCCATTCGAGGGAAGAGTGGCAGAGACCTTTTAGCGCCTCAGAGCTCTTCGCAAAGACCTTTCGTCGCGAGCAGATGCCCTCTCCTATGCTAACGACGCCTCTCTCTCTCTCTCTCTCACACACACACACACACACACTCAAAAAGGCTCTCTGCCACACTCTGTCATTTTAGCCCACGCGTCCAAGGCCGCCTCTCCCAGAGCAGAGAGAGAGAGAGAGAGGAGAGAGAGAAGCAGACTCCTAAACACTGTACGCTTCTTTATGGTTGCGGCCTTTACTTTGTCTCCATTGCTTCATTATAGGTAGACGAGGCCAGGGCGATTCGAGGGGCCACCTCTCCCAATCTCAAGGTGAAGTTTGAACTGGTATGCTTTTATCTTGGAAAGTTTGTATGTTTGAGAGAGAGAGAGAGAGAGAGAGAGAGAGAGAGAAAGACACACACACACACACACATGTAGAGAGAGGAAGATGGAACTTGTCGAGTGTAATAAGGAAGTAAGACAACGACAATTCTTGTTTTAGGTATAGAGGCAAGCAGGACGTTTACTTAATGGGAATACATGAGCTGTGATCACACACGCCATATTTATGAAACAATGTAGAGTGTACATGTACAAGAGTCTGCTGAAATTTATACTTGTTCAGCTGCATGAGACTAAAGAAACCATCCATCTTGACAAGAACGCAAGGATGCAAGCATACAAATGAAAGACGAGTAGTATGATTCATGAGAATGACGTTGTTGCACAAGTTTGGCAAATCATTATGTTGTTGCTGACTACATCACAACCTTATTTCCAGTTTTGTGATAGCTTGTCTATTTCAAAACACGAAGAGGCTACTGCTTGCAATGCCTTCCTTCGTTTGTTTGTTGTTCGTTCTTTCGCTATGCATATTCTTCTTTTTTGAGTTTTGGGGAGGCAAGCTTCATTCATCTTACATCAAGATAATAATCCTTTAGGAGAGTTTCGCATCTTGTTCTACAAGCCGCTCTTATGAATGAGTGTTTTTTTTGTGTTGTACATTTGTTGTTTGTAGCTCGAGTCACCATGTCATCATTCAACATGCTTGTGCCCAAAGATCGAAATCAAAAAAGAAAGCAAAAAAAAATCATGAAAATCCAATGAATACATGGGAAACACGACCATACGCAAGTATGGCTGGGAGGTGACACTGTCCTCACCCATATATATAAAACGTAGGGATGTGCCTTTACCCCGTCTATCCTTTTTTGTACCCCGATATCGGAGTTGCAATATCCTCATCTCTTGTGTCAGAGGATGTCCTTTTTGGTCAAATCTCATCCAATGCAAGACAACTCAAGCTATGTTGATTTTATTTTTGCTTTTCTATTTTGATGGATGGCAAGTATGTTTGCAGCGATTAAAGACATTGTTATTGACTTCGTCTCAGCTAACACAACCTGTTTGAACACTATGAAGGAGGCACTCTGTCATAAAATATAATACCTAACTAACCCAAATGATTTTCTCATATTAAACTGATCATTTGATGTGGGAGAATAAACGGGAACAAGAGTTAGAATATAGACATGTGCTTAAGTCAATGGGTCCAAATGAGAAATGGTTTGTCATAGAGCAATGCTAGCTAATGGAGCTTGAAAGACCTTAGGTTTAGCTTCATTAAAGACCTCCAAAGGTTAGTGTTAAAAGTCCTTAGACCTAGGATCTTAGGCAAGCTAGGGCTGAGCTTGAGGTGGGAACCCGGCCCAAGCTTGAGGTGCTTGTAGTGCTTGTTGACTAAGGTGCTTGTCGTGCTTTCTGACTAAGGTTCTTGACGGGCTTCATGACTAAGGTGCTCAAGGGGTGAGGTGTTCCAAAGTCAACATGATCCCTACAAGCAAGGGGACGAGCCCTAAAGCTAGGGGCATGAGAGAAAACACACACACACTCACACACTCAAGGCAAGCCCAAGACCTAAGAGGCAACAAGGACACATGTCAAGTGTTGCCCTCATGTAGTGCCTAAAGCCTATTGGTTGACCTCTAAAGGGGTCCAATGAGAATTTAGTTTATTTAATTATTGTTTAAGAATTTTTGAAGCCCTCTCTCTCAAAGGGGAAAGGAGGACACTTGTCCAAATGCTACCATGTTTGTTTGATATGTCTAATAGATGTGATTGGCTAGTCTAGACAAGGTCCAATCAACTTCAAGCTTGAGCTAGGAAGAGGGGTCGATCCAAGCAAGGAGGGGGGTAGCTTGACCATATACTCTCTCTCACACTCACACACACACACTCATTCTCATGGTGTGTTGAGAAAGAACTCCATCTCCTTGCCTACCCAAGTTACTCGCCCTAATTTAACTTGCAAGTTTCCCTTTCTAACCTGGGCTCTACTAGAGTCGTCATTGATTGCATCAAAGCCTGACATGCACACCATCTCCCCTTGTATTTTGCCTCGTTGTTTGCAATAAGCATGCACTCCACCTGTTGCTTTGACCATCGGGTCCCACCCCAATTGTGCTTTTCGCGCACTGTAACTAATGCTCCACAAGATCTACAGCATTGTCTCAACTCTCCATGTATTACTTATGTTGCCAATTTAGCAACCAACTCAAAGCCTTGCGTGCAGCCGACCTTGACTCCCAACATGCATGTAATTGTTTTGACTAGATTACTTTCTAGTTGCCCAACATAATCTCTTGTGTACTCTATGCCACGTGTAGTCCATGGCTAGCTTGCACCTACCATGTCTAACCATCTCTTAAATGGTGTGTCCTTTTTGCCACATCATATTCTTGAAAGGCTTTGTGGTCCTTGTTCCCATTACAACATCTAGTGACACATTTCTACTTGGTAAGGCTAATTTTTCACCTTGCTTGTGTGAGTGCGCGAATGCGGTGCGTGTGCGGAGAGTGAGAAGGAGAGAGAGGGAGAGAGAGAGAGAGAGAACGGCACAGGATGTGGGTGGAGCTCCTAAATCTCAGTGTGTAAGCACCATGTGAGAATGTGAGTGAGAGCTCCTTATTCTTTGTATGTATAAAGAATAAGGAGATAAATGTGGGCAGCCGGACACTGGCCGGCGGACACGGGCAAAGCACGGTGAGGTACACCACCTTTACCTAACATTCTCCCACTAAAGGCTGTGTGCTGATAAGTGGCGAGAAGACTAACCTACAACTAGTATATACAAGAGGTGAGAGAAGACGACTCTCAACCTATGCCCACTGGCTCACTCCAAACATGCTCTAGTGTAGATGCAACATGCATAGCACTAGGGCTAGAGCTATGATGACACTCATGATGCAGGTATCGAGTGACGACCTGCATGGCTCCACAATGCACAATGCCAGTGTCAGTCATCGCACGACTAACAACTCCCACTGCAAATGCACCAACCGCATAAGCAAGATCAGGTCTCGAAACCAAAAGGTCAGACATGAGAGACCCGAAAGCCGACGAAACATGCACTATGTGTGCCAACCTATCCCTGTCAGCAACCTCAGTGCCACATACATCCTCATCAGGAACCACCTGACTATGCATCACCATGTCAGTATCATCTGGCAAAGGCATGTTCACTGAGAATGACTGCAAAACCAAAAAATCAGCACCACTGCAATCACACACAGCTGTTTGAAGGACACTGTCGCCCTCAAACGTATCAAACGCATCATAGAATAATGCATCGGTCTCCGGCGCAACTGATGTCACCTCAACTGATGACTGGCAACGTTGTGCATCCCCAGAGATACCATTGTCTGCGTGAACATCACCACAAGACAAATACACAACCTGCTCTCCATGCAGCACATCCGCAAAAGAGACACGCCTCGTCTCTCGCTCCAAACATGGCTGCAAATACACAGAGACTACACCGCCTCATGTGTCAGAAATATGCAAAGGGTATACCAGACCACTCCTAGCACCTCTGGCTATCACTAGTGATCCCCTATGCATCTGAAATGACCGCTCTCCAAGCAGTACACAATCTCCACTACTCTGCAACAACTGATGCACTGAAATGAGACTCTGACTGAGTCCTAGTATACCAGACCACTCCTAGCACCTCTGGCTATCACTAGTGATCCCCTATGCATCTGAAATGACCGCTCTCCAAGCAGTACACAATCTCCACTACTCTGCAACAACTGACGCACTGAAATGAGACTCTGACTGAGTCCTGGTACATAACGTACATCTTGTAGTGTAAGCAATGCACCGCTAGGCAAGGACATACATACATCTCCAGCACCCTCTATGTCATATGCTGAACCATCAGCAAACTGCACACAACCAAGTCTCCCACTAGAGAAAGAGCAAAACAAATCACGACGTGGTGTCACATGAAAAACTGCATGCTCGTCTAGTAGAAAACGCGTAGATAATGTGCTATCCCAAGACACAAAGTAGTCTGAAGGCAAGCTAGACTCAAAAGTGACATGCCCGTCACATGCATACTCTCTAGCATATGTCCTCATAGTAGCAGCATGCATCTGCCTCTTCCGTTGCCTCATACGCCTGAAGCAACGACGCCTATCCAAGTGCACACAAACACGCACACCAATTTTGAAAGAAATGATTTTTGCTTCCAATCCTCTCTAAAAAAATTAAGAGACTAAGCATTCATTTGAAAGCTAGTTCAAATGGCTAAATGCACACACAATCACTAATTGTAGCAAGATTTTTGATTTTCTAATGCAATCAAGCAAAATCCACCCCAAAATCGGAACTATTCAAAACAGTGAACAAAGTTGATCTTATTGATGAACAAAAATACTTAATCACTCCTCTCAAGAATGTGTGGATGTATGCAATTAATACAATTTCATGTTCTTAATGAATCTTTTGGGTAATGGTTCTAAACTCCTACACCTCCCATCACAAATTGGCTTCAAAAAGCAAAATATGTAATTAGTTTGATTATGTAGATACAAAGGGGTGTTGAATTAGCGATTGCAATGGCCAAGAAGATTTGTCAATGAAATCTAGCATAGAGAATTCCTAGGATCTAATTAGATTGAGAAGTGCTAATCTAGCTAATGACTTTGATACCAAATTAAGTTGTGTTGGGTACTTAGTGTTTTTTCATAACTTACACATAGTTATGTATACATAATCTAGTGACTCATTGAGGGCTCAATATACAAAGGAGATGTTGAAAAATAGACTTTATTTATGATGCAAAAGTTGTACAACAAATGTCTGTTTTGTAGAGCTAGATGCGATCTCCAGATAAGAACAAAGAGACATCATAATATTCTTATATACCACATGGGATGTTGACTAGATTCATGTATCTTTCACATGGGCTTGCACACATGGCTAGGAAGATGAATGGATAGAAGATTCACACATGAGTTGAAGGTGCTACAAAGCTCACACTCTGTATAGTATCATTACCTTTTATGGCTTTGGAGACACCAATTACTTGGCCACAGATTTGTGCTCCACAATGATCACCAAAGCATAAAAATGGATTCTAACCCAAGCTGACCTCAACATGAGGCAAAGGATATGGAGGTCACTTGAAAGAATACGATTTTGAGAGCAAGTACAGAAAAGGGAAAGATAATTTAGTGGCCAATATCCTAGGTAGGAAATCCTTTCTTGGGATTGTCTCCATGCCAAAAGCAAACCTCTAGCCAACTCGCAATGGATATGGAAGGTCACACATGGCTATGAACGGTGTGCGTAACGTGCCCAGAGAGAGAGAATCACTGCTTCGTAGACAGGGAGCCACTGAGATAGAGTGGCCATGGGAAAGCAGCATGGAGGTGAACGAAGTCGCCATGACTGAGGAGAACCAGGGGTGTGCGTAAACAAGCCGAGCGAGCACAAGAGAAGAAAGCTTCACTACTGTTTTGTAGACAGGGACCCGCACACACACACACACACACACACAGAGTGGCCATCGAAGACCTGCGTGGAGATGAACTGAGAATTTTAAAGAATCTTTGAGTTTTAGAACACCTTTTTTTTTTTTTTTGCTTCCAATCATCTCTAAAAAAAATAGAGACTAAAGCATTCATTTGAAAGCTAGTTTAAATGGCTAAACCCACACACAATCACTAATTGCAGAAAGATTTTTGATTTTCTAATGCAATCAAGCAAAATCCACCCCAAAATTGGAAGTATTCAAAAAAGTGAACAAAGTTGATCTTATTGATGAACAAAAAAAATACTTAATCGCTCTCTCAAGAACGTGTGGATGTATGCAATTAATATAATCTCATGTTCTTAATCATTCTTTTGGGTAATGGTTCTAAATTCCTACACCTCCCATCACAAATTGGCTTCAAAAGCAGGCAATATGTAATGTAATTTGATTATGTAGATACAAAGGTGGTGTTGAATTAGCGATTGCAATGGCCAAGAAGATTTGTCAATGAAATCTAGCATAGAGAATTCCTAGGATCTAATTGGATTGCAAAGTGCTAATCTAGCTAAAGGCTTTGATACCAAATTAAGTTGTGTTGGGTACACTGTTTTTTTTTCTAACTTACACATAGTTAATGTATACATAATCTAGTGACTCATTGAGAGCTCAATATACAAAGGAGATGGTTGAAAAATAGACTTGATTTATGATGCAAAAAGTTGTACAACAAATGTCTCTTTGTAGAGCTAGATGCGATCTCCAGATAAGAACAAAGTGACATCATAATATTCTTATGGGATGTTGACTAGGATTCATATATCTTTCACATGGGCTTTGCACACATGGCTAGGATGATGATAGTTGGCCACAAATTTGTGCTCAACAATGATCACCAAAGCAAAAAAAATGGATTCTCACCCAGGCTGGCCTCAACATGAGACAAAGGATATGGAGGTTACTTTGAAGAATACAATTTTGAGAGCAAGTACATAAAAGGGCAAGATAATTTAGTGGCCAATATCCTAGGTAGGAAATCCTTTCTTGGGATTGTCTCCATGCCAAGCAAACCTCTAGCCAACTCCCAATGGATGAATTCTTACAATGGATCATCCAAATTATGTCCTCATAAAGATGTTCAAAAAAGGAGAAGAGAATTTTACCTGGGTATTATTATCAATCTTGGATGAATGCCTACTTAACCGATGTTAAATTTATCTTTCCAATCGCAAGGAGATCATACAGTTTTATTTTCAATGCAATCTTGGAATTCGTGGCAATAACTCCAAAATGCGTCTCTAAGGTGATCCATGTGTTGTAAGCAATGGTGCAATTGTCATGATATTGCATAAATTTATCATCATGGAGTGAAGTAAACAAGTCATCGAGCTTGCTCATCTTTAGTTGTATATTGTATCAAGCATTGCCTTCTTTGTACTCTCACCCCTCAACAATAGACCACATTGGCTTTTGCATTAAGTAAACCTTTTTTTTTTCAAGTGTGAAATCCTTGGCTATTGAATTGTGAATATTTTTATCTCCCCCCCCCCCCCCCCCCCCCCCCCCCCGCCCGCCCCAATGACGGTGACCATTTGCATGCAGAGAGAGATAGAGAGGAAGGTCTTACCAATTTGATTGGCATAATCTAATTCTAATGTGCAAGTTACATCAATCTAAAATTATCACCATGTGTGATAGATATAGCATATATTATTTGAAATTTCAAGAAACTTACAATGGTAAACACTTATTTGAAGCTCTTATTGCTTGATGTTCAACATTTATCCCCTTTTTGGTCGCTATAAAGAATTCACACTCAAATATTTGATGTCTTTGATCAATGGTAGTCTTTGAATGGGCGCTTGGACTAAGTGCTTAAGTGTTGTTTTATGAGGAAGTGGAAAGTTTCATTTTGGAAAGGAGGGCCTTGATGATATTCTTATAATGGCAACAAGCGAGGTGGAAAATTAGCCTTACCAAGTAGAAACGTGTCATTAGATGTAGTAATAGGAACAAGGACCGCAAAGACTTTTAAAAATATGATGTGACAAAAAGGACACACCATTTAAGAGTTTGGTTAGACATGGCAGGTGCAAGCAAGCATGGAATGCACGTGAAATAGAGTACACAGAGATTATGTTGAGCAACTAGCAGATAATCTAGCCAAAACAAATACGTGTGTGTTGGGAGTCAAGGTCGCTGAACGTAAGGCTTTGAGATGGTTACAAAATTCGTAGCATAAGCAATACATGGAGAGTTGAGACAACGTTATAAGATATTGTGGAGCAAGAGTTACAGTGCGGAAAAAGCACAATTGGGGTGGGCACCCAATGATCAAAGCAACAGGTGTAGTGCGTGCTTATTGCAAACAGCGAGGCCAAATACAAGGGGAGATGGTGTGGTGTGCATGTCAACATTTGATGCAATCAATTATGACTCTAGTGGAGCCCAGTTTAGAGACGAAAACTTACAACTTAAATTAGGGTGAGTAACTTGGTAAGGATACGTAGTAGCAATAGTCGATAAATCAGATGTGTCAAGCTATGCTCCTATCACCAAAGTGTCTAAGTGCACACAAACATGCACAGCAATTTTGAAAGAAATGATTTTTGCTTCCAATCATCTCTAAAAAAATAGAGACTAAAAGCATTCATTTGAACGCTAGTTCAAATGCCTAAACCCACACACAATCACTAATTCCAGCAAGATTTTGATTATCTAATGCAATCAAGCAAAATCCACCCCAAAATTGGAACTATTCAAAAAAGTGAACAAAGTTGATCTTATTGATGAACAAAAAAATACTTAATTGCTCTCTCAAGCAGTTAATAAAATCCACCCCAAAATTGAAAGTATTCAAAAAAGTGAACAAAAATTGATCTTATTAATGAGTAAAAAATACTTAATCGCTCTCACAAGAACTTGTAGGCAAAGGATATGGAGGTCACTTTGAAAGAAAACAATTTTGAGAGCAAGTACATAAAAGGGAAAGATAATTCAGTGGCCAATATCCTAGGTAGGAAAATCCTTATTTGGGATTGTCTCCATGCCAAGCAAACCTCAAGCCAACTCCCAATGGATGATTCTAGCAATGGATCATCCAAATTATGTCCTCAAAAAGATGTTTAAAAAGGAGAAGATAATTTTACCTGGATATTGTTATCACTCTTGGATACATGCCTACTTAACTGATTTTAAATTTATCTTCAATCGCAAGGATATCATAGAGTTTTATTTTTAATGCAATCTTGGAATTCTTAAGAGGCAATAACTCCAAAATGCCTCTCTAAGGTGATCCAATTGTTTGTATGCAATGGTGAAGTTGTATGATGTTGCAAAAATTTATCATGGAGTGAAGTAAACAAACATCGAGCTTGCTCATCTTTTGTTGTATATTGTATCAAGATTTGCCTTTTGTACTCTGCGCCCTTCTATAGTGGCTTAACAATAGACCACACTACTTTTGCATTAAGTAAACCTTTATTTTATTTGCAAGTGTCAAACCCTTGGCCATTGAATTGTGAATATTTTTATCTCTCCCTCCCCGTCCAATGATGGTTCCCTTTGCATGTAGAGAAGACAAAGAGGAAGGTCTTACCAATTGATTGGCATAGTCTAATTCTCATGTGCAAGTTAACATCAAGCTAAAAATTATCAACATGTGTGATAGATATAGCAATATTATTTGAATGTTCAAGAAAAATAGAAGTAACTTTTACAACGGTAAACACTTATTTGAAGCCCTTATTGCTTGATGATCAAAGTTTATCCTCTTCTTGGCTGCCAAAAGAATTCACACTCAAATATCTGATGTTTTTAATCAATGGTAGTGGCGGGAATGGGCAATTGACAAAGTGCTTAAGTGTTGTTTTAACGAGGAAGTGAAAAGTACTTTGAAAAGGAGGGCCTTGATAATAATTTATAATGGCAAAGGAGGTGGAAAATTAAAGCCTACCAAGTAGAAATGTGTCACTAGATGTAGTAATGGGAACAAGGACCACAGAGCCTTTTAAGAATATGACGTGGCAAAAAGAACACATCATTTAAGAGATGGTTAGACATGGTAGGTGCAATCTAGCCATGGACTACATGTGGCATAGAGTACACAAGAGATTATGTTGGGCAATAGCAAGTAATCTAGTCAACAACAATTATGTGTATTAGGAGCCAAGTTCGACTCGATGCAAGGCTTTGACTGGTTGCTAAATTGGCATGCATAAGCAATACATGGAGATTGAGACATGTTGTAGATCTTGTGGAGCATTATTGCAACACGCAAAAACACATGGGTGGGACCCGATGGTCCAAAGCAATAGGTGCATGCAAGCTTATTGCAAATAGCGAGCCAAATACAAGGGAGATGGTGTGCATGTCAAGGCTTGATGCAATCCATGATGACTCTAGTGGAGCCCAGGTTAGACAAGGAAACTTGCAAGTTAAATTAGGGCAAGTAACTTGTTAAGGCTGCTAGCAATATCCGATAAATAAAGAGTGTCAAGCTATCAACAACTGGTGCAATTAAAGAGCACGCACATGTGTGTGTGTGTTTGTTGTGTGTGTGTGTGTGTGTGAGAGAGAGAGAGAGAGAGAGAGAGAAAGAGAAGAGGATTGGATTGATAAGGCATCTTTTACAAGATATGATTGTCCTTTAGCCACATAGAAAATAAATATCCAAGAGTGGTTTCCCATCACCAAAGTGTCTAATTGTGCACACACACACACCACACACACACACACACACACACACACACCAATTTGAAGGAAATGATTTTTGATTCAACAATTCAATGGCGGCATTTGAAGTTGAGGGCTTCACGGAGTCCTCTAAGCTATGTCCATGTAGCTATGTATTTTAATCCAAAATGGTGGTCTAGCCTAAGAGCAAACGGTGAAGCTCCACGAAATGGAAAGCTTTAAGAGCTTTCAACATGAAGCATTTTTTGCTAGCGATGCCAAAGACATAGTACTCACAAAATGGCGAAGCTTGAAGCTCTCTCCATGTCAATCTAATCACAAATATGTAGACAATTTTGGGATTTACATCTCAAATCCACTCTCTACAAATGATGAATTTTGAGAGCAAAAACAACAATTTTAGTGCGAGCTATCTGAGATATGGTGAGTATGTTAAACTCCCAAAGGCCTCACACCATATCTGGCGGTCAAACACCATACCATGGTGGCTTCAAGAATTAACTTCCAACCATGGGCTAAGAGAAAACTTAAGCCATGAAAACAAGGACCGTAGTGAGCCTAAGGGGAAGGGGAGAAGAAGACGGAGATTCTTGCTCAACAGTATATAGTGTGTGTGTGTTGAGTAGAAAAGAATTGGTTATGTCTAAAATGCCAACCTCTCTCTTTTTTTGTCGACCCCACTTCCCATTTTTGTTGCTGGCTGGCTTCTCATTGGCTCCATTGCAGAGCTACCAATAACAATTCAGAACATCGTTGATAGCGCTTGGACAAGTGTCCCCCTTATCCCCTTATTGGAGCGCTTAGTTAATTAAAAATAATTTAATTTAACTCTCATTGGACCTTTTAGTCTTCTTGCCAATAGGAATCAAGTAAGCCATTGGGCTGTTGGATGCTCATTGGACCCCTTGGTAGATTGTCCAATAGTCTTCTAGGGAGCTTAATTTCTATTAGTTCTTTTATCAAGCATTTGTAAGTTGATTAGACTAATTTTTCTCTAGCCTAATTCTCATTGGTCCACCAATATGGCCATCCAATAGGATTTGAGGGGACATTGGGGGCATTTGGGCTAGGAGCCTGCCATGTGTCCATTATTCCCTTTGTGTAAATGGAGAGCTTGGGAGAGTGTGTGTGTGTTTCTCTATCTTTCCCTACCTTTAGGGCTCGCCCCCTCCTTCCTAGGATGTGGGAAGACTTTTTAGTCTTCCCATAATCGTCCAATTTCCCCCCTTTTGGCCATTGGACTTATTAATATAGATTTCGGAACCTTAGCTTATTGACTTATTGAAAGCTTGCTTATATACAATGGGTATGGTGCTACCCGACTCCTTGGCATCTATGTACATATATTTTTCCCTGTACCTAAAGTATGTTTGTCTTTCAGGGAATTTAACATTGGCATCCATGCGATCAAACCATGGTGCCCCTAGGTTTACATCCTCATGTTTGAGAGGAGAGATGAAGAAATCCTCCTTGTCCACATAGCTTTGGACATGGAGCCTCAATTTCCCAATTAAGGGAGTGACTGAGACTTCTTGTCCCTTGAAAGCACCATTGAAAGGTAGGGCATCTCCCATCTCATAGGCTTGGATGCCTAGCTTGGTGGCCAACTCTGTGGATATGAGATTGTGTGTAGAACCAGGATCAAAGAGAATGAAAGCATCATGTTCTCTTATGACATAGAGGAGATCCTTTGTGATGAGAATCCTCTTCTTGAATTTTGACTATGGAAGCTCTAGGAGGCTCATTACGTGTATTCTTGTGGGGGCAAGCACGATAGGCATGTCCCTGCTCCCCGCACTTGAAACAATGGTTATCTTTTCGATAACGCTCTAGCTCTTCAGGAGAGAGTATATTTTTGCCTTTAAAAACTCCCTTCTCCTTGGCTTTGTTGTTGTTGGAGTTGCCTTCGGGAGACTTTTGGACGTTGTCCTTCCCCTTAGGCTCACTACGGTCCTTGTTTTCCATGGGCTTAAGATTTCTCTTAGCCCATGGTTGGAAGTTAATTCTTGAAGCCACCATGGTATGGTGTATGACCGCCGATATGGTGTGAGGCCTTTGGGAGTTAACATACTCCACCATATCCTCAGATAGACTCGCACAAAATTGTTGTTTTTGCTCTCCAAAATTCATCATTTTGTAGAGAGTGGATTTGAGATGTAAATCCCAAAACTTGTCTACATATTTGTGAATAGATTGACAAGGAGAGAGCTTCAAGCTTCGCCATTTGGTGAGTACTTTGTCTTTGGCATCGCTAGCCAAAAACTGCTTCATGTTGAAAGCTCTTAAAGCTTTCCATGTTCGTGGAGCTTCACCGTTTGCTCATAGGCTAGACCACCATTTCCTGGATTGAAAATACATAGCTACATGACATAGCTTAGAGGACTCCGTGAAGCCCTCAACTTCAAATGCCGCATTGAATTGTTGGAATCAAAAATCATTTCCTTCAAAATTGGTGTGTGTGTGTGTGTGTGTGTGTGTGTGTGTGTGTGTGTGTGCACAATTAGACACTTTGGTGATGGGAAACCACTCTTGGATAATAATTTTCTATGTGGCTAAAGGACAATCATATCTTGTCAAAGCATAGCCTTATCAATCAATCACTCACTCACACACACACACACACACACACACACATGTGCGTGCTCTTTAATTGCACCCAAGTTGTTGATAGCTTGACACTCTTAATTTATTGGATATTGCTACGCAGCCTTACACAAGTTACTTGCCCTAATTTAACTTGCAAGTTTCCTTGTCTAACCTGGGCTCCACTAGAGTCATCATGGATTGCATCAAGCCTGACATGCACACCATCTCCCCTTGTATTTGGCCTCGCTATTTGCAATAAGCATGCACTGCACCTATTGCTTTGACCATCGGGTCCCACCCCAATTGTGCTTTTTGCGTGTTGCAACTAATGCTCCACAAGATCTACAACATTGTCTCAACTCTCCATGTATTGCTTATGCATGCCAATTTAGCAACCAGCTCAAAGCCTTGCATCGAGTCGACCTTGGCTCCTAATACACATAATTGTTTTGACTAGATTACTTGCTAATTGCCCAACATAATCTCTTGTGTACTCTATGCCACATGTAGTCCATGGCTAGATTGCACCTACCATGTCTAACCATCTCTTAAATGATGTGTTCTTTTTGCCACGTCATATTCTTAAAAGGCTCTGTGGTCCTTGTTCCCATTACTACATCTAGTGACACATTTCTACTTGGTAAGGCTAATTTTCCACCTCCTTTGCCATTATAAATATATTATCAAGGCCCTCCTTTTCAAAATGTAACTTTTCACTTCCTCGTAAAACAACACTTAAGCACTTAGTCCAATCGCCCATTCCCGCACTACCATTGATTAAAAACCATCAGATATTTGAGTGTGAATTCTTTATGGCAGCCAAGAAGAGGATAAACTTTGAACATCAAGCAATAAGGGCTTCAAATAAGTGTTTACCGTTGTAAAAGTTACTTCTATATTTCTTGAACATTCAAATAATATATGCTATATCTATCACACATGTTGATAATTTTTAGCTTGATGTAACTTGCACATGAGAATTAGACTATGCCAATCAAATTGGTAAGACCTTCCTCTTTGTCTTCTCTACATGCAAAGGGACACCATCATTGGGACGGGGAGGGAGAGATAAAAATATTCACAATTCAATGGCCAAGGGTTTGACACTTGGCAAATAAAATAAAGGTTTACTTAATGCAAAAGTAGTTGTGGTCTATTGTTAAGCCACTATAGAAGGGCGCAGAGTACAAAAAAGGCAAATCTTGATACAATATACAACAAAAGATGAGCAAGCTCGATGTCTTGTTTACTTCACTCCATGATAAATTTTTGCAACATCATCACAACTTCACCATTGCATACAACAATTGGATCACCTTAGAGAGGCATTTTGGAGTTATTGCCTCTTAAGAATTCCAAGATTGCATTAAAAATAAAACTCTATGATATCCTTGCGATTGGAAAGATAAATTTAAAATCAGTTAAGTAGGCATGTATCCAAGAGTGATAACAATATCCAGGTAAAATTATCTTCTCCTTTTTTAAACATCTTTTTGAGGACATAATTTGGATGATCCATTGCTAGAATTCATCCATTGGGAGTTGGCTAGAGGTTTGCTTGGCATGGAGACAATCCCAAATAAGGATTTCCTACCTAGGATATTGGCCACTGAATTATCTTTCCCTTTTATGTACTTGCTCTCAAAATTGTATTCTTTCAAAGTGACCTCCATATCCTTTGCCTACAAGTTCTTGTGAGAGCGATTAAGTATTTTTTACTCATTAATAAGATCATTTTTGTTCACTTTTTTGAATACTTTCAATTTTGGGGTGGATTTTACTTAACTGCTTGAGAGAGCAATTAAGTATTTTTTGTTCATCAATAAGATCAACTTTGTTCACTTTTTTGAATAGTTCCAATTTTGGGGTGGATTTTGCTTGATTGCATTAGATAATCAAAAATCTTGCTGGAATTAGTGATTGTGTGTGGGTTTAGGCATTTGAACTAGCGTTCAAATGAATGCTTTTAGTCTCTATTTTTTTAGAGATGATTGGAAGCAAAAATCATTTCTTTCAAAATTGCTGTGCATGTTTGTGTGCACTTAGACACTTTGGTGATAGGAGCATAGCTTGACACATCTGATTTATCGACTATTGCTACTACGTATCCTTACCCAAGTTACTCACCCTAATTTAAGTTGTAAGTTTTCGTCTCTAAACTGGGCTCCACTAGAGTCATAATTGATTGCATCAAATGTTGACATGCACACCACACCATCTCCCCTTGTATTTGGCCTCGCTGTTTGCAATAAGCACGCACTACACCTGTTGCTTTGATCATTGGGTGCCACCCCAATTGTGCTTTTTCCGCACTGTAACTCTTGCTCCACAATATCTATAACGTTGTCTCAACTCTCCATGTATTGCTTATGCTACGAATTTTGTAACCATCTCAAAGCCTTACGTTCAGCCGACCTTGACTCCCAACACACACGTATTTGTTTTGGCTAGATTATCTGCTAGTTGCTCAACATAATCTCCTGTGTACTCTATTTCACGTGCATTCCATGCTTGCTTGCACCTGCCATGTCTAACCAACTCTTAAATGGTGTGTCCTTTTTGTCACATCATATTCTTAAAAGTCTTTGCGGTCCTTGTTCCTATTACTACATCTAATGACACGTTTCTACTTGGTAAGGCTAATTTTCCACCTCGCTTGTTGCCATTATAAGAATATCATCAAGGCCCTCCTTTCCAAAATGAAACTTTCCACTTCCTCATAAAACAACACTTAAGCACTTAGTCCAAGCGCCCATTCAAAGACTACCATTGATCAAAGACATCAAATATTTGAGTGTGAATTCTTTATAGCGACCAAAAAGGGGATAAATGTTGAACATCAAGCAATAAGAGCTTCAAATAAGTGTTTACCATTGTAAGTTTCTTGAAATTTCAAATAATATATGCTATATCTATCACACATGGTGATAATTTTAGATTGATGTAACTTGCACATTAGAATTAGATTATGCCAATCAAATTGGTAAGACCTTCCTCTCTATCTCTCTCTGCATGCAAATGGTCACCGTCATTGGGGCGGGGGGGGGGGGGGGGGGGGGGGGAGATAAAAATATTCACAATTCAATAGCCAAGGATTTCACACTTGGAAAAAAAAAAGGTTTACTTAATGCAAAAGCCAATGTGGTCTATTGTTGAGGGGTGAAGAGTACAAAGAAGGCAATGCTTGATACAATATACAACTAAAGATGAGCAAGCTCGATGACTTGTTTACTTCACTCCATGATGATAAATTTATGCAATATCATGACAATTGCACCATTGCTTACAACACATGGATCACCTTAGAGACGCATTTTGGAGTTATTGCCACGAATTCCAAGATTGCATTGAAAATAAAACTGTATGATCTCCTTGCGATTGGAAAGATAAATTTAACATCGGTTAAGTAGGCATTCATCCAAGATTGATAATAATACCCAGGTAAAATTCTCTTCTCCTTTTTTGAACATCTTTATGAGGACATAATTTGGATGATCCATTGTAAGAATTCATCCATTGGGAGTTGGCTAGAGGTTTGCTTGGCATGGAGACAATCCCAAGAAAGGATTTCCTACCTAGGATATTGGCCACTAAATTATCTTGCCCTTTTATGTACTTGCTCTCAAAATTGTATTCTTCAAAGTAACCTCCATATCCTTTGTCTCATGTTGAGGCCAGCCTGGGTGAGAATCCATTTTTTTTGCTTTGGTGATCATTGTTGAGCACAAATTTGTGGCCAACTATCATCATCCTAGCCATGTGTGCAAAGCCCATGTGAAAGATATATGAATCCTAGTCAACATCCCATAAGAATATTATGATGTCACTTTGTTCTTATCTGGAGATCGCATCTAGCTCTACAAAAGAGACATTTGTTGTACAACTTTTTGCATCATAAATCAAGTCTATTTTTCAACCATCTCCTTTGTATATTGAGCTCTCAATGAGTCACTAGATTATGTATACATTAACTATGTGTAAGTTAGAAAAAAACACTAAGTACCCAACACAACTTAATTTGGTATCAAAGCCTTTAGCTAGATTAGCACTTTGCAATCCAATTAGATCCTAGGAATTCTCTATGCTAGATTTCATTGACAAATCTTCTTGGCCATTGCAATCGCTAATTCAACACCACCTTTGTATCTACATAATCAAATTACATTACATAATTGCCTGCTTTTGAAGCCAATTTGTGATGGGAGGTGTAGGAATTTAGAACCATTACCCAAAAAGAATGATTAAGAACATGAGATTATATTAATTGCATACATCCACACGTTCTTGAGAGAGCGATTAAGTATTTTTTTGTTCATCAATAAGATCAACTTTGTTCACTTTTTTGAATACTTCCAATTTTGGGGTGGATTTTGCTTGATTGCATTAGAAAATCAAAAATCTTTCTGCAATTAGTGATTGTGTGTGGGTTTAGCCATTTAAACTAGCTTTCAAATGAATGCTTAGTCTCTATTTTTTTTAGAGATGATTGGAAGCAAAAAAAAAAAAAAGGTGTTCTAAACTCAAAGATTCTTTAAAATTCTCAGTTCATCTCCACGCAGGTCTTCGATGGCCACTCTGTGTGTGTGTGTGTGTGTGTGTGCGGGTCCCTGTCTACAAAACAGTGAAGCTTTCTCTCTTGTGCTCGCTCGGCTTGTTACGCACACCCCTGGTTCTCCTCAGTCATGGCGACTTCGTTCACCTCCATGCTGCTTTCCCATGGCCACTCTATCTCAGTGGCTCCCTGTCTACGAAGCAGTGATTCTCTCTCTCTGGGCACGTTACGCACACCCGTTCATAGCCATGTGTGACCTTCCATATCCATTGCGAGTTGGCTAGAGGTTTGCTTTTGGCATGGAGACAATCCCAAGAAAGGATTTCCTACCTAGGATATTGGCCACTAAATTATCTTTCCCTTTTCTGTACTTGCTCTCAAAATCGTATTCTTTCAAAGTGACCTCCATATCCTTTGCCTCATGTTGAGGTCAGCTTGGGTTAGAATCCATTTTTATGCTTTGGTGATCATTGTGGAGCACAAATCTGTGGCCAAGTAATTGGTGTCTCCAAAGCCATAAAAGGTAATGATACTATACAGAGTGTGAGCTTTGTAGCACCTTCAACTCATGTGTGAATCTTCTATCCATATCATCTTCCTAGCCATGTGTGCAAAGCCCATGTGAAAGATACATGAATCCTAGTCAACATCCCATGTGGTATATAAGAATATTATGATGTCTCTTTGTTCTTATCTGGAGATCGCATCTAGCTCTACAAAACAGACATTTGTTGTACAACTTTTTGCATCATAAATAAAGTCTATTTTTCAACCATCTCCTTTGTATATTGAGCCCTCAATGAGTCACTAGATTATGTATACATAACTATGTGTAAGTTATGAAAAAACACTAAGTACCCAACACAACTTAATTTGGTATCAAAGTCATTAGCTAGATTAGCACTTCTCAATCTAATTAGATCCTAGGAATTCTCTATGCTAGATTTCATTGACAAATCTTCTTGGCCATTGCAATCGCTAATTCAACACCCCTTTGTATCTACATAATCAAACTACATTACATAATTTCTTGCTTTTGAAGCCAATTTGTGATGGGAGGTGTAGGAGTTTAGAACCATTACCCAAAAAGATTCATTAAGAACATGAAATTGTATTAATTGCATACATCCACACATTCTTGAGAGAGTGATTAAGTATTTCTTGTTCATCAATAAGATCAACTTTGTTCACTGTTTTGAATAGTTCCGATTTTGGGGTGGATTTTGCTTGATTGCATTAGAAAATCAAAAATCTTGCTACAATTAGTGATTGTGTGTGCATTTAGCCATTTGAACTAGCTTTCAAATGAATGCTTAGTCTCTAATTTTTTTAGAGAGGATTGGAAGCAAAAATCATTTCTTTCAAAATTGGTGTGCGTGTTTGTGTGCACTTGGAGACTTTGGTGATAGGAGCATAGCTTGACACTCCTGATTTATCGGCTATTGCTACTATGTGGCCTTACCCAAGTTACTCGCCCTAATTTAACTTGCAAGTTTCTGTCTCTAACGTGGGCTCCACTAGAGTCATAATTGATTGCATCAAATCCTGACATGCACACCATCTACCCTTGTATTTCGCCTCGCTGTTTGCAATAAGCATACACTGCACCTATCGCTTTGATCATTGGGTCTACCCCAATTGTGCTTTTTGCACGCTGTAACTCTTGCTCCACAAGATCTATAGCATTGTCTCAACTCTCCATGTATTGCTTATGTTGCCAATTTCGTAACCATCTCAAAGCCTTGCGTTCAACTGACCTTGACTCCCAACACGCATGTATTTGTTTTGACTAGATTATTTGCTAGTTGCTCAACATAATCTTTTTTGTACTCTATGCCACGTGCAGTCCATGCTAGCTTGCACCTACCATGTCTAACCATCTCTTAAATGGTGTGTCATTTTTGCCACATCATATTCTTAAAAGTCTCTGTGGTCCTTGTTCCCATTACTACATCTAGTGACAATTCAACAGCCAAGGATCTCACTCTTGGAAAATAAAATGAAGGTTTACTTAATGCAAAAGCCATTGTGGTCTATCGTTGAGGGGCGAAGAGTACAAAGAAGGCAACACGATACAATGTACAACTAAGGATAAGCAAGCTCAATGTCTTGTTTACTTCACTCCATGATGATAAATTTATGCAATATCATGACAATTGCACCATTGCATACAACACATGGATCACCTTAGAGAGGCGTTTTTAGAGTTATTGACAAGAATTCCAAGATTGTATTGAAAATAAAACTCCATTATCTCCTTGCAATTGGAAAGATAAATTTAATATCGATTAAGTAGGCATTCATCCAAGAGTGATAATAATACCCAGGTAAAATTCTCTTCTCCTTTTTTAAACATCTTTCTCAGGACATAATTTGGATGATCCATTGTAAGAATTCATTGATTGCGAGTTGGCTAGAGGCTTTCTTTTGGCATGGAGACAATCCCAAGAAAGGATTTCCTACCTAGGATATTGGCCACTAAATTATCTATCCCTTTTATGTACTTGCTCTCAAAATCGTATTCTTTCAGAGTGACCTCCATATCTGTTGAGGTCAGTTTGGGTTAGAATCCATTTTTATGCTTTGGTGATCATTGTGGAGCACAAATCTGTGGCCAAGTAATTGGTGTCTCGAAAGCTATAAAAGGTAATGATACTATATAGGGTGTGAGCTTTGTAGCACCTTCAACTCATGTGTGAATCTTCCTCCATATCATCTTCCTAGCCAGCACAACTTAATTTGGTATCAAAGCCATTAGCTAGATTAGCACTTCTCAATCTAATTAGATCCTAGGAATTCTCTATGCTAGATTTCATTGACAAATCTTCTTGGCCATTGCAATCGCTAATTCAACACCCCTTTGTATGTACATAATCAAACTACATTACATAATTTCCTGCTTTTGAAGCTAATTTGTGATGGGAGGTGTAGGAATTTAGACCCATTACCCAAAAAGATTGATTAAGAACATGAAATTGTATTAGTTGCATACATCCACACGTTCTTGAGAGAGCAATTAAGTATTTCTTGTTCATCAATAAGATCAACTTTGTTCACTTTTTTGAATAGTTCCAATTTTGGGGTGGATTTGGTTTGATTGCATTAGAAAATCAGAAATCTTGCTACAATTAGTCATTGTGTGTGCATTTAGCCATTTGAACTAGATTTCAAATGAATGCTTAGTCTCTACTTTTTTTAGAGATGATTGGAAGCTAAAATCATTTCTTTCAAAATTTGTGTGCGTGTTTGTGTGCACTTGGACACTTTGGTGATAGGAGCATAGCTTGCCACTCCTGATTTATCGGCTATTGGTACTACATAGCCTTACCCAAGTTACTCGCCCTAATTTAACTTGCAAGTTTCCGCCTCTAACCTGGGCTCCAATAGAGTCATAATTGATTGCATCAAATCCTGACATGCACACCATCTCCCCTTGTATTTGACCTCACTGTTTGCAATAAGCATGCACTGCACCTATTGCTTTGATCATTGGGTCCCACCCCAATTGTGCTTTTTGCGCGCTGTAACTCTTGCTCCACAAGATCTATAGCATTGTATGAACTCTCCATGTACTTCTTATGCTGCCAATTTTGCAACCATCTCAAAGCCTTGCGTTCAGCCGACCTTAACTCCCAACACGCACGTATTTGTTTTGACTTGATTATTTGCTAGTTGCTCAACATAATCTCTTGTGGACTCTATGCCACGTGCAGTCCATGCTACTTGCACCTGCCATCTCTAACCATCTCTTAAATGGTGTGCCCTTTTTGCCACATTATATTCTTAAAAGTATCTATGGTTCTTGTTCCCATTACTATATCTAGTGATACATTTCTTTTTGGTAAGGCTAATTCTCCACCTCGCTTTGCCATTATAAGAATATCATCAAGGCTATCCTTTTCAGAATGCAACTTTCCACTTCCTCGTAAAACAACAATTAAGCACTTAGTCCAAGCACCCATTCAGACACTACCATTGATCAAGACCATCAAATATTTGAGTGTGAATTCATTATAGCGGCCAAAAAGGGGATAAACTTTGAACATCAAGCAATAACGGCTTCAAATAAGTGTTTACCATTGTAAAATATATATTTATGTTTCTTGAAATTTCAAATAATATTGGTTAAGTAGGCATTCATCCAGGAGTGATAATAATACCCAAATAAAATTCTCTTCTCCTTTTTTAGACATCTTTTTGAGGACATAATTTGGATAATCGATTTTAAGAATTCTTCCATTGGGAGTTGGCTAGAGGTTTGATTGGCATGGAGACAATCCCAAGAAAGGATTTCCTACCTAGGATATTGGCCACTAAATTATCTTTCCCTTTTATGTACTTGCTTTCAAAATCATATTCTTTCAAAGAGACCTCCATATCCTTTGCCTCATGTAGAGATCAACTTGGGTTAGAATCCATTTTTATGCTTTGGTGATCATTGTTGAGCACAAATATGTGGCCAAGTAATTGGTGTCTCAAAAGCTATAAAAGGTAATGATACTATATAGGGTATGAGCTTTGTAGCACCTTCAACTCATGTGGGAATATTCTCTCCATATCATTATCCTAGCCATGTGTGCAAAGCCCATGTGAAAGATATATGAATCCTAGTCAACATCCCATGTGGTAGATAAGAATATTATGATGTCACTTTGTTCTTATCTGGAGATCACATCTAGCTCTACAAAACAACCAATTGTTGTACAACTTTTTGCATCATAAATCAAGTTTATTTTTCAACCATCTCCTTTGTATATTGAGCTCTCAATGAGTCACTAGATTATGTAAAAATTAACTATGTGTAAGTTATTATAAAACACTAAGTACCCATCAAAACTTAATTTGGTATCAAAGCCATTAGCTAGATTAGCACTACTCAATCTAATTAGATCCTAGGAATTCTCTATGCTAGATTTCATTGACAAATGTTCTTGGCCATTGCAGTTGCTAATTCAACACCCCTTTGTATCTACATAATTAAAGTATATTACATAATTTCCTTCTTTTGAAGCTGATTTGTGATGGGAGGTGTAGGAGTTTAGAACCATTACCCAAAAAGATTCATTAAGAACATGAAATTGTATTAATTGCATACATCGATTAAGTATTTTTGTTCACCAATAAGATCGCCTTTGTTCACTTTTTTGAATGCTTCCAACTGTGGGGTGGATTTTGCTTGATTGCATTAGAAAATCAAAAATCTGGCTATGATAAGTGATTATGTGTGCGTTTAGCCATTTAAACTAGCGTTCAAATGAATGCTTAGTTTCTATTAGAGATGATTAGAAGCAAAAATCATTTCTTTCAAAATTGGTGTGCGTGTTTGCGAACTTGGACAATTTGGTGATAGGAGCATAGCTTGACACTCCTGATTTATTGGCTATTGCTACATAGCCTTACCCAAGTTACTCACCCTAATTTAATTTGTTAGTTTTCGTCTCTAACCTGGGCTCCATTAGAGTCATAATTGATTGCATCGAATCCTTGTATTTCACCTCGCTATTTGCAATAAGCACGCACTGCACATGTTGCTTTGATCATTGGGTCCTACCTCAATTATGCTTTTTGCACGCTGTAACTTTTGCTCCACAAGATCTATAGCATTGTCTTAACTCTCCATGTATTGCTTATGCTGTCAATTTCACAACCATCTCAAAGCCTTGCATTCAGCCAACCGTGACTCCCAACACGCACCTATTTGTTTTGACTAGATTATTTGCTAGTTGCTCAACATAATCTCTTGTGTACTCTATGCCATGTGCAATCCATGGCTACCTTGCATCTACCATGTCTAACCATCTCTTAAATGGTATGTCCTTTTTGCCACATCATATTCATTAAAGCTCTGTGGTCCTTGATCCCATTACTACATCTAGTGACACATTTCTACTTGGTAAAGCTAATTTTCCACCTCGCTTGTTGCCATTTTAAGAATATTATCAAGGCCCTCCTTTTCAAATACAATTTTTCACTTCCTCATAAAACAACACTTAAGTACTTAGTCCAAGCACCCATTTAGACACTACCATTGATCAAAACTATCAAATATTTGAGTGTGAATTCTTTATGGCAGCCAAAAACGAGATAAACTTTGAACATCAAGCAATAAGGGCTTCAAATATGTGTTTACCATTGTAAAATTTATATTTATGTTTCTTGAAATTTCAAATAACATATGCTATATCGATCACACATGGTGATAATTTTCAATTGATGTAACTTGTACATGGATCACCTTAGAGAGGCATTTTTGGAGTTATTGCCACGAATTCCAAGATTGCATTGAAAATAAAACTCTATGATCTCCTTGCGATTGGAAAGATAAATTCAATGTCGGTTAAATAGGCATTTATCCAGGCGTGATAATAATACCCAGATAAAAATCTCTTTTTCTTTTTTAAACATCTTTCTGAGGAAATAATTTGGATGATCCATTGTAAGAATTCTTCCATTGGGAGTTGGCATGGAGACAATCGCAAGAAAGGATTTCCTACCTAGGATATTGGCCACTAAATTATGTTTCCTTTCAAAATCATATTCTTTCAAAGTGACGTCCATATCGTTTGCCTCATGGACAGATCAGCTTGGGTTAGAATCCATTTTTATGCTTTGGTGATCATTGTTGAACACAAATCTGTGGCCAAGTAATTGGTGTCTCCACAGCTATAAAAGGTAATGATACTATATAGGGTATGAGCTTTGTAGCACCTTCAACTCATGTGTGAAATCCCATGTGAAAGATATATGAATCCTAGTCAACATCCCATGTGGTAGATAAGAATATTATGATGTCACTTTGTTCTTATCTGGAGATCGCATCTAGCTCTATAAAACATACATTTGTTGTATAACTATTTGCATCATAAATCAAGTCTATTTTTCAACCATCTCCTTTGTATATTGAGCTCTCAATGAGTCACTAGATTATGTATACATTAACTATGTGTAAGCTATGAAAAAATACTAAGTACCCAACACAACTTAATTTGGTATCAAAGCATTAGCTAGATTAGCACTTCTCAATCTAATTAGATCCTAAGAATTCTCTATGCTAGATTTCATTGAAAAATCTTCTTAGCCATTGCAATTGCTAATTCAACAACCCTTTGTATCTACAAAATTAAACTACATTACATAATTTCCTTCTTTTGATGCCAATTTGTGATGGGAAGTGTAGGAGTTTAGAACCATTACTCACAAAGATTGATTAAGAATATGAAATTGTATTCATTGCATACATCCACATGTTCTTGAGAGAGCCATTAAGTATTTTTTGTTCATCAATAAGATCGACTTTGTTCACTTTTTTGAATGCTTCCAATTTTGAGGTGGATTTTGCTTGATTGCATTAGAAAATCACAATTTTTTCTCCACTTAGTGATTGTGTGTGCGTTTAGAATTTTGAACTAGCTTTCAAATGAATGCTTACTCTATATTTTTTTAGAGATGATTGGAAACAAAAATTAATTCTTTTAAAATTGGGGTGTGTGTGTGTGTGTGTGTGTGTGTGTGTGCGCACTTGGACACTTTGGTGATAGGAGCATAGCTTGACACTCCTGAGTTATCAACTATTGCTATGGAGCCTTACCCAAGTTACTCGCCCTAATTTAACTTGCAAGTTTCCGTCTCTAACCTGGGCGCTAGGTCATAATTGATCCCATCAAATCCAAACATGCACACTATCTTCCCTTGTATTTGGCCTTGCTATTTGCAATAAGCATGCACTGCACCTGTTGCTTAGATCATTGGGTCCCATCCCAATGGTGATTTTTGTGTGCTGTAACTCTTGCTCCACAAGATCTATAGCATTGTTTCAACTCTCCATGTATTGGTTATGCTGTGAATTTAAGCAACCATCTCAAAGCCTTGCGTCAGCCAACCTGGACTAGATTACTTGCTAATTGCTCGACATAATCTCTCGTGTCCTCTATGCCACGTGTAGTCCATGGCACACTTGCACTTGCCATGTCTAATCATCTCTTAAATGTTGTTTCCTTTTTGCCACATAATATTCTAAAATTGTCTGTGTGGTCCTTCTTCCCATTACTACATCTAGTGACACGTTTCTACTTGGTAAGGCTAATTTTCCACCTCGCTTGTTGCCATTATAAGAATATCATCAAGGCCCTCCTTTTCAAAATGCAACTTTCCACTTCCTCGTAAAACAACGCTTAAGCACTTAGTCCAAGCGCCCATTCAGACACTACCATTGATCAAAACCATCAAATATTTGAGTGTGAACTCTTTAGGGTGGCCAAAAAGGGGGATAAACTTTGAACATCAAGCAATAAGGTCTTGAATTAAGTGTTTACCATTGTAAAATTTATGTTTATGTTCCTTGAAATTTCAAATAACATATGCTATATCTATCACACATGGTGATGATTTTAGATTGATGTAACTTGCACATGAGAATTAGGTTATGCCGATCAAATTGATAAGACCTTCCTCTCTATCTCTCTCTACATGCAAAGGGACACCGTCATTGGGGCAAGGGGGAGAGATACAAGTATTCACAATTCAACGGCCAAGGATTTCACACTTGGAAAATAAAAATAAAGGTTTACTTAATGCAAAAGCCACTGTGATATATCGTTGAGGGGCAAAGAGTACAAAAAAGGCAAAGCTTGATACAATATACAACTAAAGATGAGCAAGCTCAATGTCTTGCTTAATTGAATCCATGATACATTTTTGCAATATTATGACAATTGCACCATTGCATACAACACATGGATCACCTTGGAGAGACATTTTTGGATTGAAAATAAAACTCTATGATCTCCTTGCGATCGAAAATATAAATTTAATATCGGTTAAGTGGGCATTCACCCAAGAGTGATGATAATACCCATGTAAAATTCTCTTCTCCTTATTTAAACATCTGTCTAAGGACATATTTGGATAATTCATTGTATTAAGAATTCATCCATTGGAGTTGGCTAGAGGTTTGCTTGGCATGGAGACAATCCCAAGAAAGAATATTGGCCACTAAATTATCCTACCTAGGATATTGGCCACTAAATTATCTTTCCCTTTTATGTACTTGCTCTGAAAATCATATTCTTTCAAAGTGACCTCCATATCCTTTGCCTCATGTTGAGGTCACGTTGGGTTAGAATCCATTTTTATGCTTGGGTGATCGTTGTTGAGCATCTAGCTCTACAAAACAGACATTTGTTGTACAACTTTTTGCATCATAAATCAAGTCTATTTTTCAACCATCTCCTTTGTATATTGAGCTCTCAATGAGTCACTAGATTATGTATCATTAACTATGTGTAAGTTAGGAAAAAACACTAAGTAGTCAACACAACTTAATTTGGTATCAAAGCCATTAGCTAGATTAGCACTTCTCAATCTAATTAGATCCTAAGAATTGTCTATGCTAGATTTCATTGACAAATTTTCTTAGCCATTGCAATTGCTAATTCAACACCCCTTTTTATATACATAATTAAAGTAAATTTGTGATGGGAGGTGTAGGAGTTTAGAACCATTACCCAAAGAAATTGATTAAGAATATGAAATTGTATTAATTGCATACATCCGGATACACATTCTTGAGTGAGCAATTAAGTATTTTTTGTTCATCAATAAGATCAACTTTGTTCACTTTTTTGAATGCTTCCAACTTTGTGGTGGATTTTGCTTGATTGCATTAGAAAATCAGAAATGTTGCTGCAATTAGTGATTGTGTGTGCGTTTAGCCTTTTGAACTAGCTTTCAAATGAATGCTTAGTCTTTATTGTTTAGAGATGATTGGAAGCAAAAATCATTTCTTTCAAAATTGGTGTGTCTGTGCGTGCACTTGGACACTTTGGTGATAGGAGCATAGCTTGATACTCATAATTTATCGGCTATTGCTACATAGCCTTACCCAAGTTACTCGCCCTAATTTAACTTCAAAGTTTCCGTCTCTAACCTTGGCTCCACTAGAGTCATAATTGATTGCATCAAATCTTGACATGCACACCACCTCCCCTTGTATTTGGCCTCGCTATTTGCAATAAGCATGCATTGCTGCCATTACTTTGATCACTGGGTCCAACCCCAATCATGCTTTTGCATGCTATAAATCTTGCTCCACAAGATCTATAACATTGTCTCAACTCTCCATGTATTGCTTATGCTGTCAATTTAAGCAATCATCTCAAAGCCGTGTTCAGCCGACCTTGACTCTTAACAGGCACCTATTTGTTTTGACTTGATTACTTGCTAGTTGCTCGACATAATCTCTTGTGTAGTCTATGCCACGTGTAGTACATGGCACACTTGCACCTGCCATGTCTAACCATCTCTTAAATGGTGTGTCCTTTTTGCCACATCATATTCTTAAAAGTCTCTGTGGTCCTTGTTTCCATTACTACATCTAGTTACACATTTCTACTTGGTAAGCCTGATTTTCCACCTCGCATGTTGCCATTATGAGAATATCATCAAGACCCTCATGCAACTTTCCTCTTCCTCATAAAACAACACTTAAGCACTTAGTCCAAGCGCCCATTCAGACACTACTATTGATAAAAACCATGAAACATTTGAGTGTGAATTCTTTATGGCAGCCAAAAAGGGGATAAACTTTGAACATCAAGCAATAAGGGCTTCAAATAAGTGTTTACCGTTGTAATATTTACATTTATGTTTCTTAAAAGTTCAAATAACATATGCTATATCTATCACACATGGTGATAATTTTAGATTCATGTAACTTGCACATGAGAATTAGATTATGCCGATCAAATTGGTAAGACCTTCCTCTCTATATCTCTCTACATGCAAAGGGACACCGTCATTGGGGCGGGGGGGGGGGAGATAAAAATATTCACAATTCAACGGCCAAGGATTTCACACTTGGAAAATAAAAATAAACGTTTTCTTAATGCAAAAGCCACTGTGGTCTATCGTTGAGGGGTGAAGAGTACATAAAAAAGGCAAAGGTTGATACAATATACAACTAAAAATGAGCAAGCTCCATGTCTTGTTTACTTCACTCCATGATAAATTTGTGCAATATCATGAAACATTGCATACAACACATGGATCACCTTAGAGAGGCGTTTTGGAGTTATTTCCAAGAATTCCAAGATTGCATTGAAAATAAAACTCTATGATCTCCTTGCGATTCGAAAGATAAATCTAATATCACTTAAGTAGGCATTGATCCAAGAGTGATAATAATACCTAGGTAAAATTCTCTTCTCCTTTTTTTAAACATTTCTCTGAGGACATAATTTGGATGATCCATTGTAAGAATTCATTCATTGGGAGTTGGCTAGAGGTTTGCTTGGCATGGAGACAATCCCAAGAAAGAATTTCCTACCTAGGATATTGGCCTCTAAATTATCTTTCCCTTTTATGTACTTGCTCTCAAAATCGTATTCTTTCAAAGTGACCTCTATATGCTTCACCTCATGTTGAGGTCAGCTTCGGTTAGAATCCATTTTTATGCTTTGGTGATCATTGTTGACCACAAATCTCTGGCCAAGTAATTGGCGTCTCCAAAGCTATAAAAGGTAATGATAATAGGGTGTAAGCTTTTTAGCACCTTCAACTCATGTGTGAATCTTCCCTCCACATCATCATCCTAGCCATGTGTGCAAAGCCTACGTGAAAGATATATGAATCCTAGTCAACATCCCATGCGGTAGATAAGAAATTTATTATGTCACTTTGTTCTTATGTGGAGATCGCATCTAGATCTACAAAACCATCAAGGTCCTCCTTTTCAAAATTCAACATTCCACTTCCTCATAAAACAACACTTAAGCACTTAGTCCAAGCACCCATTCAAACACTACCATTGATCAAAACCATCAAATATTTGAGTGTGAATTCTTTATGGCGGCCAAAAAGGGAATATACTTTGAACATCAAGCAATAAGGGCTTCAAATAAGTGTTACCATTGTAAAATTTATATGTATGTTTCTTGAAATTTCAAAAAAGATATGCTATATATATATATATATATATATATCACACATGGTGATAATATTAGCCATTATAAGAATATCATCAAGGTCCTCCTTCTTAAAATGCAACATTCCACTTCTTCGTAAAACAACACTTAAGCACTTAGTCCAAGCACCCATTCAAACACTACCATTGATCAAAACCATCAAATATTTGAGTGTGAATTCTTTATGGCGCCCAAAAGGGGATAAACTTTGACCATCAAGCAATAAGGACTTCAAATAAGTGTTTACCATTGTAAGATTTATGTTTATGTTTCTTGGAATTTCAAATAACATATGCTACATCTATCACACATGGTGATAATTTTAGCCATTATAAGAATATCATCAAGGTCCTCCTTTTCAAAATACAACATTCCACTTCCTCGTAAAACAATACTTAAGCACTTAGTCCAAGCTCCCATTCACACACTACCATTGATCAAAACCATCAAATATCTGAGTGTGGCCAAAATGGGGATAAACTTTGAACATCAAGCAATAAGGGCTTCAAATAAGTGTTTACCATTGTAAAATTTATATTTATGTTTCTTGAAATTTCAAATAACATATGCTATATCTGTCACATAGGGTGATAATTTTAGATTCATGTAACTTGCACATGAGAATTAGATTATGCAATCAAATTGGTAAAACCTTCCTCTCTATCTCTCTCTACATGCAAAGGGACACTGTCATTGCGCCGGTGGGGGGGAGATAAAAATAATCACAATTCAACGGCCAAGGATTTCATACTTGGAAAATAAAAATAAAGGTTTTCTTAATGCAAAAGCCACTCTGGTCTATCGTTGAGAGCGGCTAAGACTACAAAAAGGCAAAGCTTGATACAATGTACAGCTAAAGATGAGCAAGCTCGATGTTTTGTTTACTTCACTCCATGATAAATATGCGCAATGTCATGACAATTGCACCATTGCTTACAACAACACATGGATCACCTTAGAGAGGCATTTTAGAGTCATTCTAAGAATTCAAAGATTGCATTGAAAATAAAACTCTATGATCTCCTTGCGATTGGAAAGATAAATTTAATAATGGTTAAGTAGGCAATTCATCCAAGAGTGATAATAATACCTAGGTAAAATTCTCTTCTCCTTTCTTTAACATCTTTCTGAGGACATAAATTTGGATGATCCATTGTAAAAATTCATCCATTGGAGTTGGCTAGAGGTTTGCTTGGCATGGAGACAATCCCAAGAAAGAATTTCCTACCTAAGATATTGGCCGCTAAATTATCTTTTCCTTTTATGTACTTGCTCTCAAAATCATATTCTTTCAAAGTGACCTCCATATCCTTTACCTCATGTTGAGGTCAGCTTGGGTTAGAATCCATTTTTATGCTTTTGTGATCATTGTTGAGCAAAAATCTCTGGCCAAGTAATTGGTGTCTCCAAAGCTATAAAAGGTAATGATACTATATAGGGTGTGAGCTTTGTAGCACCTAAAACTCATGTGTGAAACTTCTCTCCATACCATCATCCTAGCCTTGTGTGCAAATCCCATGTGAAAGGTATATGAATCCTAGTCAACATCCCATGTAGTGGATAAGAATATTATGACGTCACTTTGTTCTTAATTGGAGATCGCATCTAGCTGTAAAAAATAGACATTTGTTGTACAACTTCTGCATCCTAAATCAAGTCTATTGTTCAACATGAGGCATACATCCACACGTTCTTGAGAAAGCGATTAAGTATTTTTTGGTTATCAATAAAATCAACTTTGTTCACTTCTTTGAATACTTCCAATTTTGGGGTGGATTTTGCTTGATTGCATAAGAAAATAAAAAATGTTGCTGCAATTACTGATTGTGTGTTCGTTTAGCCATTTGAACTAGCTTTCAAAGGAATGCTTAGTCTCTATTTTTTAAGGATGATTAGAAGAAAAAATCATTTCTTTCAAAATTGGTGTGTGTGTGTGTGTGTGTGTGTGCGCACTTGGACACTTTGGTGATAAGAGCATAGCTTGACACTCCTGATTTATCATATATTGCTACGTAGCCTTACCCAAGTTACTCACCGTAATTTAACTTGCAACTTTTTCTCTCTAACCTGGGCTCCACTAGAGTCAAACTTGATTGCATCAAAGTTTGACATGTACACTGTCTCCCCTTGTATTCGGCCTTGCTATTTGCAATAAGCACGCACTGCACCTGTTGCTTTGATCATTGGGTCCCTCCTCAATTGTTTTTTTTGCGTGTTGTAACTCTTGCTCCACTAGATCTATAGCATTGTCTCAACTCTCCATGTATTGCTTATGCTGTCAATTTAGCAACCATCTCAAAGCACGTATTTGTTTTGACTAGATTAGTTCTCTATGCCATGAGGAGTCCATGGCATAGATTTGTTTTGTGTACTCTATGCCATGAGGAGTCCATGGCTAGCTTGCACTTACCATGTCCAACCATCTCTTAAATGGTGTGTCCTTTTTGCCACGTCATATTCTTAAAAGTCTCTGTGGTCCTTGTTCCCATTACTACATCTAGTGACACATTTCTACTTGGTAAGGCTAATTTTCCACCTCGCTTGTTGCCATCATAAGCATATCATCAAGGCCCTCCTTTTCAAAATGCAACTTTCCACTTCCTTGTAAAACAACACTTAAGCACTTAGTGCAAGCGCTGATTCAGACACTACCATTGATCAAAACCATCAAATATTTGAGTGTGAATTCTTTATGGTTGCCAAAAAGGAGATAAACTTTGAACATCAAGCAATAAGGGTTTCAAATAAGTGCTTACCATTGTAAAATTTATATTTATATTTCAAATAATATATGCTATATATGTAACACTTGGTGATAATTTTAGGTTGATGTAACTTGCACATGAGAATTAGATTATGCCAATCAAATTGGTAAGACCTTCCTCTCTATCTCTCTCTACATGCAAAGGGACATCGTCATTGGGGCGGGGGGGGGGGGAGAAAAAAAAATATTCACAATTCCATGGCCAAAGATTTCACGCTTAGAAAATAAAAATAAAGGTTTACTTAATGCAAAAGCCGCTGTGGTCTATCATTGAGGGGCGAAGAGTACAAAAAAGGCAAAGCTTGATACAATATACAACTAAAGATGGGCAAGCTCAATGTTTTGTTTACTTCACTCCATGATAAATTTGTGCAATATCATGACAATTGCACCATTGCATACAACACATGGATCACTTAGAGAGGCGCTTTTGGAGTTATTGCCAAGAATTCCAAGATTGCATTGAAAATAAAACTCTATGATCGCTTTGTGATCGTAAAGATAAATTTAATATCGGTTAAGTAGGCATTCATCCAAGAATGATAATAATACCTAGTAAAATTCTCTTCTCCTTATTTAAACAGCTCTCTAAGGACATAATTTGGATGATTCATTGTATTAAGAATTCATCCATTGGGAGTTGGCTAGAGGTTTGCTTGGCATGGAGACAATCCCAAGAAAGGATTTCCTACCTAGGATATTGACCACGAAATTATCTTTCCCTTTTATGTACTTGCTCTCAAAATCATATTCTTTCAAAGTGACCTCCATATCTTTTGCCTCATGTTGAGGTCAGCTTGGGTCAGAATCCATTTTTATGCTTTGGTGATCATTATTGAGCACAAATCTCTGGCCAAGTAATTGGTGTCTGCAAAGCTATAAAAGGTAATGATAATAGAGTGTGAGCTTTGTAGCACCTTCAACTCATGTGGGAATCTTCTCTCCATGTCATCATCCTAGCCATGTGTGCAAAGCCCATGTGAAAAATATATGAATATTATTATGTCACTTTGTTCTTATGTGGAGATCGCATCTAGCTCTACAAAAGAGACATTTGTTGTACAACTTTTTGCATCATAAATCAAGGCTATTTTTCAACCAACTCCTTTGTGTATTGAGCTCTCAATGAGTCACTAGATTATGTATACATTAACTATGTGCAAGTTATGAGAAAACACTAAGTACCCAGCACAACTTAATTTGGTATCAAAGCCATTAGCTAGATTAGTACTTCTCAATCTAATTAGATCCTAAGAATTCTCTATGCTAGATTTCATTGACAAATCTTCTTAGCCATTGCAATTGCTAATTCAACACCCCTTTGTACCTACATAATCAAACTACATTACATAATTTCCTTCTTTTGAAGCCAATTTGTGATGGGAGGTGTAGGCATAGAACCATTACCCAAAAAATTGATTAAGAACATGAAATCGTATTAATGCATACATCCACACGTTCTTGAGAGAGTGGTTAAGTATTTTTTGTTTATCAATAAGATCAACTTTGTTCACTTTTTTGAATGGCTCCAATTTTAGGGTGGATTTTGCTTATTGCATAGAAAAACAAAAAAATCTTGCTGCAATTAGTGATTGTGTGTGCGTTTAGCCATTTGAACTAGCTTTCAAATGACTGCTTAGTCTCTATTTTTTAGAGATGATTGGAAGCAAACATCATTTGTTTCAAAAATTGGTGTGTGTGTGTGTGTGTGTGTGCACTGGGACACTTTGGTGATAGGAGCATAGCTTGAAACTCCGATTTATCTAATTTATCTGCTATTGCAACGTAGCCTTACCCAAGTTACTCGCCCTAATTTAACTTGCAAGTTTTCGTCTCTAACTTGGGCTCCACTAGAGTGATAATTGATTGCATCAAATCCTGACATGCACACCATCTCCCCTTGTATTTGGACTCTCTATTTACAATAAGCATGCACTGCACCTGTTGATTTGATAATTGGGTCCCACCCCAATTGTACTTTTTGTGTGTTGTAACTCTTGCTCCACAAGATCTATAGCATTGTCTCACCTCTTCGTGTATTGCTTATGCTGTCAATTTAGCAATCATCTCAAAGCCCTGCGTACAGTCAACCCTGACTTCCAACATGCATGTATTTGTTTTGACTAGATTAGTTGCTAGTTGCACATCATATTTTAAAAAGTCTCCGTGGTCCTTGTTCCCATTAGTACATCTAGTGACACATTTCTACTTGGTAAGGCTAATTTTCCACCTCGCTTGCCTTTATAAGAATATCATCAAGGCCCTTCTTTACAAAATGCAATTTTCCACTTCCTTATAAAACAAGATTTAAGCACATGAGAATTAGATTATTCCAATCAACTTGGTAAGACCTTTCTCTCTATCTCTCTCTACATGCAAAGGAATCGTCATTGGGGCCAAAGGGGGGGGGGGGGGGGGGGGGGGGGGGGGGAGATAAAAATATTCACAATTCAACAGCTAAGGATTTCACCTTGTGACTGGAAAGGTAAATTTAATATTGGTTAAGTAGGCATTCATCCAAAAGTGATAATAATACCCAGCTTAAATTCTCCTCTCCTTTTTTAAACATCTTTCTGAGGACATAATTTGGATGATCCATTGTAAGAATTCATCCATTGGAGTTGGCTAGAGGTTTGCTTCGCATGGAGACAATCCCAAGAAAGAATTTCCTACCTAGGATATTGGCCACTAAATTATCTTTTCCTTTTATGCACTTGCTCTCAAAATCATATTCTTTCAAAGTTACCTCCATATCCTTTGCCTCATGTTAAAGTCAGCTTGGGTTAGAATCCATTTTTATGCTTTTGTGATCATTGTTGAGCACAAATCTCTGGCCAAGTAATTGGTGTCTCCAAAGCTATAAAAGGAAATGATACTATATAGGGTGTGAGCTTTGTAGCACCTTAAACTCACGTGTGAATCTTCTCTCAATATCATCATCCTAGCCATGTGTGCAAATTCCATGTGAAAGATATATGAATCCTAGTCAACATCCCATGTGATGGATAAGAATATTATGATATCACTTTGTTCTTATCTGGAGATCGCATATAGCTCTACAAAATAGACATTTGTTGTACAACTTTTTGCATCCTAAATCAAATCTATTATTCAACATGAGGCATACATCCACAAGTTCTTGAGAGAGAGATGAAGTATTTTTTGGTTATCAATAAAATCAACTTTGTTCACTTTTTTGAATACTTCCAATTTTGGGGTGGATTTTGCTTGATTGCATTAGACAATCAAAAATCTTGTTGCAATTAGTGATTGTGTGTTCGTTTAGCCATTTGAACTAGCTTTCAAATGAATGCTTAGTCTCTATTTTTTTAAGATGATTGGAAGAAAAAATCATTTCTTTCAAAATTGGTGTGTGTGTGTGCACTTGGACACTTTGGTGATAGGAGCATAGATTGACACTACTGATTTATCGTCTATTGCTACGTAGCCTTACCCAAGTTACGCGCCCTAATTTAACTTTCAAGTTTTTGTCTCTAAGTTGGGTTCCACTAGAGTCATAATTGATTGCATCAAAGTCTGATATGCACACCATCTCCCCTTGTATTTGGCCTTGCTATTTGCAATAAGTATGCACTAGACCTGTTGCTTTGATCATTGGGTCCCTCCTCAAAAGCATGCACTAGACGTGTTGCTTTGATCATTGGGTCCCTCCTCAATTGTTATTTTCGTGTGCTGTAACTCTTACTCCACTAGATCTGTAGCATTGTCTCAACTCTCCATGTATTGCTTATGCTGTCAATTTAGCAACCATCTCAAAGCCCTGTGTTCTGCCGACCTTGACTCCCAACAAGCACGTATTTGTTTTGACTAGATTACTTGCTAGTTGCTCAACATAATCTTTTGTGTACTCTATGCCACGTGCAGCCCATGGCTAGCTTGCACCTGCCATGTCCAGCCATCTCTTAAATGGTGTGTCCTTTGTGCCACATCATATTCTTATAAGTCTTTGTGGTCCTTGTTTCCATTACTACATCTAGTGACACATTTCTACTTAGTAAGGCTAATTTTCCACCTCGTTTGTTGCCATTATAAGAATATCATCAAGGCCCTCCTTTTCAAAATGCAACTTTCCACTTCCTTGTAAAACAACACTTAAGCACTTAGTGCAAGCACCGATTCAGACACTACCATTGATCAAAACCATCAAATATTTGAGTGTGAATTCTTTATGGTTGCTAAAAAGGATATAAACTTTGAACATCAAGCAATAAGGGTTTCAAATAAGTGCTTACCATTGTAAAATTTATATTTATATTTCAAATAATATATGCTATATCTGTAACACATGGTGATAATTTTAGGTTGATGTAACTTGCACATGAGAATTAGATTATGCCAATCAAATTGGTAAGACCTTCCTCTCTATCTCTCTCTACATGCAAAGGGACACCGTCATTGGGGGGGGGGGGGGGGGGGGGGGAGAAATAAAAATATTCACAATTCCATGGCCAAAGATTTCACGCTTAGAAAATAAAAATAAAGGTTTACTTAATGCAAAAGCCTCTAAGGTCTATCGTTGAGGGGTAAAGAGTACAAAAAAAAGCAAAGCTTGATACAATATACAACTAAAGATGGGCAAGCTCGATGTTTTGTTTACTTCACTCCATGATAAATTTGTGCAATATCATGACAATTTCACCATTGCATACAACACACGGATCACCTTAGAGAGGTGTTTTTGGAGATTGCCAAGAATTCCAAGATTGCATTGAAATAAAACTCTATGGTCTCCTTGCGATCGTAAATATAAATTTAATATCGGTTAAGTAGGCATTCATCCAAGAGTGATAATAATAGCCAGGTAAAATTCTCTTCTCCTTATTTAAACATCTTTCTATGGACATAATTTGGATGATTCATTGTATTAAGAATTCATCCATTGGGAGTTGGCTAGAGGTTTGCTTGGCATGGAGACAATCCCAAGAAAGGATTTCCAACCTAGGATATTGGCCACTAAATTATCTTTCCCTTTTATGTACTTGCTCTCAAAATCATATTCTTTCAAAGTGACCTCCATATCCTTTGCCTCATGTTGAGGTCAGCTTGGGTCAGAATCCAATTTTATGCTTTGGTGATCATTATTAAGCATAATTCCCTGGCCAAGTAATTGGTGTCTCCAAAGCTATAAAAGGTAATGATAATAGAGTGTGAGCTTTGTAGCACCTTCAACTCATGTGGGAATCTTGTCTCCATATCATCATCCTAGCCGTGTGTGCAAAGCCCATGTGAAAGATATATGAATATTATGATATCACTTTGTTCTTATCTGGAGATTGCATCTAGCTCTACAAAACAAACATTTGTTGTACAACTTTTTGCATCATAAATCAAGTCTATTTTTCAACCATCTCCTTTGTATATTGAGCTCTGAATGAGTCACTAGATTATGTATACATTAACTATGTGCAAGTTATGAGAAAACACTAAGTACCCAGCACAACTTAATTTGGTATCAAAGCCATTAGCTAGATTAGTACTTCTCAATCTAATTAGACCCTAAGAATTCTCTATTCTCTATGCTAGATTTCATTGACAAATCTTCTTAGCCATTGCAATTGCTAATTCAAAACCCCTTTGTACCTATATAATCAAACTACATTACATAATTTCCTTCTTTTTCAAGCCAATTTGTGATGGAAGGTGTAGGAGTTTAGAACCATTATTACCCAATAAGATTGATTAAGAACATGAAATTGTATTGATGCATACATCCACACGTTCTTGAGAGAGCGGTTAAGTATTTTTTGTTCATCAATAAGATCAACTTTGTTCACTTTTTTGAATGGTTCCGATTTTGGGGTGGATTTTGCTTGATTGCATAGAAAAACAAAAATCTTGCTGCAATTAGTGATTGTGTGTGCATTTAGCCATTTCAACTAGCTTTTAAATGACTGCTTAGTCTCTATTTTTTAGAGATGATTGGAAGCAAACATCATTTGTTTCAAAAATTGGTGTGTGTGTGTGTGTGTGTGTGTGTGCACTTGGACACTTTGGTGATAGGAGCATAGCTTGACACTCCTGATTTATTTAATTTATCCGCTATTGCTACGTAGCCTTACCCAAGTTCCTCGCTGTAATTTAACTTGCAAGTTTCCGTCTCTAACCTGGGCTCCACTAGAGTCATAATTGATTGCATCAAATCCTGACATGCACACCATCTCCCCTTGTATTTTGCCTCTCTATTTGCAATAAGCACGCACTGCACCTGTTGCTTTGATCATTGAGTCCACCACATCTATGTGGTGGATAAGAATATTATGACGTCACTTTGTTCTTATCTAGAGATCGCACCCGCACCTAGCTCTACAAAACAGACATTTGTTGTACAACTTTTTGCATCCTAAATAAAGTCTATTATTCAACATGAGGCATACATCCACACGTTCTTGAGAGAGTGATTGAGTATTTGTTGGTTATCAATAAGATCAACTTGCTTCACTTTTTTGAATACTTTCAATTTTGGGGTGGATTTTGCTTGATTGCATTAGAAAATAAAAAATCTTGCTGCAATTAGTGATTGTGTGTTCGTTTAGCCATTTGAACTAGCTTTCAAATGAATGCTTAGTCTCTATTTTTTAAAGATGATTGGAAGAAAAAATCATTTCTTTCAAAATTGGTGTGTGTGTGCGTGCGCGCTTGGACACTTTGTTGATAGGAGCATAGCTTGACACTCCTGATTTATCGTCTATTGCTACGTAGCCTTACCCAAGTTACGTGCCCTGATCTAACTTGCAAGTTTCTGTCTCTAACTTGACCTCCACTAGAGTCATAATTGATTGCATCAAAGTCTGACATGCACACCATCTCCCCTTGTATTTGGCCTTGCTATTTGCAATAAGCACGCACTGCAACTGTTGCTTTGATCATTGGGTCCCTCCTCAATTGTTGTTTTTGCGCGCTCTAATTAGCTCTTGCTCCACTAGATCTATAGCATTGTCTCAACTCTCCATGTATTGCTTATGCTGTCAATTTAGCAACCATCTCAATGTTGTACAACTTTTTGCATCATAAATCAAGTCTATGTTAAAACCATCTCCTTTGTATATTGAGCTCTTAATGAGTCACTAGATTATGTCTACATTAACTATGTGTAAGTTATGAAAAATCAATAGGTACCTAGCACAACTTAATTTGGTATCAAAGCCTTTAGGTTTCAAATAATATATGCTATATCCATCACACATGGTGATGATTTTAGATTGATGTAACTTTCACATGAGAATTAGACTATACCAATCAAATTTGTAAGACCTTCCTCTCTCTCTCTCTCTCTCTCTCTCTCTCTCTCTCTCTCTCTCTCTCTCTCTACATGGAAAGGGACACCATCATTGGGGCAGGGGGGGAGAGATAAAAATATTCACAATTCAACGGCCAAGGGTTTCACACTTGGCAAAGTTTTACTTAATGCAAAAGCCAAAAGCAGTTGCCGTCTATCGTTAAGCCATTATAGAGGGTGAAGAGTTAAAAAAAAAGGCTAAGCTTGAAACAATAGACAACTAAAGATGAGCGAGCTCGATGTCTTGTTTACTTCACTCCATGATAATTTTTGCAATATCATGACAATTGCACCATTGCATACAACACATGGATGATCTTAGAGAGGCATTTTGGAGTTATTGCAAAGCATTCCAAAATTGCATTGAAAATAAACCTCTATGATCTCCTTGCAAATGGAAAGATAAATTATAAATTGATTTAAGTAGACATGTATCCAAAAGTGATAATAATATCCAAGTAAAATTCTTTTCTCCTTCATGAAACATCTTTCTAAGGACATAATTTGGATGATCCATTGTAAGAATTCATCCATTGAGAGTTGGCTAGATGTTTTCTTGGCATGGAGACAATCCCAAGAAATGATTATCTACCTAGGACGTTGGCCACTACATTATCTTTCCATTTTATGTACTTTCTCTCAAAATTGCCTATTCTTTTAAAGTGATGTCCATATCCTTTGCCTCATGTTGAGGTCATCTTGGGTGATCATTTTTATGCTTTGGTGATCATTGTTCAGCACAAATATCCGGCCAAGTAATTGTTGTCTCCAAAGCTATAAAAGGTAATGATAATAGGGTGTGAGCTTTGTAGCACCTTCAAGTCATGTGTGAATCTTCTCTCCATATCATCATCCTAGCCATGTGTGCAAAGCCCATGTGAAAGATATATGAATCCTAGTCAACATCCCATGTGGTAGATAAGAATATTATGATGTCACTTTGTTCTTATTAGGAGATCCCATCTAGCTCTACAAAATAGACAACTTTTTGCATCATAAATCAAGTCTATTTTTCAACCATCTCCTTTGTATATTGAGCTCTCAATGAGTCACTAGATTATGTGTACATTAACTATGTGTAAGTTATGAAAAATCACTAAAACACACACACACACATATGCGTGCTCTTTAATTGCACCCAATTTGTTAAATGCTTGACACTCTTGATTTATTGGCTATTGCTACCTAGCCTTACCCAAGTTATCACCCTAATTTAACTTGCAAGTTTCCATCTCTAACATGGGCTCCACTAGAGTCATCATTGATTGCATCAAATCCTGCTTGCAATACGCACGCACTGCACCTATTGCTTTAATCATCGGGTCCCACCCCAATTGTGCTTTTTGTGTTGTTGCAACTCTTGCTCCACAAGATCTATAGCATTGTCTCGACTCTCCATGTATTGCTTATGGTGCCAATTTAGCAACCAGCTTAAAGCCTTGAGTGCAACCGACCTTGACTCCCAACACGCACGTAATTGTTTTGATTAGATGTGTGTGTGTGCGCGTGCGCGTGCACTTGGACACTTTGGTGATGAGAGACCACTCTTAGATGTGAGGTCCACAACCTCAAGACAAGTTCCGTTGACAACACTCTACTCCGTTTCCATAAAGCAGAGATACAAGCAATAGAAGAGAAGAAGTCCTCTATTCATAGTGATCGTGGTTGTAAGGGTCATACACCACAGGCCAGGTCGATAATTCAAAGATTCTAATGGAAGCTATTTCCTATAACATAGTGATGAAATTCCTTTGACATATAGAAGCTATAAACAACACCTTTTTCCCCATGTTTAAGAGGCACGGTCGCTATTCATAAACCATGAATATGATATGAGCCATAGTCTAAACTAACTAGTAATCTTGTGAAAAGTATCCGACTAATTGGGTCCATAGCTTTCAGGGACACGTATATTTAGAACATCTCGACCCTTGATACAATGAGTCTGTAATTTTGTTTCTCTTAATACAAGGGAGTGGAGAGTTTCTCGATTAATCGAGACCACCCATCCTTGACTGACAACCTGAGTAAGCCCACCCCACACTCACACTTCTTAGCTTGTTTTCTAAGTACTACCACATTATTTTACATATAGAAACAGTGTTCCTTAATTAATATCAGAGATAGGTTCTTTTATACAGCCCTTCAAACAATACTAAAACAATTCAAACAAGGCGTAAAGAAGACAATCCTATATTTTCACAAAAACAACTTTTTCAATTTTGTATGAGTTTGCCGCTACCCGCGGACTTTCTCTGTCTAACCACTAAAGCCTTTGCAAAGGGTTTATTTGCTAACCGCGAATTGCACAACCTTCCCATCTTGCTAACAACAAGGCATCTTGCTACCTGTGAGGCATCCCGCTACTCGTGAGGCATCTTCCTAACCTCCACGAATAAAAGAGAGCCGATACTCTCAGCTTAATCTTTGCTAACCGCGGAATCATCTCCCTACCCATGAGGAATAAAAGATAATCTTTCAACAATTCTTCTCTTTAAATGATTCTTCAAACGTGATCAACCAACTCTTCATATCAACCAGTAACAATTATCAAACAATAAAAACTTATCAAATAATAACAATTCAACAAACAATGATAATTTATCAAATAGTTCTTTCACTAATCCATGAAAACATATGCTTGTTTCTTGTGATAGAATCATGTTTCTTGAACGATTTAAGGAAATACCTATGCTTAGCTTCCCAAGTCAACATGAATAGCAATGAAGAATTATAAATTTCTCTTAACGGATTAGCAGCATGTTCGATTACCTCCTGTATTTGATGTTCGACAACTTCACCTTCTTTCGGAGTCGATACCTCCACTTGAGTTATGATTGGAGTAGATGATACCTTCTTTTGCACACATGAGCGTGCTTTGAGCTTTGAGTCACTCGTTTCAAGGCCATCCTTTTGAGGTAGAGAAGAGGGAAAGAGAGAAAGAGAAAAAGAGAACTTAAGAATCGGAAGGGCAACACGACGATAGTAGAGAGGGAGAGAGAGATGGAGATGGATTAATGGTGAGAGGGTAACTTCGGAATTATGGCAAGAGAGCTTCCACTTTTGAGAACTTCTATGTGTGTGTGTTGAAAGTGAGGGAAGAGAGTCCTTTATATAGCCTCTCAAGGCCAAAATCACAAGCTAAGAATAGAGAAAAGCAAAGAGATATATGATTAATCGTGCATGTTTGCAACTTTTTTTAAATTTTTATTAATTTTTGTTTTGTTTTGCAGACACGAGTCCGATGCGCGATTTTGAGTCTCTAAGAAGAAGCCTGGCTTCCAAGAAAAGAACTCTAAATTAAACTCCTCCTCTCTCTTTTCTAAAAAAGACTCTTTCTTTCCTAAAAGTACTCCTACTCATTCTCTTCTAAAATTACTCTTCCTTTTTTAAAATTGCTTTCTCTTTCCTAAAACGTCAACTCTTATCTTTAGATACAGTCTTGAGGCTTAAATTTCCCATCAACCTATTGTTTTCAAGTGAAAAAGGGTCATAATTAGTAGTTCTAGAGTCTGATTTTCAATTCGATCATTCCATTAGAATGCTCTTTGACTTAGTAAAATGCAAACCTTAAATTTTTACAAAGTAAATGAAATACTTTTATTGAAAAATGCTGGATCCATTACAATCTTCTCAGCTTAGGGATTTGAGATATCCTCATCACAAGAAAAAGTGAGGATACTCCTACTCTAATTACGAGCGACCATCATTATGTCTAAAAAGGTGATGTCCTTAGTCTGCTTCACTTGCTACTACTGCTCCATTAATCAAACGTGGACAAGTGTTCCAATAATATCCCAACTCTCCACATTCAAAGCATCAAACATTCAAGCGTGGAGGATCTTGTCGAGGAGCATCATAATCTCTCTGTGAATGTCTTTCGCTAAAGCTTTGATTCTATTCAATTCTTCTTGTAATCCCTTGTTCCTTGATTAAAGGTTTAGCTCGTAGTAAAGCGTCTTCTACAGTGGTAGGTTTCAGGGCTTCCAATCGCGATCTAATTGGTTCTCTTAAACCTTGACAAAAGCAAGTTACCTGCTGCTTTATGGTCATTGGCCGTGCATAATGTCTAAGCTTTACAAACTTTGAGTAGTACTCTTCCAAGGATAAACTGTATTGTTTCAAGTTAAAGAACTCATTCATTTTTATTGCTTCATGGACAAGGGGTAAGTATTTTTCTTTCACCGCTTGTTTGATTTCACACCAACTCTGAGAGTTCTCCAACACTCCCATGTGATGACAATTTGTTTCCACCATAATTTTGCTTCCCTTGAGAGACGAAACATCCCTAACATCGCTTGATTTGCAGGTGTGATCCTTGCAACAAAGAAGTAATCATCCAGAGCTTCAATCCATACTTTCGTATCTTTCTCAATATCATCACCCTCTCCTTTAAAAGAAGGTGGTTGATTTTATTTGAGCAACTTTTTTTTTGAATTTTTGTGTGAATAGCATTGTTTTGAGGGTTGTCTTATGTAGAAGTGATTTGAGGATTTTCGTGAGTGTACATCAATGTTTATAATAACTCAAATCAATAGGGTATTTTTCAAACTTAAACTTATCCAGTCCACTAAAAGCTCAATCATATGACTTACCAATCATTACTTTTTTTGATTCATTAAAACTCAATTACATAACTCAACCAATCTTGACTTATCCAGTCTATCAAAACTCAGTTATATGACTTTACCAATCGTGAGTTATCTAGTCCATCAAAACTCAATTACATGACTTAACCAGTCAAATAATTTCTTTGTAAAAAAACAACTCAATCTTCTATTCATAAAGATAACAAAATGTCATATATGTGTCTAGAAAAATCTCTCAATGATAAAATACAGTAGAAGTTTCAACCACAACTTTGATACACATCAACTAACATGTTGTAATATCTCACTGAGTTGAATAATGGGTATAGAAAACTATACACACGTGGAAGCTTGAAGTAGCCAATTAAATCCTTTTAACCTATGCTCTGATACCAATTGTAAGGTCTTCAACCCCGAGAAGATTAGGACGACTTGATAGATGGGCTTCATTTATTCTCAAGTTTCATTGATGACACCCTACCTTGTTTCCATGAAGAAGAGATATGAGAAACATAAGAGAAGAAGTCCTCTATCCATAGTCATCATGGTTGTAAGGGTCATACATCACAGGCCAGGTCAGTAAATCAAAGATTCTAATGGAAGCTATTTCCTATAACATAGAGATGAAATCACATTGACATATTTAGAATCCATAAACAATGCCTTTTTTTCAACGTTTAAGAGGCACGGCCGCCATTCATAAACCATGAAAATGATATGAGCCATAGTCTAAACTAACTAGTAATCTTGTGAAAAGTATCCAACTAATTGGATCCATACAATGCCTTTTTTTCAACGTTTAAGAGGCACGGCCGCCATTCATAAACCATGAAAATGATATGAGCAATAGTTTAAACTAACTAGTAATCTTGTGAAAAGTATCCAACTAATTGGGTCCATAGATTTTAGGGGTACGTATATTTAGAACATCTCAACTCTTGGCACAATGAGTCTCTAATTTCTCTTCTCTTGATACGAGGGAGTGGAGAGTTTCTCGACTAATCGAGACCACCTATCCTTGACTGGCAACCTGAGCCAGTCCCCACTTTCCACCCCACACTCACATTTTTTAACTTATTTTCTAATTACTACCACACTGTTTTACATATATAAACAGTGTTCTCATTAATTAATTTTAGACATGGATACTTTTATACAGCCCTTTAAAAAATACCAAAACAATTCAAACAAGGGCTAATGAAGACAGGCCTATATTTCAACAAAAACAACTTTTCCAATTTCTTATGAGTTTGCTGCTACCAGCAGACTTTCTTTGTCTAACCAACAGATCCTTTGCAAAGGATTTATTCGCTAACCGCAATTTTTGCAACCTTCCCATCTCGCTATCCGCAAGGCATTCCGCTACCCATAAGGCATCCCGCTAAGCGTGAGGAACAAAAGAGAATCTCCGCTAACCGCAGAATCATCTTGCTACACGCGAGGAACAAAAGATAATCTTTCAACAATTCTTCTCTTTAAAGTATTCTTCAAACATGATCAATCAACTCTTCATATCATCCAGTAACAACTTATCAAACAATAACAATTTAACAAACAATGACAATTTATCAAATAGTTCTTTCACTAATCCATAAAAACATATGCTTGTTTCTTGTGATAGAATCACGTTTTTTGGACGTTTTAAGGGAATCCCTATGCTTAGCTTCCCAATTCAACATGAATAGCAATGCAGAATTATAAATTTATCTTACCAGATTAGCAGCATGTTCGATTACCTCCCGTATTTGATGTTGGACAATTTCACCTTCTTTCAGAGTCGATATCTCCGCTTGAATTATGATTGGAGTAGATGGTACCTTCTTTTGCACCTTCCTTGGAGGTGGAGCGACATGAGCGTGCTTCGAGCTTTGACTCACTCGTTTCAAGGCCATCGTATCAAGGTAGAGAAGAGGGAAACAGAGAAAGAGAACTCAAGAATCCGAAGGGCAATACGACGATGGTACAGAGGGAGATGGAGATTAAGATGGATTAAGGGTGAGAGGTTGAGGGAGAGACAGTAACTCCGATGTTGTTATGGCAAAAGAGCTTTTGCTTTTGAGAACTTTTGTATGTGTGTGTGTGTTGAAAGTGAGAGAAAAGGGTCCTTTATATAGCCTGTCAAGGCCAAAATCACAAGTGAAGAATAGAGGAAAGCAAAGAGATATAAGTTTGTACACGTTCGTGACTATGTTTAATTTTTTAATTTAATTTTATTTTTTGTTTTGCGGACATGGAGTTCGATGCACAATTTTGAGTCTCTAAGAAGAAGACCGGCTTCCAAGAAATGAGCTATAAACTAAACTTCTCCTCTCTTTTTTTAAAAAAAGACTCTTTCTTTTCTAAAAGTACTCCTCTTCTCTCTTTTTTTAAAAAGACTCTTTCTTTTCTAAAAGTACTCCTCCTAGTCCTTCTCTTCTAAAATTACTTTTCCTTTCTAAAAACTACTCTCTCTTTCCTAAAAGGTCAACTCTTATCTTTAGATAAAGTTTTGAGGCTTAAGTTTTCCATTAACCTATTGTTTTCAAGTGAATAAGGGTCATAATTTAGTAGTTCTAGAGTCCGATTTTCAATTCGATCGTTCCATTAGAATGCTCTTTGACTTAATAAAATGCTTCGCTTAATCTTTTCTGATCGTGAAATCATCTCGCTATCCGCTAGTAACAAAAGATAACCATTAACAATTCTTTTCTTAAAAACATGATCAACCAGCTCTTCATATCAACCAATAACAAATTATCAAACAATAACAATTTAACATACAGTGACAATTTATCCAATAGTTCTTTCATTAATCCATGAAAACATATGCTTGTTTTTTGGGATAGAATCACGTTTCTTGGACGGTTTAAGAGAATCCCTATGCTTAGCTTCCCAAGTTAACATGAATAGCAATGCAAAATTATAAGTTTCTCTTACCGGATTAGCAGCATGTTTGATTAGCTCCCGTATTTGATGTTGGACGATTTCACCTTTTTTTGAATTCGATACCTTTGCTTGAGTTATGATTGGAGTAGATGATACCTTCTTTTGCAACTTCCTTGGAGATGGAGCGACATGAGCGTGCCTCGAGCTTCAAGTCACTTGTTTCAAGGCCATTATATCAAGGTAAAGAAGAAGGAAAGAGAGAAAGAGAACTCAAGAATCCGAAGGGCAACAGGACGATGGTAGAGAGGGAGATGGAGATAGAGATGGATTAAGGGTGAGAGGATAACTCCGACATTGTGGCAAGAGAGCTTCTGTGTGTGTGTGTGTGTTGTTGAAAGTGAGGGAAGAGGGTCCTTTATATAGGCTCTCAAGGCCAAAATCACAAGCTAAGAATAGAGGAAAGCAAAGAGAGGTAAGTTCGTGCATGTTCGCAACTGTTTTTAATTTTTTTGTTTTGCGGACACGGAGTCCAATATGTGATTTCGAGTCTCTAAAAAGAAGCTTGGCTTCCAAGAAAAGAGCTCTAAACTAAACTCCTCCTCTCTCTTTTCTAAAAAAGACTCTTTCTTTTCTAAAAGTACTCCTCCTTTCCTAAAATTGCTCTCTCTTTCTTAAATGGTCAACTTTTATCTTTAGATAGAGTCTTGAGGTTTAAGTTTCCAATCAACATATTGTTTTCAAGTGAAAAAGGTTCATAATTAGTAGTTCTAGAGTCCGATTTTCAATCTGATCATTCCATTAGAATGCTCTTTGATTTAATAAAATGCAAACCTTAAATATTTGCAAAGTAAATGAAATACTTTTATTGAAAAATGTTGGATACATTACATTAGATAATAATTTTTTATTTGATTAAAGGACAACCATATCTTGTCAAAGCATAGCCTTATCAATCAATCAATCAATCACACACACACACACACACACACACACACACACACACACACACAGAGTACTGGTACTTGTACTGATACGGGTACTACTATCGGTACATGTGGTATTGATACTGGTACTGGTACTAATACTACTATATTGCTATACTAGTACTGGTATACTGCTATTGATACTGGCATTATACACTACTCGTACTGATACTGCAATACTACTATACTAGTACTGGTAATACTGGAGTTGTACTAATATTGTATATACTGATACTGATACTGGTACTGGTACTTACTGGTACTACTGGACTATACTGATAATGGTACTGGTACACACACATATACATGACTGTTTTTAGCGTGTTGCTATTTTCTTGGTATATTTTCGTTGGGACAGTTGGCCTCGGGTACCTTTACAGAATAACTCGCTTAAATTCACTATGTAATTTTTGTAAGGTAGTACCTTAATGGTACCTAGCCCTTAGATACTAAATGGGTTATGGGCGGGTTACTCGGCTCCATAAATGATATCGTCTTCTGGTTAATAGGGAGGTGGCTCCCTCCTATGACGGGTCTATGATACTGCTCTGTGTGTGTGTGTGTGTGTGTGTGTGTGTGTGTGTGTGTGTGTGTGTGTGTACATGGCGGCGTTGCTACACCATCCCCCTCTTGAAGTCGGGTCCGCCATACAGCTAAGAAGGAAGGTGACCACTTGCTTCAAACCCTATAAAAAGGTGAGCTTTACATGCTCACTTAGCATTGGTGGTGTGTGTGTGTGTGTGTGTGTGTGTGTGTGAGTATTTGGGAGAAGTGTCTGTACATTAGGATTGTGAGATTTGACCTGCAAAGGGGTAAGGTTAAGTGTCAGATCTATGGAAAAGGGCAAGGTAAGTAGGCTATTGTGTAGCTGGCTGCTCCAACTCAATCTCAGGTGCTTTTGGCATTGAAATGGATTGTTGTCCGAACTGTTTGATGGTTGTTAGTGTTCCTCATGCATATGTTGGTAGAGGTACTTGAATAGCATCTTCTGCTGAACCGTTTTGTATTTACGACACTGGTTTTTTTCTCACCTTGCAAAGTTAGGAATTGCTATCAAATGTCTTATCATATGTAGGTGTAAGAGTGGCAATTAATGCCAAACTTTTTAAAGTTAAGAAACATGTATATGTGGTCCACTTCAAGGCTAAAAAACCTCATAAAATTTGTGCTCGACCTTATCTCATGAGAACTTGCAAAGCAAAAAGGGCTCCATTTGGTTACCGTGCAACCCCTTGTTAATGAAACCATTTCTCAATATATGTTATGGTTTTTTACTATTTGTCTTTGAAAGCAATCTAGTTGGATGACATCTATAACACGTGGGATACCCATGCATCACCTGCATATGGTGCCAATACTAGGTATATATTGTGTTGTTTCCATGGGTGCAGGTGAGGGTTATTTTCTCAACTATGGTTTTCAAAGTTCCTTAGCTTGAAGATAGCGGACTATTATATCTTCTGGCTCTTGATTTCAACACTTGTGTATAAAAACTGTTTTGTATTATGAATGGGAATTATACCACCTTTTCATTGACATAGTTTCTAGTGTCTTTCGCTCATTAATAAGATCAATTCTGTTCACTTTTTTTATTACTTCCAATTTTGGGGTGGATTTTTCTTGATTGCGTTAGAAAAACTAAAATCTTGCTGCAATTAGTGACAACTAGCTTTCAACTCAACTGATTGCTTAGTCTCTATTTTTGGGAGATGATTGGAAGCAAAAATCATTTCCTTCAAAATTCGTGTGTGTGTGTGTGTGTGTGTGTGTGTGTGTGTGTGCACTTGGACACTTTGGTGATGGGAGACTAAATAAGAATTTTTTATTTGGCTAAAGGACAACCATATCTTGTCAAAGCAGAGCCTTATCAATGACACACACACACACACACACACACACACACACACAGATGTGCATGCTCTTTAATTGCACCCAAGTTATCAATAACTTGACACTAATGATTTATCGGCTATTGCTACGCAACCTTACCCAAGTAACTTGCCTTAATTTAACTTGCAAGTTTCCCTATTGAACCTGGGCTCCACTAGAGTCATCATTGATTGCATCAAATCCTTACATGCACACAATCTCTCCTTGTATTTGGCCTCACTATTTGCAATAAGCACGCAATGCACCTATTGCTTTGAACATCAGGTCTCACCCCAATTGTGCTTTTGCGCGCTACAACTCTTGCTCCACAAGATCTATAGCATTGTCTCAAGTCTCCATGTATTGCTTATGTTGCCAATTTAGCAAATTAGCTCAGACCCTTGCATGCACCCCACCTTGAATCCCAACACACACGTAATTTTTTTGATTAGATTACTTGCTAGTTGCCCAACATAATCTCTTGTATACTCTATGCCATGTGTAGTCCATGACTTAGCTTGCACTGCCATGTTTAAGCATCTCTTAAATGGTGTGTCCTTTTTGCCACATCATATTCTTAAAAGGCTCTGTGGTCCTTGTTCCCATTACTACATCTAGTGACACATTTCTACTTGGTAAGGCTAATTTTCCACCTTGCTTGCCATTATAAGAATATCATCAAGGCCCTCATTTTCAAAATGCAACTTTCCACTTCCTTGCGAAACAACACTTAAGCACTTAGTCCAAGCGTCCATTCCCATTCTACCATTAATTAAAACCATCAAATATTTGAGTGTGAATTCTTTTTGGAAGCCAACACGGGGATAAAATTTGAACATCAAGCAATAAGGGCTTCAAATAAGTGTTTACCATTGTAAAATTTATATTTATATTTATATTTCTTGAACTTTCAAATAATATATGCTATATCTATCACACATGGTGATAAGTTTAGCTTGATGTGACTTGTACATGCGAATTAGACTATGCCAATCAAATTGGTAAGACCTCTCTCTCTCTCTCTCTCTCTCTCTCTCTCTCTCTCTCTCTCTACCTAGAATATTGGCCACTATATTATCTTTCCGTTTTATGTACTTTCTCACTAAGTACCCAGCACAACTTAATTTGGTATCAAAGCCATTAGCTAGATTAGAACTTCTCAATCTAATTAGATCCTAAGAATTCTCTATGCTAGATTTCATTGACAAATCTTCTTAGCCATTGCAATTGCTAATTCAACACCCCTTTGCATCTACATAATTAAACTACTTTGCATAATTTTCCTCTTTTGAAGCCAATTTGTGATGGAAGGTGTAGGAGATTAGAACCATTACCCAAAAAGATTGCTTCAGAAGATGAAATTGTATCAATTGCATGCGTCCACACGTTCTTGAGAGAGCGATGAAGTATTTTTCTCTCATTAATAAGGTCAACTTTGTTCACTTTTTTGAATATTTCCAATTCTGGGATGGATTTTGCTAGATTGCATTAGAAAATCCAAAATCTTGCTGCAATTAGTGATTGTGTGTGCGTTTAGCCATTTAAACTAACTTTCAAGTGATTGCTAATTCTCTATTTTTTGGAGATGATTGGAAGCAAAAAATCATTTCCTTCAAATTGGTGTGTGTGTGTGTGTGTGTGTGTGTGTGTGCACTTGGACACTTTGGTGATGGGAGACCACTCTTAGATAGTAACTTTTTATTTGGCTAAAGGACAACTATATCTTGTCAAAGCATAGCCTTATCAGTCAATCACACACACACACACACACACACACACACACACACACACACACACACACACACATGTGCGTACTCTTTAATTGCACCCAAGTTGTCAAGAGCTTGACACTCCTGATTTATCGGCTATTGCTACGTAGCCTTACGCAAGTTACTCGTCGTAATTTAACTTGCAAGTTTTCGTGTCTAACCTAGGCTCAACTAGAGTCACAATTGATTGATCAAATCCTTACATCCACACCATCTCCCCTTGTATTTGGCCTCGCTATTTGCAATAAGCACGCACGACACCTGTTGCTTTGAACACCGAGTCCCACCCCAATTGTGTTTTTTGCATATTGCAACTCTTTCCACAAGATCTATAACATTGTCTTAACTCTCCATGTAGAAACCAACTCAAAGCCTTGCGTGCAACCGACCTTGACTCCCAACAAGCACGTAATTGTTTTGATTAGATTACTTGCTAGTTGTCCAACATAATCTCTTGTATACTCTATGCCACGTGCAGTCCATGAATAGCTTCAACCTGCCATGTCTAACCATCTCTTAAATGGTGTGCTCCTTTTTGCCACATCATATTCTTAAAAGGCTTTGTGGTCCTTTGATCCCATTACTACATCTAGGACACATTTCTACTTGGTAAGGCTAATTTTCTACCTCGCTTGTCATTATAAGAATATCATCAAGGCCCTCCTTTTCAAAATGCAACTTTCTACTTCCCCGTGAAACAACACTTAAGCACTTAGTCTAAGAGCTCATTCCCACACTACCATTGATTAAAATTATCAAATATTTGAGTGTGAATTCTTTATGGCACCCAAGAAGGGGATAAACTTTGAACATCAAGCAATAAGGGCTTCAAATAACTGTTTACCATTCTAACATTTATATTTATATTTCTTGAAAATTCAAATAATATATGCTATATCTATCACACATGGTGATAATTTTAGCTTGATGTAACTTGCACATGAGAATTAGACTATGCCAATCAAATCGGTAAGACCTTCCTCTCTGTCTCTCTACATGCAAAGGGACACCATCATTGGGTGGCGGGCGGGCGAGAGAGAGAGAGAGAGAGAGAGAGAGAGAGAGAGAGAGATAAGTATTCACAACTCAATGGCCAAGGGTTTCACACTTGGAAAATAAAAATAAAGATTTACTTAATGCAAAAGCAGTTGTGGTCTATCATTAAGCCGTTACAGAGGGGCAACGAGTACAAAAAAGGCAAAGCTTGATACAATATACAACTAAAGATAAGCAAGCTCAATGTCTTGTTTACTTCACTCCATGATAAATTTGTGCAATATCATGACAATTGCACCATTGCATACAACACTTGGATCACTTTAGAGAGGCATTTTGGAGTTATTGCCAAGAATTCCAAGATTGCATTAAAAATAAAACTCTACGATCTGCTTGTGATTGGAAAGATAAATATAAAATTGATTAAGTCGGCAATATATCCAAGAGAGTTAATAATATCCAGGTAAAATTCTCTTCTCGTTCGTGAAACATCTATCTAAGGACATAATTTGGATGATCCATTGTAAGAATTCATCCATTGGGAGTTGGCTAGAGGTTTGCTTGGCTGAAGACAATCCCAAGAAAGGATTTTCTACCTAGGATATTGTCCACTACATTATCTTTCCCTTTTATGTACTTGCTGTCAAAATTGTATTCTTTCAAAGTGACCTCCATATCCTTTGCCTCATGTTGAGGTCAGCTTGGGTTAGAATCCATTTTTATGCTTTGGTAATCATTGTTGAGCACAAATTGTTAACAGAACGGACGTCAATTAATAGGAGCTGCTAAAGATCAAAGCCTTATGAATGCACATCGAAGATGAATATGAAGAAGCAGTGAAGATTGGAGTGGAGTTACACACTTTTCACATTTTTCAAAAAAAAAAACCATGTATTGTAATTTTAGAATTATTTAGCCACTGTGATAATTGTAATGTGTTACGGGCTCAATAAGAGTTTCAAGGTGTAAAGCATAGGTCAGTTAGTGTACCTAGGTTGCAAATACAATAAGTGTGGAGCCTTAAAGGTCTTGGGCACCGGGCATTACACATTTTAGACCTTGGCTAAGGTATAAAAGCCAGTTTTGTGAAGATTTTATTAAGTTTTAGATAATGAAATACACAATGTGAGCTAATGGCGCTCACTCCTCTCATTTTCGCGCTTCCTACTTCTTCCCGGTTGTCACATTGCTGTCATGTTTGTTGCATTGCAACCGCAGGTAAGAGCTCTACGCATTGACATAAACACATCACAATATTTCGTAGCTTTTGGCGTCCCCACCCGTGGCCTAATTTCATCATAATTAGGAATTTACACTTTCAAATAAAAAATTAAGCATAGGGAGGAGTATTGGTGCATCATTGCTAAGAATTTAGATGCATTCTGGGCCGAAAACGACTAGGTCAAAAATCCACTACTGTTAATAATCGTGATTTTAGAACTTGACCTAAAGTGAGGTTTGAGACCATAAGCATGTGTGCTTATGTCTTATAAACATGTCCTAGAAGTTTCGTTACGTTTGGATGTCGTTTGATAATGTAACGGATGTGATTTGTTTGCTGATGAGCGATTGGCTTTTGGTGATTTTAGTCACTTGAGTTAGATACGAGTTGTTAGTTGTTTTTCGAGAGATTACAACCTCTTGTAGCCTCTATGCACTAGTTGAGTCAGTTTCATCCCATGGATTGATAATAATCGTGGTTCTCGCTAATACTGCAATAAAATAGGATGGTGAGGTTAGACATACGTCCCACGTTTGGCGCCGTTGCCGGGAACGAATAGACCTAAACTAGGGAAAACACGAGCGTATATTGTAGTTGTCCTCTAACTTCCTTTAGGTTCACCTAGAGTAAAACTTTCTTTTAAAAACCACATAGCTTAATATTGTCGTCTTTTGTTGTGTAGAGGTAGCTTGGAAGTAATCGTACTTGAAGAGTGCCTTCAGTATTGTAGGATTGTAGATTTAGATTAGGATTTGGATAATGATTGAAAGGCGAGACAAGTCTTAAGATCAATGCTCAAGAAACCATATAAAATAAGAAAACTAGTGTTTGTGGACACTTTCCACAACTCCATTGCATGAGAATCTAGGAGTAGGGTAAGTAGGATCCAAGGCGAATTTCAGAACATTGCTCTCTCTGAAAGAATCATTTGAGTTGTTATTGGAAGTTGAAAAATTTTAGGTCTATGGATAGAAATAGCATGAAAAGATTCCAAAGCATTCAATCCGACTGGAGCGTAAGCTTAAAAGTTGTATGAACTAGTGGGTAAGCTCAAGGACACTTTGAGGTAAAATTTTCAAGAGCTTGCCAAAACTCAGATTGTTTGCTTTTTCTTGACATTTTAGGCCAAATTAAGTTTTGACTTGATTCATAGGCTTAAAATAGCTCATGAAAAGACTATCCAGTGGAAAAGTTCAAAAAAGTGTTCATTTTGGGCCTAAAGTTAATAATCCTGATCATTAACTTTCAAGTCAGATTTGACCAAGGTTCATACCATTGACTCATTCCATGTGTACAAACAACTTTTGTAAATGCACCAAAGATTTGGATCACCAAACTGATCAAAAATTGGGTAAAAACTAAAGTTTGTACTGACTTATTGAAACTTGAGTATAAATTAGGAAAATTTTTATAAATAATCATAATTATTTACATGTACCCCATTTTTCAGCTTTTTTGACTAAGTTAGCATACCACTAGTTTTACCATGTTGTAATAAGCCCACAAACCAAATTCGATAAGATTTGGATCATTGTATTGAAGATTGTGACCAAATTTGTAAAGTTAGTCTGCGGACAAAAAACTGATGACCATTTGACCAAAAATAGTCCAAACTTGATGAAACTTGGCTAGAGACCTTAAGTTGAAGTGCTTAACAGATCTGTGTCAAGATTGGGACAAAAACTTGCAAAAAAATAGCCAGAGTAAATAATCGCGATTATTTACATCTGCTCCAAAAATTGACAATCTTGCATGTTTGGGCATACCACAAGGTCAAGCATAGCAAGTAGACCTCACAAATCAATTTTGGTGAAATTTGTATCACAAAAGTGAAAGCCAGATTCTTGAAATCAGAGTCCGCGGACACGAAACAGTTGATATCTTGAATAAATCTTATTCAAATTAAGTTTTAACTTGACTCAGAGGCTCAAAATAGATCTTAAAAAAACTATCCAGTGAAAAAGTTGAAAAAATTATCCATTTTAGGTCAAAAATAAATACTCACATTTATTTGCTTTTGGCTCAAAACTGATCAAGTTTGATACCAGAGACTCTATGCATGATTACAAACATCTTTTAAACATGCCAAAAACTTGACAAAAACTGAAATCCGTACTGATTGTCGAGAAATTGTGTACGACTTGGTAAATTTGGTTCAAACTCAGTGAAACTTGACTCATAGGCTTATATTGATGTGTTAAACAAGTGTACACGATCAATTGACTAAAAGTATGCAAAAAATTACCAAAAGTAAATAATCATGATTATTTACTTTTGAAAAAATAGAAATAAAAATTATTTATTAAAAAAACCTGTAGTAAATAATCGCAATTATTTAAATTTGCTCCAGAACTGAGAAATTTTGCACAACTGAATATACACAAGGTCAAGCATATCAAGTAGACTCCACAAATCAAATTTGGTGAAATTTGGATCACGAAATTAAGACTTAAGCCAGACTCTTGGAATCAGAGTCTGCGGACACTAAACAATTGATAACTTAGACAAATCTTGATCAAACTCAACCAAACTTGTTCAGAGACCACAACAAGGTACTTGGCAAAACAAGCGTAAAAAGTATAGAAACTAAGAAAAAGAAATAATCGGGATTATTTACTTTTGAGCCCCAAAAACAAGATTTTGAACCTTTGAGCTTGTACAGTGCTAGAACAACATAATACAAGGCCACTGGTCAATTTTGGGCTCCATCGGATCCAAATGGGTACCTGTTATCTCCATTTCAAGTTGTAGATTAGTCCTTTAGCTCCTTGCAAGGATAGAATTTGGAAATCTCATTTGCTGACTCACTTAGCTCAAATTGAAGAACCAAGTTGCAAGCAAAGAATTGGGAGCTTGACAAGAGCTGAATTCAAGTCAAGTGGAAAAAATGGATAACAATCTAATGTGCAGGTTAGGTTATTCAAGGCCTAGATTTTCATCATTTCAAAAGCTGCAATCAATTCTGACACTTTCGAGCTAGAGTTAATCAACTCTTGTGAGTCTAAGAGAAATCAGCTGTCAAAAGTCCTGACTCTTTAGTAGAGCAGTACTCTTTTCTAACAGAATCCTGGGTTTCTTGGAGCTATTGGCCTTAGCCAGTGCAACCTTCCTCTTTTGTCCAGTGATGGCCAATTGATTACGTGGGTCCTCTTCATCTGAAGATAACTCCACATAGTCAGTTAATGGAATAGACTTAGGACTCCAAGCCAGCTGACCTGGGGAAAGGCCTCTGGAGCAGTAGCGCAATACAAAAATTGCCAGACATATCAAGCTTTGAATACACTCTGTGACTTCAGCTTAGTAGTCTGTTGTAAGACATTGTGAGATAAAATTTGGCATAGATTGATTTTGGCTTTATCATCCGGCCTTTTTGCCAGCAGCATTGTAAACAATCTCTCAGACACATATGTTAGATTGTTTTTCAGACTGACAACTTTTGCAATAAAACTATAGTCTAGATACTGGAATCCCTTGCCCACCAGCCTTTCTCTTTTTCTTGGCTGCTTCATCTTCCTTGAGCCAGACTGATCTGGTCTGCAGATGCTGTGCTGGGCTTTTTCTCATTGGGCAATCTGAAGGTATAAGAAATATCTTTAGGTGTTACTGTTGTTTTAAATCCATTAATAGTGACACTGCCTTCATCAACATCAAAAGAATCAAGGACCTGTTTTATAATGGCTGCATCAAAATCAAACTTCGTAGCCTGTACTACCACATGTAGATCCCATAATTGCAGTAACGATTTTGTTTGCTCATTAAACGTATCTTATTTTATGGAATGAGTGGTAGGGAGGCCTAAATAGAATTAATGACCGCTGGAATCTCATCCATTGTTTCCTACATCTTTTCTGACATTTTCTTGCGACCCATGCACTGCGATGACTACGAAGCTGTAGAGAAAGAAGACTTGCTTGTGTATCCTAACCCGCAGTGAGATGTTTCGGGTAGTGTCGGATAGGAACAAGCAAAATCTATCGACAAGGAGGTTTCAGGTTGGAACAAAGAGTTCTCGGAGCTTGGCAATGGCAAGTGTATGACAGCAGGTAGTCATCATGCAAGAGACTTGTAAGGAAGAGTGTCCACACGTCTCACTATTATACGTGTACACGCCATAAAATCTCCACTTCTTACCATTCCTAGAGTTATGTGTGCCGATGGCAACGTGGCACAAATGCATTGGCCATTTTGTTCAATAATCTCCTTAATGATTAACACATTTATTCCAGTTGGTCCTTTTTCCCATAGAAACTGGTACTGATTCTAAAAATCCACTGGCTTTGTTATTGTCACTGTTTTGTCATACTGAGGCTTTACTGATTCTGATACTGGGTTAACATGGAAAAGATTTAGAACAGCCAGGTCTAATAATCCTGGTCATTAGTAGCTGGAATGCCAGTATCCTCACCTCTGGAGGTCTCCTTCTCATCAAAATAATATAAATTGATCTTGGCCCCATTATAAACACCTAGCAAAAGTAATCCAGATAAGTCTTTCAGCCTGATTGTGCCATTTGAAAATACCCAATCAAGTTCAAATGGACCAGCCCAAGCTATCTTCAAATTTGCTTTCTTAGGGCCCAATTTGGATTGATATAGCAAAACTAAGTCACCCTTCTAAAAATCCCTAACTTTTATCCCTGGTGGATTCACCATAGAAAACTTATCGCACCATGTAAGTGTAGGGCAGGGGGGTTTTTTACAAGTTACATAAGTGTATAAGTTAGGGGCAAACCCCCAATAATTTATCTCCCAAGCTTAAAAATAAGGGAAGGGGGTATCATATTTGGGGGGAGGGAGGGGCGTGGAGAAGTGAGAAAACGGAAAAATAAGAGGAATTTTGTGTTTCAAAATCATGGCTTCCCAAAAGAGTCTACCCTCGAACTTGTGAGTCAATAGCTACAAAAGATACATGCAAGAACTAACAATGCTTTGTATCAATTACTTGTTTTGTGATTATAGTTCATTTATCGAGGGATGAAAGCTATAAAGAGTTTGTATATATACAAATTTACACGAAGAACCTAACACAACTTTATAACCATGTTTTTTGACTAATTTAGATGGGTCAACATTGGACGAGTAGACATATATGTAAGATAGGGGTATGATAGTTTTCTTCATTGATTGTCGTATAAGCGTAGAAAGGGGGATCATATTCCCTAATACGAGTCGTATATAGGGATTTATCAAAGTTGTTCGCTTGCAGGTGGCATCTCGTTTTGTATGTAGAGTGAATCCCTCAGGCCTTTATCCTTCTATCATGCCAGTGCTTTCTTTGTTGTTGCTGAACAATCTCCTGTTCCAGCATGGCTCTTTGTTGTAACATCCAACTGCAATAATTCCTCCAGCCTTTGTTTGAGATTATGATTAAAATCTAATCCATCTTCCATTGCCATTCTGAGACTGGGAATTACAAATTCAATAGGCACTATAGCTTCAGTACCATACACCATTCTGAAAGGTGTCATTCCTATGGTGAATTCATAAGATGTTTTGGAGGCCCATGGAGCAGTCTAGAGCTTGATATCCCATTGGTGTGGCTCCTTCTAAACAATATTGGTCAAAATATTCTTGATGGTTTTATTACTGCTCTCTGCTTGACCATTGCACCTGGGATAATATGGAGTCAATTTCCTGTGCTTAACCGAGAGTATCTCCATCAAAATTTCCATTGTGTCATTAATGAAATGTGTCCCTTGATCAGACACAATTTCAATGTTGCATCCATAGCGGTGGATAATATTTTCAAACAAAAAAAAAACAGTGGACTTGGCAGTATTATCTGGAAGAGCCTTAGCCTCTACCCATTTAGTGATATAACAAGTAGCCATCAAGATGTACCGGTTTTTCCTTGGAGTGACCATCTTGAATGGTCCCATGAAGTCCAGATCCCATTTCATGAATACTCCCAGTGGTTGTATTGGAGTGAGTGGAGTCATATCAGCTGATGTTGGTCTGCCCATTCTCTGACATATATCACAAGTCTTGCAAAAACTTCGGACATCTGTTATCAGGGTTTGCCACCATAATCCTAATTGCAGAATCTTCTTATAAGTGATATCAGTGTGGAGAAATGTCCTCCAAAATCTTGATCGTGTGCTTCAGAGATGACTTGCATCCTCCCTTCCATTGGCACACACCTTCAAAGAACACCATATATGCCCAATTTATAGAGCAAATCCTCCTATTATGGTGAACTTCAGACTCTTAATGATCATAGCTTTCTTCTGATTCTGAATCCAATTGTCTGGAAATCCTCCTCTTGAAAGGAAATGATATACATCATACCATTCAGGGTTTGAATTTTCCTCAGTTGTTACCTCAAACAAATCTGCATCTACTGGCTTATCCCTCAAGGATATTTTAGAGTAGCCTTCAATACTCCTGGAAACAAAATCAGCACCACAATGAGATTTACCAGGCGTGTGGAATATGCGAAACCTTAACTCCATTAGTAACATCATCCATCTAATTAATCTTCCTTGGATAATAACTTTGTTGATAAAAAATAGTAGTGCCAGATGATCCAGATAGAAATGAAATAATTTTCCTGGTAAGTAATGCCAAAACTTAGTGGCGCTGAAAACCATTCCCAGAGCTTCTCTCTCCGTAGTAGTGTATCCTTGTTCAGCTAGACTGAATCTTCGACGAACAAAATAAATTGGATAATCCGTCCTTTCATTTGGTTGAGCTAGTATTGCCCCAATTGCCAGCCTGAAGCATTGACATGCACATGTAATATAACATTCCAGTCTGGTTGTCGAAGGACCAGCTTACTGATAATGGCATTTTTAAGACATTGAAAGCTTTCTTTACATTCAAAAGTCCATATGAACTTATTGGTTTTCTTGGTAAGGTCATATAGTGCCTTTGTAGCAAACATGTGAACAAATCTTTTGTAAAAATTTATATACCCCAAGAATGAACTCAATTCAGATGCTGTGAAGGGTGTCTTGGCCTTGCTGGACACACTAGATTTTATCACTGGCCATTCTATGCCATTTTTGGACACTATATACCCAAGTAATTGTCCCTTCCAGACCAAAAAGACAGACTTGAATGGATTCAAGCAGATCCTCTTCTCCTTACATTGCTAAAAAACCATTTCCAAAACAGTAGAATATAGTGAAGTCATCCATAAATATAGCTAGAAATTTGTGCAAGAATTCACTGAATATCTCCATCATGCAACATTGGAATGTTGCTGGAGCATTGCAGAGACCAAATGGCATGATTAAATAAAAGCGGTTTTTCTCCTATCTTCAGGAGCAATCTTTAACTGGTTGTAACCATTGCAACCATCCATAAAACTATACATATCGTGACCTGCAATCTCAACAAGAAGCATATCAATGAAGGGTAGTGGAAAGGGATCTTTGATATTTTGAGCATTCAATTTTCGTAGTCCACACAGACTCTGAGTTTCCGATTCTTCTTCGGTACGACCACTATAGGGAATAGCCAGCCAATCACTGCTGGAGACTTATGTGATGAATTCGGCTTTCAGAAGGTTGTCAATTTCCTCTTTGACCTTATTAGCATAGTTCGGATTCATTATGTACCTTTGCAGACGTACTAGTTTGGCATCTGGCTTCAGAGGTATTCTGTGCTGGCAAACCTGTGGATCTACACCTTTCAAATTAGTATGTTCCCATGCAAATATATCTTTGTATTTTTGGAACATAAGTCTAGCTTTTTTCTTCATTTCTGGGTTCAGATGCTAATTCACCTTGATTAATCGAGGACTTTCTTCAGAACCCAAATTCCATTCTTCAATCTCTTGATCATCTGGGAGCAGCCAATTCGGGCCACCTCCCTTCCTTTTGGTCAATGACTCCACAGTATAATCCCTGAATGGATTTGTTAGTCATGGATTCTTTTTCTGAACTTTAGTGACCTCTTCAATGTAAACTGGTGTAGCGGAATCTGAATATCCCTCTTTGGAGTCAGATGGTTCCTCTAGCCGGCCAGTCAACTGAACTAGTCTCTGTCTAGGATTCAGTCCAGTGAACTGATCTAGAAAGTGATTTCTCTGTTTCTTAGCTTGAGCCTTGTCAAATAACACTGCATTCAAGTCGATTTCAGCTAACAAAAAAATGTTCATGGCTGCAAGCATCCATTCAATATGCTCCTTAGACATGTAGTACCAGAAAGCTGGTTTTGAATTTCTCTTTACCCACCCTAATCTACATATTCTTGATCATACTAGTTGCCTAAACAACTCTATGTTTACCCATTCTAACCTTGAAGGGTGTTGGCTTTAAATCAATGATACCAAGCCTTTGCTGAAGATGTGCTCCCATAATATTCACACCTACCTCTCCATCCAGTATAACACCGAATAGCGGCTCCCATTGTTTCCTGACCTTGTAATCCACCTGGATTGCTGGCACCTCATCATCTCTAACTGCCGACAAATTAGCTACTCTGGCATCAGCTTCAACTTTTCTCCACTGTCTAATAAATTGTGCTGCTTCAGGCAAAGTTTTCTTGATATCGTCTAATTCGACTATCAATTTTTGAATTCATTAACATATTTTGACATGGATCTCTTCTCTCTACTCGTCAAAATTTATTATCAGAACTCAAGGAATCAGGACTATCTTCACATTGCCAATCCTCTATTTTGGTGTCTGTACTGAGCCTTGACTGATACTAAGAAAGACACTGTGCTTTTCCCAGTTCAGTGTTTTCTTTTGTAGCCAAATCTGATTTGACCTGCCTTAAATCATCTAACAATCCTTGCACTGCGAGAAGCATGGTCTCAAAGATTTCAGATCTCTTTACTGATCTGGTTGCCTTTTCTCAAAAGTCGGGGTTGGTATCTTTTGAATAACACGAGCATCAAAACTCTCTTGCTGTTTTGGTAGCTTCTTAGCTAGATTCTCTGTGATCTTAGCTACCAGTTCTTGCTGCTCTTGCCGTTCATCAGCTACCTTTTCCTTGATCTTAGCCTTCCATACTGTTCTCTGTTTACTCCATTTACTGGTTTCAAGAATGACTGGTTTCACAAGCTCGTTTGGAAGTACTTTAATCATCATCCCTTTACTACCGGTGATTGCTCGTACTGGAACTATTTCCAACGCTTTTGCCTCAGTAGCCTCGTTACTGGGAGTGCCCATATTTCCCACAACTATAGCAGTTAAGACTTTGCTTTTGGACATTTCCATGACCTTGACCTCAGCCAGTACCCCCTTAGTATCTGCCACGCCTAGTACCAGTCCCACTGGTACCTAAATTTTCCTCTTTAGGTCCACTAGTCGTCTTTACCTTAGCTGATTCGGAATTTGTAAATGCAATTAGAGACAAATCCTTACCTTTCTTAAAATGATGGATTCGAATGCCACAGTTATTCCACAGTTGGCCATACACTTTGCAGTATGTGCATTGTGGGCATTCGTTGGAAACATGATCTTTGGATTTGCATTTGGAGCACTAGGTTTCCATCTTCCTGACTGGTGGTCTGGTCTAGCTGATTTTAGTAATTTGCATGGCCATTTTTTCAATTTTTCAGAACCAGGACTCTTTCTTAGCCTTTTCCTTGCTCTTTTTGTATGAACTACTATCAACTAAAAGTCTCACTGGAGTTGGAATTCTCCATAGAGAGAGTTGCTACTGCTAGACCTTCACTTCTTACGGCTTCGCTCCTTCTTGGCTTGCTGCTTGAGCTCCAGAGCTCTCTGCACCAAGTCATTAAACTTCTTTGTGGGTGCAAGTACCTCTTGCTCTCTCACCTTCTTGCTACAAAATCTAGTCAGAAACCATGCACCCGGTCTTTTTTTGAAGGTGGTTCTTGCAACTGCATGGTCAACTCTTTAATCTTTTCCACACAACTTCTTACATACAATTGTCCTTGCTTGATCTTGTACAACTCACAAAGAATGTCTTCATCACCTCTGTTGTCTGAGTACAAGCTGAAAGCCTTGATCAGTTTATTGTAAGACCTGAGCTGGCAAGCTGGATAGTAGTAATACCATTTTCTTGCCACATCCTTCAGTGTTTGAGGAAAATACTCTCTCCAGTCATCTTCATCAATATGCTTTAGTTCAGCATATTGCTCAAAGGCTTGAATGTGGACATCAGGATTGTCTTTTTCCCCACCTTTGAAAACTGAAAAAGAGATCTTTAAGGAAGTAATGTAATCATCCCTGTCTGTATTATATCTGGTTCCTTTGGTCTTGCTAGCCTGACTACGTCTGGATGACTTTCTGTAATGATCAATGTCGGCATCCCTGTGAGCTTCCTTTTCAGTTTCAGTCTCAGTCTCTACCTTGGCCTTCTTGATTGTATTATGATGACTGCCTTTGCTACCCTTGGCCTCAACTGTCTTGTGTGTGGACTGAGAACCTTGAGTCCTGGTTTTGCGTTCCTCACGCTCAGTCCTCCTCCTCCTTGAGTAACTGGAATGCTGAGAGTCTCTGGCCTCTTCAGCATTACTCTGCTCCTCCTGAGCCTCAATCTCACTCTCGGGGTCCCTCTCAGTATCAGACTCTCTTCCTGAAACTTCTGGAATAGGGTCGACTTGTGTGGAATCAATGCGAAACCGGGTTGATGATTTTCGACCATGACTGACTCTAGTTGGCATGTTTGTAGGTAAGAATTTTAACTAGGAGATAGAGCTCACTGGTTTAAGAGCAATTAGCTCTAGCCATTGTGATCGCCAAAATGGAATGAGAGCTGGTCTCTTTAGATAGCTATTCCAGTGTTAGAGTTCAGAGCTACTAATTATCTAGGCGGTTCAATTAGTGAGGACTGGAATTAAGTATTGGACTGAAATAGAGAACTGAACAGGAATAATGTAGTGAAATGGAAGACACAAACTAGAAGACTGGGAATGGTATTATAGATTCAGATTAGTAGTACAAAGATAATTAGTACAATGTACAACATGCTTAAGCTTAGATGAAGTCTGAGGATCGAATACAGGAGTAAGTGATTACAGAGTTGAAAGCCAAAAGCTTATAAAGCTAAAAGTCTAAAAGCGAGAGCACGTAAGCCAAAAGTCTAAAAATCCCCGGATACATTGTAGCAACTCCTATTTGTAGGCTTATAGAGTTAATGCAGTAACTCTAGAATTGTTGCTAGTGTAGCTGTTCCTGCTAGGTGGCCTTCTAAGGAGTAGTTCTTGCCTCTTGGGACTGTCCTCGCCTTCTACAGTGGTCCACTTTGGGGCTAAAAAGCCTCATAAAATTTTTCTCGGACCTCATATGATGAGAACTTGCAAAGCAAAAAGGGCTCCATTTGGTTACCCTGCAACCCCTTGTTAATGCAACCATCTTTGAATATATGTTATGTTTTTTTACTATTTGTCTTTGAAATCAATCTAGTTGGGTGACATCTATAACACATGGGATACCCATGCATCGCCTGCATATGGTGCCAATACTAACTATATGTTGTGTTGTTTCCATGGGTGCAGGTGAGGGTTAACTTCTTAACTATGGTTTTCAAAGTTCCTTGGCTTGAAGATGGCGGACTATTATATCTTCTGGCTCTTGATTTCAACACTTGTGTATAAAGACTATTTTGCACTATGAATGGAAATTATACCATCTTGCCATTGACATAAATTCTAGTGTCTTTTGTAATTTGAAAGGATTCTTTGGTGTATATGTTATATTGTTATTGGAAAACACACACGCCTAACACCAAGAATAGAAGTGATACTCTTGAAAGACCTAGTTACTATAATTTAATTCCTCAGTGTCTGTCCTAGATAATTTTACCCTAGACTGATCCTTGAGGGATGGGGCTCTCTTTACACGGCTCTTATAGGTTTTCCTGGTCGATTGAAGGCTGAAGAGGCTACCAGTTCTTACCTTTGGTGGTATATTTCTCTAAATAACCTTTTATGGACTATGAAGAACTTAGCACTATCTCAAGGGATAGAGCTTCCTACGAAGCCTCTTTCTAAAGAATCACTTTTGGTACTTAGATGCATTCATGACCCTATGGCATCATAACTGATAGTAGGTACTTCAACTAATCTAGCCAACTCTTTGGTTCAAACCATGTTGTTTGATAAATGTGTCCATACCCTTGCCCAACTTGTCAACAACTCTAAGAAAGGGGTGGCAGAGTTATCTGAATTCATTGAAAACATTCCCGCCCTGACACTTGCTCACAAAGGAGATTTAGCCAAGTTCTCTTCTGTTGATTTCAGGAACATGTTACTTTTAAACAAACTACACATATGAGGATTCCTTTGGGATCAGGAGTAAAAGCATAAAATATATCATTGATAAGCTATGAATGATAACCATACTTTTTTCAAACTCACTGCCAAAGCCTTAAAACTCCTACAAGAGTAATGTCTTCCTTGAAGACAATATCACACACACACACACACACACACACACACACACATGCACACTCTTTAATTGCACCCAAGTTGTCAATAGCTTGACACTCCTAATTTATTGGCTATTGCTATGCAGCCAAGTTACTCGTCCTAATTTAACTTGCAACCCTATCTAACTTGGGCTCCATTAGAGTCATCATTGATTGCATCAAATCCTTACATGCACACCATCTCCCCTTGTATTTGGCCTTGCTATTTGCAATAAGCGCACTGCACCTGTTGCTTTGACCATCGGGTCCCACCCCAATTGTGCTTTTTACGCACTGCAACTCTTGCTCCACAACATCTATAGCATTGTCTCAACTCTGCATGTATTGCTTATGCTACCAATTTAGCAACCAACTCAAAGCCTTGCGTGCACCCGGCTTCGACTCCCAACACGCACGTAATTGTTTTGATTAGATTACTTGCTAGTTGCCCAACATAATCTCTTGTATACTCTATGCCACGTGCAGTCCATGGCTAGCTTTCACTAAATGGTGTGTCCTTTTTGCCACATCATATTGTCTCTGTGGTCCTTGTTCCCATTACTACATATATAGTGACACATTTCTACTTGGTAAGGCTAATTTTCCACCTCGCTTGCCATTATAAGAATATCATCAAGGGCCTCCTTTTCAAATGCAACTTTCCACTTCCTCGTAAAACAACACTTAAGCACTTAGTCCAAGCACCCATTCCCACACTACCATTGATTAAAACTATCAAATATTTGAGTGTGAATTCTTTACTGCAGCCAAAAAGGGGATAAACTTTGAACATAAAGGAATAAGGGCTTCAAATAAGTGTTTACCATTGTAGAATTTTATTTATATTTCTTGAACTTTCAAATAATATATGCTATATCTATCACACATGTGATTTGGACCTGAAAATCCTCTCTCTCACTCGGCTCTTCGGTAGATTGTGTCTCGAATTCAGCAAATGAGACCGAGGGGATTTTCACTTGGGGCAGCTCCGAAGTGCCTACCTCTTCCTGTATATCCGGCTTTCCCTCTTTGAGGAGTTGATTCAGTCTTTTCAATTCTGCAATTTTCTTAAGGAGCTCCTCCTCTCTTTGGACCCGCACGAGTGCCAGGTCTCTGCGTTGTGACTGCTCCAGCTTCAACTCTAGTTCTAAATCTTTGTTTTTCTTTTCAAGAGCTTTGTATACTTCATCTGTTCCCTTGATCGAAGCCACGGTTGGATTGCCACAAGAAAGTGGCCTAATCATTAATGCTTTGTTCAAAATACTGCAGAGATGTGTTTGCTACATTTAATTGTACTTGAATCTTCTGAGCTGGCAGAGAGGTGGTAAGAAGTTCATTTGTCACTTCTGTCAGTTGCTCACCTTTCACTTTGCAGGCATCAGATAACTTAGTCAGGAGGTCACCCAACTCCTCCATTTTCTTCTGGTTGGATTGCCACAAAAAGTGCCTAATCATTAATGCTTTGTTCAAAATACTGCAGAGATGTGTTTGCTACATTTAATTGTACTTGAATCTTCTGAGCTGGCAGAGAGGTGGTAAGAAGTTCATTTGTCACTTCTGTCAGTTGCTCACCTTTCACTTTGCAGGCATCAGATAACTTAGTCAGGAGGTCACCCAACTCCTCCATTTTCTTCTGTTGGCTTTCCCTGGCCATCTGATGCCGTTCTGCTTCAGTGTTTACCTCTTGTACTTGCCTTTGGAGATCTGTGATAGTAGCCATTCTGTCGTAAAGCTCGCCTTGAAGAGCATCGATGACCATTTCTAATTCTTTGGCTTTAGTACTACTGTTAAAGCCTGCTGAGCGGAGTTTCTCCATCATGATTTGCATTTGTCTTGCATACTCGTTTACTTGTAGAATGACTTCATCATTGGACTGCCACTCCTCCTATCTTGCAAGTTGAGATGTGCCGACAGTCTCTTGTGTTGCTTCTTGCTGTGTTGTTATTGCTGGTGTTTCTGTAGATATGGTTGCTTTTCCTTGGCCATCCTGAGGTTTTGAAACCTCGGTAGTTGCTGGCTAAGTGGAAATTACTGTTGTGGTCTCAACCCTTTCCATTTCCACGGTTGCAGGCCTTTTCGCCTTCTCAGTCTCGGTTTCTTCCTCATGTGTAGTGGTTTGCTATTTTCTGTATCTTACTCTTTATCAGTTTCATTCGCCTCCTTGTGAGTGTTCTCAGCTGTCTGCTCTGGTGCTGGTTCAGCTTCCTTTTCTTCATGTTGCTCGATGTGGTCAGTTTGTTGTGTAGCTTCTGCTTGGTGGGTGAAATCAAAATCTTTTGCCTTGTCGGTCTCGACTTCTTCAGTGGTCTCTTGGCCGGGCGGTGATGATGGTGGAGAGGGCATGGATTGGTCCTATTGTTCCGACGGTGGTGAGGTGAGTCGGGGGGATGCCTGGCCTTGCTCTTGAGTTGTTGCTTCCTCAACTTTCTTGGCCGCTTCTTCTGCCTCTTTCAACTTCAAGGCCTCTGTCTCTTGGTACATTCTTTCTAAATGATCCTTGGGATCCTCGGCCTCTTTCCTTGAATGATGTTTTGTTCGAAGTCCCTTCAAGCCGGTGGGTACCCACTTTTCTAGGTCTTTTCCCTGCGCTTGCCTAGTGCGCTGATACGCCTGTTTTTCTCTTTCAAATCTTGCTTGTTTCTTCACTGGCTCCTCTTGGTGGGCAGCCACAGCTTTTTGCTTCATTTCTTCCCTCCTAGCTCTTTTTCCTTTGTTGTAAGAGCTTTCACTGCTATTGCTGCTCTGATGAACTGTCATCGGATTCATCACCTGATTTAAATGATCGCTTACCAGATCTTGTAGATCTTGGAGAGGGTTGAGCTGCCAAGATCTATGCGTTCTAATCCGGGGCAGGCGGTAGGTTGTCGGCCATACCGATGGCATGATAGGCTATTCTGGTCAATACTTCCGGCGCGCCCAAGTATGTTATCTTTTCCTCCTTCTTGGTGGCCTTCAATGTTGTCAACACATATTGCACGTGGTCCACAGGATGTCTGGTGGTTGATTTCAGAACTTGTATAAAATTGGTGGCCACGGCGTGATTTGGTGTCGTGTACCTTGGTGGCCTTTTCACCAGGAAATGGAAATGTTGAGGGTACAAGCGGGCTGGCTCTTCCACCTGCTTGTGGATGAGATCGGCAAATGTAGTCGTAGCTGTTTTCTTTGTAAATGTGCTTGCTGGTTTCCTATCTCTTGCCCACATGGTTATCCCTTGAGTGGGCCATCTGAGTGCCTCTGCCACTATTTCCTTTGTAAATACAACCTCTACCTTATTTCCTTGGTTGTCTGAGATTTGGACAGTTCCGTCTTCCTTGATGGTGGAAAGAAGCTCGTAAGCTTTCTGAAAGTCTACTCCGCAGGGCTCTTGTTCATAGAAGTGTCGGAGTCCCAATCTACGGTTAGCTTCTTTGGTTTCTGGCTTTGCAACTACATCGTAGACCTCTTTAGGAAAGAGCTGCAACTCCACCGGATGCCCTTCTTCACTCTTAAACCTGCCCGTGAAGATCGTGGTGTGGTGTTCTTCTAACTGCTCTTTAGAAAGGTAAGATGCCTTTGCTAACTCGGGGTCCAGTTGATACGGGGGCAGTTCTTGCAGTTTCTCCTTTTGGTTTAACTTCTTCTTGGCCTTCTCCGCGGCTTGCATTGCTCTTGAATAGAGTGCAAAGTTAGTAGATTTGTCGGATTTTCTATGGAATGTCCTTTTAGACTGAAATGTTGATAATCTGGTCCAAATTACTTCAAATCAATTTTTGAACAAGCAAAGATGCATAAAATCATGCAAGGAAAAAAACTGTATGGTCAAAACAAAAATTTGCAACCAAAGTAAATAATCGTGATTATTAACAGCTGGGAAAAATTTTCAACTTTTTTGCAAACTTGGATTTATATGCTTGAAGTATGTGCCAATTACATGCTCTAAGGGAAATATGGGTTCATTTGAATGTACAGGGTGAAAATGTACCAGATTTTGGTTTTAGGTCACTGAAACAGTGGATATATTTTGAAATCCAAATTGACTCAAAACTGGCTAGTGGGCTTATCTCAACATGCTCTTTGGATGTATGATGACAAAATATCCAAATTGCCCCATTTTGGCCAAAAAGTAAATAATCATGATTATTAACTTTTCTTCTAAAATTGACATTTTTTTGGCATAGACTGGTTCTAGGCATGGTATAGATCTTGGGTACGAATTATGAGGTGATTTGAAAAGTTGTTCATAACTCAAATTTTGGCTTACACAGACTTCTTTGCGTTTTTTGGTAGTTTTGCAAGTAAAGGGTGGTCATTTTAGCTCATACTTGATTTTTGGCATGTAATAGGTGTGTACACATGATAGGTGAGGTGAATTGACAATTTCCAAGCAAAAATGTTGCAAAAGTAAATAATCGCGATCATTTATAACAGTGACAAAAACTTTGCATTTCACATAAATTTTGACCTAAACATGTTTCATACACCTAATACAAGTCCTAAATGTAAATTTGGTCAAGTTTGGTCATGCCGGCATCACTTTGTGCTCTGTCGACTCTGAATTCACCGTCTTTTGTGATTACTCTGTCTGTTGGGTTGGTCGGTCAACTTTGAGGCTTTGAACTTGTCCGTAACCTCGTCGCGAAGCTACCTGTCTAATTTTGGCTCATTTGGAGTCAGTTTGGCCTCGTATGTCGAATTTGACGCTTTGTAACCTTCGAGCCGTTTTCTGCTTTTCGAGGGCTTTACTTGATGGATTTCTCCAAACCAATCATATACATTGTATATGAACCTCATGAGCAAGCCATCTGTGGAGTCAGATCGGAATTCTGGCCTTTTCTAAAAAACCCTAATTCTCTACTGAGGACCCCCTTGACCCTAGTTGAATGATCATCTGATGGTATGGAATGGTTCTATTATGTTAGGGAATGCTATGGTTCAAATCCCATCTGATTTGGTCAAGCTGGCAGGCCGCTATGGTCAATTTTAGGTCGTAGGTCTTCGTGCACTGCTCGGCTTCTAGGTTTTTTTCTAGGGCTTTAGACTAGCTACCGGCCGTACAAAATGGATCATTGATTAGTAAGGAACTTAGCCCTCATGTGTCGTGTGAGACGGTGCTGAAAAAGGTCAACTGTGAGCTCCGAAAATGACGCGCGAAAGAAGCCAAAATGCTCTCTCTGCAAAGGCTCCAAGTGGAAATGAGGTGGTTTTAGCCTACGCTGAATATCTATACCTGGACTTCCCAAACCAATTTTCTTTAGATTCCCTCGTTAGTCCTATTAGGCCGTGAAATCTATGTTAGGCTCAAAAGTTTCCAAAATCGGATTCCTGTAGCTCATTTTGCAAGAATTTTGCAAAAGTAGGCTTGGCCGCCTAATTTGGCCTTCCCGCTTCCATCTTCTGATTTGGTTGAAAATTTTTGTGCTTGTCCACCTTGTCTTTGTGATCACCATCGTGTTTTCCGTTTTTCCATATGAGCTTCCCTGCTATTTATTCTTAATTTTGACCTTTTTATTTGAAAAAATCAAAGAAAATAGAAAAATGCTCTAAAAAAAAACCAAGTGAAAATCCAATAATTAAGAAAATCCCTTGAAAAACACACCTTTATTGTTTTTTGTTGGATTTCTCCATTTTTAAGTCTCCTTTTCAACAAAAATGATGAAAAATACCCAAAAAAGGACTATTTTTGATGATTTTCTGATAGTATATACACTATTTACACTAATCGAAAAGATATTATCAGTGAATTTTCCCTTGTTGATGAATTATAAGGGCATTATTAGGTAATTTTGTAAAAAATCACACGTTAACACGAAAATTTTTCCTCCCTCTTCAAACATTGCCCTTAATCACTTAGTATTTAGTAGTACCCTTCCACCCCTCCTAGATGGCGTTCTCCGAGACGACTACATGCATGGGTCGAACAATTGTGTCGATGCATAGCCGTGATTGTCTCTACCATGATATGAAGATCAATGCAATTCAACTCAATATGCTATGCAAGAGCTGGGTCTTGAGTAAATAACTCAAGGGTTTCCGATGTCGAGGTTTGCTGTTGATGTCTTCCAAAGAGCAAATCTTGTAGCCTTTGTGCTCTGTGTTTGATAGTACCATTAGGGTGTTTAAACACACTGATTACTTGAGCTGTTGGGAGCACTTTAGACGGTTGTCAAGCTTTTTCTTGCCATTGGTAGCTCGGTCTGCTTGGTGCATGGTTTTTGAGAGTCTGTTGAGACTTAACTCGCCACTGTTTGATTGGTTTCGCATTGTGTGGAGAAGATAAGTACTCATTTTTCTTCCAAACCTTTTTCATGTTAGGTTCCTTGTTCATAGATGCTCGATTCTCTGCTCGAATCCTTGGAACCGTCTTCTATTTCTTTGGTAAAATTTTAGGCACCCAGATCTGATTTGATTTATCCACAAGTTGTGCCTTTGGTACCCAAATTTGCCTGACTCCTTGCATGCTACTTGTAGCATTTTTTTGTCGAGGGGATGGAAAAGATTTACTTCGTGGATTGGTTCTTTGATTGCATCTTTTCCATTCCTCTTTGCTTGGTGCAATAGGAACAATGAGTTGCCCTCCTTTAAGTGATAGCTTTAGCTGATTTGTATCCCAATCTGGTACTGCTTTGTATGTACGCATCCAAGGAATGCCAAGAATCATAATCTCATTCATGTGTTCATCTGGCAAGCATACAAAACTGATGAGGACATGAGCATCCATGTACTACCACGTTCAAGTTGAATACTCCCAATGTTGGAGTTGGATTCTTGTTGCATCCTTTGATTGTCGTTATTCTTGCGATTAATGCTTGACTTGTTGCCTTCTTGTATGTGGAATAACTGACTGCATTCACTCTAGCTCCGGTGTCTACCAAAGCATTGGTGCCATGATTGTTGAGTTGTACTTTGATGCGAAGATCCATCCCATCTAACCAGTTGTCATCTGTTGAAACTGCGTCTTTAGGTAATTCCCATTGTCGATCATCCAGTTCCAAAGTGTTGATGGAAATCGGTATCTGTTGATTCTTGAGAGCAGCTTTACGCTTGAGTACCCGAAGTCTAGCTTCCTCTTGGGCGTGATCAATAACCTGCTGCCGCTTCATCTTCCTTTGTTTGGCTATATGCATTCTCTCTAGCAATTCATGTCCTAGTCCTTCTCTTTCAGTGGTGGTGTAATTATTTTCTGCCATATTCAGTTGTTGTCTGCTAGCATAAGAAATAGGAAAGTCATTTTTCCCATCTCTTGGTTGGGCTAGTATACAACCAATAGCAAAGTTTGAAGCATCTATGTGTACGTGGAATACCTTATCCCAATCGGGTGCTTTCAATATTGGAGCTGAGGTGAGAGCTTGCTTAAGCTTCATGAAGGATTCTTCACATGCCTCGGTCCATTTAAAGTGCGTAATCAAGCTATACATGGGTTTTGCAATTATAGCATACATGTAGATGAACCGTTGGTAATATCCACAATGTCCCATGAAGGCTTGTACCCCTTCTTTAACTATTGTTGGTCTAGGCAAATCAGCAACGACATGAATCTTTTCAATATCGGTAGCTATGACATTTTAAGACACTATGTGTCCAAGGATTTTCCCTTGTCTTCCCATGAATGTGCACTTTTTCGGGTTTAAGAAAATCCTGTAAAGTCTACATTTCTCGAATACCTTTTTGAGGTGTTCAAAATGATCAGCTCGGATTGACGAATGTACACATAAATCATCCATGTATACTTCCAAGAATTTCCAAAGATACTCTTTGAAAGCATGGCTCATCAATCTTTGAAATGTGGCTGGAGCATTAGTTAACCCAAACGGCATAACCCGATAGAAAAATATACCACATTCTATTACAAAAGCAGTTTTATGCTGATCTTTTGGGTCAACCAAAAGTTGATTGTATCCCGAAAAGCCATCCGGGAAGTTGTAAGCTTCTTTTCCTGCCACTCGTTCTAAAACGTGCTCCGTTATCGGAAGAGGAAAGTTGTCTCTAATGGTAACTGCATTCACTTTTTTGAGATTACCGCACACTCGTAATTTTCCATTCTTCTTAGGTACTACCACAATTGGGAACACCCAATCAGTGTGTTCAATTTCGTAAATGAATTCAGCTTCCTTTAGTTTTTCAATCTCTTATTTGATCTTCCTGGCAAATGTTTCGTTATAAGTATATGGTCTTTGTCTACTTGGTTTTGCATCATCTCTCATGGGTATGGTATGTTGGCAGATTTCTGGATCAACACCCTTGAGATCTTTGTAAGACCAAGCAAAGATATCCCGGTATTCCTTTAACAAGCTTAGCAAAAGCTTTTCTTCTTCTTTTGTTAGGTCATTTGCAATGTAAGCCGGTTTAGGCTCTTCTCCTAGTTTAGCCAAGTCTACACTTTTAGCATTTTCAGGGCCTTCGTAAGACTCGCCTTGTTTTCGTAGTTCCCTAACCGGTTGTTCGATTATGATTTTCCGATCTTGGAGAGTATACTTTTTGTAATGGGATGGAACATGCATTGCATCCTTACCATCCTCTTCCGTGGTTTCCATTTTGGTGGTGTATATCTCCTTTAGAGATTTTTTCAACTCTTGATATTTCTTTTTCCGCTCGACTTCGGTCATGAGTGGCTTTTTATCCTGATGTTCTTCGTGAGTACCCTTCCTTGTTTTTCTCAATGTCTGAGATATTTTTGAGTTTCCCTTTGAAGGATATCTGCCAGTTATTTTGTCCTTGACACAATCATTAGCATCTATCTGCATCAGAAATTGTGTTTTACTGGAGACTGATGACATAGGTCGTGCTTTCACAATTTTAGTGTCCCTCTTTCTTCAATACCATTTTTGTCTTCTTGATTTCTGGTTTGGAAAGTCAAAAAACTTTTCCTCCCTTCCCCTTAAGAGTAGTTGAGCTCTCATATGTTCTTTTTCGGATCCTGAATCTTCAGAGGTAGCTGAGTGTTCATCCAACTCATCAGTTGCATCATAATAGAGGTCAGAAATGACTTGTTGAGCTTTCATCAAGTCCTTTGTTTCCTCATCCTTGTTTTCAATGTTAAGAACTGACATCATTTGGATGGGAATTATGTCGTAGCCATCCTCATTGCAAAATTGAGTAGACATAGACGTGTTCACGCATACATCCATTGTCGCTAAAACTTGAGTCCACTCGAATGGTTCGAATAAATGCTCTGGAAAGGGTTCAGGTATGTAGGCTTTGTCTGTACAGTCCCTTTCTAGGATACATTCCTCTCGTCTTAAGCTTCCATTTTATGAAGCTCCACACATCCAAATAGGAGTACTTTGTTTAGCCGAGATGGAAGTTTAGTTTCAGCCGAAGAGACTAATCAAACTCTTGGATAGGTGTTTTCAAGACGTCTCTATAGGTGTGGTCTTTTAGATTGACTCTTGTTATAGATCCCACCTGCTTCAAGTACAAATAGTTGTTTCCCCAATCTTAGATAAGTTGTACCTGTCGCATGAAAGGTCTTCCCAATATGATTTCATAATTGAGTTTTTTCCCAAAGTCTACTATGGCAAAAGTGTGTTGATATTCAATTCACAGGAGTTGACTATCACTTTTTCTAGTAGCCCTAATGGTCTTTCAATGTGTCCGTTAGCCAAATGCAATTTCATTCGCGTTTGTCTAATGGCTGGCTATCCCAAGGATTCCCATACTGCTTTAGTGGCTATGGCTATGCCAGCTCCACTATCCAGTATTGCCATGGTTTCAATGTCATTATACTTCACTGGGAGGGTAGTGTTTCCTTCTTCCCCTTCGTAATATTCTCCGATCTTGTTCATAGGAACTGGTCGAATCTCTCTGTATTCCGTTTCATTTTTCGAGTTTCTCATATTCTTAGAGATTAACCCCATAATCCCCACCTTTTCTAGGGTTTTGTGTAAATCATTCCATAAGTATGGCCTGAGTTTCAACAGTTCTTCCAAAGTAAGAGTGCATTGGATAGATGTAGACATGATTGAATGAATGTTGTCTACTTCTAGGGTTTGTTTGGCTCTTTTGACTTGACTGGTTTTGCAAATGATAGATTTATCTTCGTTATCTCCCAAGTAAGAAGATAAAATTTTTAATGTCATTGGTTTAGATATCCATAAAGCCTCTGATCCGCAATCCCCGCATAAGGATTGTATATCCATGTTTATATCAGATGGTAGGTTATCCAACCAGACTTCCTCTATAGGAGCCGACTTTAAAGTTAGGCTCCCAGCATTGATCTCCCTTAGCTTTTCCCATAAGTGTTATGGCCAGTCTTCCTCTACGAATGGAATTCCTTCTAAGGCATCTTCATTGTCCGGCACTATGAGCTTTGGTTCATTTGTTTCAAGGTAGGGTTTTGCCACCACATCGAATTTTGCTTTTGTTTCTTCTATCGCAAGCTCTTCCAGTTTTGCAATACTTTCAAGCTTGGGTTTCTGTTTATCCAACATTTCCTGCATGATTCTTACCAAATTTTGATAAGCTTCCAGCTTAGCTGCTTCCATGTCTGGAGATGGATAAATTTTCCATTTGTTTTCCATGTTTTGGTAGGCTTCCAACGCGGCATTGATAGGCTCAAAAACTTTATCAACCAGAATGGATCCTCCAGATTTCACGATTGTTTCCTTGAATTCACTGTCAGTTTCTTTCGACTTGTCCTGGGCTAGAATTTTTGCTTTCTCTTCGTTTTCAACCCATTGTTTTTGTTTTCTCATCTCATATCTTTTGCTTCTGCTCCTTTTGATTCTTTGAGAAGAAACTTTCATGTTCTCTGAATCATCAGAGGAATTGTGTTTCTTTTTCTTTGCCTGGGCTTTAGTGATTACCTTCATTGGAACAATCGGTTCGCTCTCTGATGAGCTACTAGGCATCACTTGGACTACGTTGACTATAGTTTTCCCTTTGTTCAAAGGATTCTTAGGACAATCTTCCGAAAAGTGTCCTCCCTTTTTGCAACATTGTATGCAATAGGCTTCAATTGGTTTGAGGTTTTTGTCAAGCTCTGGACATTCGTTCTTCCAATGGTCATGAGCACCACAGTTATGACAGTTTCCTGTTCTTGGCTTCATCATGGGTCTTCCCATGGAGGTCTGACACCTTGATTAGCTACATAATACATTGGTGCAAGCTTTGATGGAGCATAAGCCATGGTTTCCTCCATTGGTGGTGGTTGTGGACTATACCAATATCCCTCTACCATTATTGTAGATGGACTAGACTCTACATAAGTTGTAACAGACACTAATGTTTGTTCATTTATGACTCCTTTTGAGTGCATGTACTTTACAGGCACCGCATTATGTCCTGGATAAGGAGGTTGTTGTCCCAACACAGGTTGAGGTCTCTCCATACCCATTGGTCTTTGAACTTGAGCCGTATTAGGCTGATATCTGTACATGGGTTGTCCTTGTGGCCTCATGGGCATGCACTGAACATTCCCATCATACTTTGGTATGAAGTAGCACTCGTGGGTCTCATGATTGGTCCATTTACCCTTAATTACACACCATTTTTGTGGCCTAATTGTTGTCCTTGTGGGGATATCCCCTGTCCTGGTCCTCATAGGTGCTTTTTGCATATTGTTCATCATGTCATTCATCCTTTTTAGCATATCTTCTATGGCTAAGAGTGGTGCCGCAACAGCCGTTCCCAATTGTGTTGGTTTTGTGGATGCAGTCTTCTCGCTTTGGTTATCCTTAGGGATATCTCTTCATTAAAGATCTCACAATTGTCTCCTAGGTCGATAGCATCAGACACACATACCTCTAGGGTTGTATGCTTTTTAGTATAGAGTATAGCATGAAGTTCTTTGTTTAGCAGTCCCTCTAGAAACAATGAGACAAGTTGCTCTTCTGTAGGTATCTCCATCTCTAGGCATCTGGCAATGTATTGTTTCATTCGAGTTGCACAATCCCTAACAGACTCACCATGTTTCTACTTAAAGTTGTAGATTTGAGCTACCGTATTATGTTTAATCCTCATTTTAGAACAAGCAGCTACAAATCCTTGAGCTAATGTATTCAAATCCATGATTAACCTTGGTGGAATGTTGTGGAACCATGTCAAAGCTTTTCCTTCTAATGTTATTCCAAACCCCTCAAATTGAGTATGAAATCCAATATACGCTCTGCTCTTAGCACTTGCTTGAAGCTTGCTAAGTGGTCATATGGATCCCCGGATCCACTATATTTTCTGACCCATTTTTGAAAATCAGCTGGTCTAACACGTCTATTTGGTTCAACTCTAGGTCTTCTGAGAGTTAGTCATGTTCCGAGTCCTTCAAACCAGTCTGTCAGAAATAGTGACTCATGTAGCCCTGGGCTGTAGCCCTGGGCTGTAGCCCTGGGCTGTAGCCCTGGGCTGGCCTTAGTGTCACCCATTTTTCTACGTGATGAGGTGGTTTTTGGTTTCTTCACATTACTGTCAGATGATCTCTCACGATGTTCGTCTCTTGGAATGGTTTATGGTCCTTGACCCAATATCCAATCCCGTATGGAATACCCCTGGTATTTGGTTTGTTCTACTTCCTCAGGAGTCATCATAACAAAGTTGTTGTTATAACAATCCCTAAACAAGTAAGTTGGTAGATCCGCAGATCCCTTATCTTTGATTTTGAAGATATAGATGATCTTCATGGCCGTTAATTGTCCCCTGGTCTAGCATGAAAAGTCCACAAAAGATCTTTTATGTTTCTATCTTCCCAACAATAGACTCCGATCCTAGGATTATTTGTACTAAGCCGTTTCAAAGGCTTCAAGTCTACTTGATCGTATCCCTCGAATTCCAAAGTTGGTGGTCCTTCTTTTGCTGACATATCTGGGATTATAGTGTTGGCTTCTAAAGCTCCATTTGTCTACCACATCAGGATTTTCAACTTGTACATATTGAGTTCCGTTTCGATCCATGTACATTTTTCCTTGTTTATTTGCCCTAATCTCTTCTTCGAACTCAATACCATGATCATCAATGCAAATAGCATACTCTTCGTTAGGATCCAAGTAAACCTGGGCTCCATGATGATTAGTCTTGTAAAAAGAGAGGATATGTTTGTAGCGCATTGTCGTTCCGGTTTCTGAGTGAGTCGAGTAAGAAGACATTTCGGACGTTGAATCTGAAAAAATGTGCGAGACTTCTACAGGAATTGTGTGCAAAGAATTGCCTTAATTCACGCTTTCTTCAGTGGATACTCTACTGGTGTTTTCTCTGAATAGGCCTTGATTTTCTATTACACGATCGGATCTAAGGTTCATATAGACTTATGAAGCCCTGGTAGTACTCACCTTAGATTGACTTGTCGTCAATTCCCACTTGATTCAATTGCACTTTCTGTCAAGCCACTGATTCCTCGTCTGCAACCTGATTCCTGTACAAAAATAATCAAATTAGCTTTTTTTTAATAAGGACAGTAGAGCTCCTGAGAACTCCAGCGATTGGTCTCTATATTTCACTTCAATTCGTGCTATGGAAGTCAAAATTTTGACTTTCAGATTCAGCTTAGCAAAATCAAAGGTTTAATCTTCAATCTATAAACTGAGTGTATCTGTATCAATTTTGATCCGATTGAACCCAAAATTTCTCTATGGCCTTATATTATGCTGGTCTAACACTGTATAAGCCTCAAAAGTCAAATTTGAAGTCTTTGGATAGCAGAAGTAAATAATCATGATTATTTACTTTTGTCACTTTTTTGCACTTTTTGGATTGGTTTGGCAAGTATACAATTTGTTAAAGCCCTTTGGCAAGTTTCAACAAGTTTGGACAAAATTTGATCAAGTTTACCCACTGTTTCGTGTCCGCAGACTCTGATTTCGAGAATCTGGCTTAAGTCTCACTTTTGTGATCCAAATTTCACCAAAATTGATTTATGGGGTCCAATTGATGTGCTTGACCTTGTGGTATACTCAAATTTGCAAAATCACCAAGTTTTGAAGCATATGTAAATAACCATGATTATTTACTTCTGACAATTTTTTATAAGTTTTTGTTCCAACTTTGACACGGATCTATTAAGCACCTTATGTTAAGGTCATTAGTCAATTTTCATAAAGTTTTGTGATCCAAATTTCACCAAAATTGATTTATAGGGTCCATTCAATTGATGTGTTTGACCTTGTGGTATACTCAAATTTGCAAAATCACCAAGTTTTGAAGCAAATGTAAATAACCGTAATTATTTACTTCTGACAATTTTTTATAATTTTTTGTTCCAACTTTGACACGGATCTATTAAGCATCTCATGTTAAGGTCATTAGTCAATTTTTGGTCAAATGGTCATCAATTATTTGCTAACTTTGTAATTTTTGTTACAGTTTTCACTCCATTGATCCAAATCTTGCCAAATTTGGTTTATGGGCTTATTACAACATGGTAAAGCTAGTTCTATGCCAACTTGGTCAAAAAAGTTCAAAAATAGGACTGAAGTAAATAATTGCGATTATTTACTTTTGCCAAAATTTTGTAATTTTTTGGTTAATTGACCATATATACATGTTTATCACATCAATATAAGTCTATGAATCAATTTTTAACAAGTTTGGATAAATTTTCCTCAATTCACACTCAAGATTCAAAAAGTCAATACAAACTTTAGTTTTTTGCGAGTTTAGTGATCCAAATCTCTTGGGCCTTTACAAAAGTTGTTTGTACACATGTAATGAGTCAATGATACGAGTCTTGGCTAATTTAGAGCAAAAAGTTAATAATCATGATTATTAACTTGAGGCTTGAAATGAGCACTTTTTTGCAATATTCTCAAAGACGGTCCTTTTATGATGTTTTTTAAGCTTATAAATCAAGTCAAAACTTAGTTTGGCCTAAAAAGTAAAGAAAAAGTAAATAATCTGAGTTTTGATCAACTTCTTGAAATTTTTGCTTTGAAGTGTCCTTGAGCTTACCCACTGGTTCAGACAACTCTTAGGCTTACTCCCCAGCTGAATTGAGTGAATTCGAGTCTTTTCGTGCTATTTCTAGCCGTAGACTTGAAATTCTGCAACCTTACATAACAACACACACTTGATTCTTTCAGAGAGAGCAATGATATGAAATCCACCTCGGTTCATACTTACCCTACTCCTAGTTTCTCATGCAATGGGGTTGTGGAAAGTGTCCACAAACACTCGTTTTCTTGTGTTCTTTATGTTTTTCAGAGTCTTGATCTTAAGACTTGTCTCGTCTACCAATCATTCTCCAAATCCTAATTTTAATCTACAATCCTACAGTCCTAAAGTTACTCAGCAAGTACGATTACTTTCAAGCTACCTCTACACAGCAAAAGACGACAATCTTAAGCTATGTGGTTTCTAAAAGAGAGTTTTGAACTCTAGGCGAACTTGGCGGCCTCAAATGTGGAAGCTTGTCAAGGAGTATGTAGGCACTTGTGACACTTGCAATAGATCAAAGGCCCCTCGTCATTGTCCTCATGGATTACTCCATCCCTTGCCCATTCCAACAAAACCATGGTCATCCATCTCCATGGATTTCATTGTAGAGCTACCCTTGTCACAAGGATTTGACTCCATGTTAGTAGTCGTGGATCGGTTAACAAAAATGGCACACTTCATTCCAACCACTAAAACCATCACCAGCGAAGGTACGGCCAAACTCTTTCTACAACATATCTATCGTTATCATGGATTACCGGATGACATAGTTTCTGATCGAGGCCACAATTCATCTCTATCTTTTGGAAAAGCTTATTCAAGCTACTCGGAGTACAAATCAACCTCTCCTCAGCCAATCACCCACAAAGTGATGGACAAACAGAGAGAGTAAATCAATTTTGAAACAGTATCTCCATTGTACTATCAGTTATCACCAGGATAATTCGGTCAAGCTCCTATCGCTGGCAGAATTCTCCTATAATAACAGTTTTCATGCCTCCACCCGTCACACTCCATTCTTTGCTAATTATGGTCAACATCCCAGACAAGATATCCACAGACACTATCAAGTCAAGAATCCAGCTGCTATTCATCTTACACAACAATTATCTGCAATTCACAGAGAACTCACAATTCATATCAAAGAATCTCAATCCAAGTATACGGAAAGTGCAGATCTCCATCGCATGCAGCATCCAAAATACAAAAAGGGGATAAAGTATGGCTCCTCTGGCGTGATCTGCGTTCATCTCGTTCCTGTCAAAAGCTTGATTATCGAAGGCTTGGCCCATTTAAAATTATCCGTCAAGTCAATCTAGTCACCTATCGACTTCGATTGCCCTCATCCATGAAAATCCATCTGGTCTTTCATGTCTCAGTCCTAGAACCTTGTCACACATCTAAGATCCCAGGAAGAGCCCTACAACCACCTCCTCCGGTTGAGATTCAAGGACATGACGAATATGAGGTTGAGAAAGTCCTAGATTCTTGAGTTTTGCGTGGCAGGTTACAATACTTGGTGCATTGGAAAGGCTATGATGTTAGTGAATGAACCTCGGAACCAGCACACAATCTACAACATGCATCTCTCAAAGTCCAAGAGTTCCATCAACAACGTCCATGGAAGCCCCACTCAAGGAACACCACTGCTCCTCGTGGAACTCGTCGCTAGAGGAGGGGGTAAATGTCATGGATGCTTGAGAGTCAATCGTTGCCTGCATCATCGCCTATGTCATCGCGTACATCATCGCTAGAAGAATCTAGAAGGATCTAGAAGATTCTAGAAGTTCTAGAAGCATGGAGAAGATTCCAGAAGAATCTAGAAGTTTCTGAAAAGCTCTAGAAAGTTGAAGAAGGTTCTAGAAGAACTAGAAGGATCAAGAAGTTTCTAGAAGCTTGGAGAAGATTCCAGAAGAATCTAGAAGTTTTTGGAAAGCTCTAAAAAGTTGAAGAAGGATCCAGAAGGTTCTCGAAGAACTAGAAGGATCAAGAGGTTCAGAAAGATTCTAACCTCCTCAAGAAGAACCTAGAAAGTTCTAACCTCCTCAAGCACTAGTACAAATAGGGGTCTTGGGCCACAAGCCCCTCAGTCTTGCCAACACCAGTTGTGAGGCTCTTATGAGGAAATCCCTCTTCTAGTTCTTGTCTTATGTTCAAGTCTTGTCCTTGCAATCAAGCTATGTCTTGTACTCAAGTCATGTAATCCAAGTCTTGTATCTATCTCTCTTACTAAAGTATTAAGTTTTATAATCAATATTAATCTTATCATCAAGTCCAAGTTCTTGTACATTGTGAGCGCCTCCTCTTGCTCTCTTCTAGCTCTATACCCACTCATAACAGCATGGAGACAATCCCAAGAAAGGATTTCCTACTACCTAGGATATTGGCCATTGAATTATCTTTCCCTTTTATGTACTTGCACTCAAAATCATATTCTTTCAAAGTGATCTCCATATCCTTTCCATCACGTTGAGGTCAGCTTGGGTTAGAATCCATTTTTATGCTTTGGTGATCATTGTTGAGCACAAATCTCCAGCCAACTAATTGGTGTCTCCAAAGCTATAAAAGGTAATGATAATAGGTGTGAGCTTTGTAGCACCCTAAAGTCATGTGTGAATCGTCTTTCCATATCATCATCCTAGCCATGTATGCAAAGCCCATGTGAAAGATATATAAAATCTTAGTCAACATCCCATGTGGTAGATAAGAATATTATGATGTCACTTTGTTCTTATCTGGAGATCGCATCTAGCTCTACAAAATAGACATTTGTTGTACAACTTTTTGCATCATAAATCAAGTCTGTTTTTCAACCATCAAGTCACTAGATTTTGTCTACATTAACTATGTGTATCAAAGCCATTAGCTAGATTAGTACTTCTCAATCTAATTAGATCCTAAGAATTCTCTATGCTAGATTTCATTGACAAATCTTCTTAGCCATTGCAATTGCTTATTCAACACCCCTTTCCCTTTTTTGAAGCCAATTTGTGATGGAAGGTGTAGGAGTTTAGAACCATCACCTGAAAAATTTGATTAAGAAGATAAAATTGTATTAATTGCATACATCCAAACGTTCTTGAGAGAGCGATGAAGTAAGCGATGAAGTATTTTTCGCTCAAAACTAAAATCAATTTTGTTCACTTTTTTGAATACTTTCAATTTTGGGGTGGAGTTTGCTTGATTGCTCAGAAAATCCAAAATCTTGCTGCAATTAGTGATTGTGCATGCATTTAGCGATTTGAACTAGCTTTCAATTGATTGCTTAGTCTTTTTTTTTTGGGAGATGATTGGAACCAAAAATCATTTCCTTCAAAATTGGTGTGTGTGTGTGTGCACTTGGACACTTTGGTGATGGGAGACCACTCTTACATAAGAATTTTTTGTTTGGCTAAAAAACAACCATATCTTGTCAAAGCGTAGCCTTTTCAATCAATCACTCACACACACACACATACATACACACACATGTGCGTGCTCTTTAATTGCACCCAAGTTGTCAATAGCTTGACACATCGGCTATTGCTACACAACCTTACCCAAGTTACTCACCCTAATTTAACTTGCAAGTTTCCCTGTCTAACATGGTCTCCACTAGAGTCATCATTGATTGCATCAAATCCTTACATGCACACCATCTCCCCTTGTATTTGGCCTCGCAATTTGCAATAAGCACACACCGCACCTGTTTCTTTGACCATTAAGTCCCACCCCAATGGTGCTTTTGTGCGTTGCAACTGTTGCTCCACAAGATCTATAGCATTGTCTCAACTCTCCATGTATTGCTTATGCTGCCAATTTAGCAACCAGCTCAAAGCCTTGCGTGCAACCGACCTTGACTCCCAACACGCACGTAATTGTTTTGACTAGATTACTTGATTGTTTCCCAACATAATCTCTTGTATACTCTATGCTACGTGCAATCCATGGTTAGCTTGCACCTACCATGTCTAAGCATCTCTAAAATGGTGGTCCTTTTTGCCACATTATATACTTAAAAGTCTTTGTGGTCCTTGTTCCCATTACTACATCTAGTGACACATTTCTACTTGGTAAGGCTAATATTCCACCTTGCTTGCCATTATAAGAATATCATCAAGGCCCTCCTTTTCAACATGAAACTTTCCACTTTCTTGTAAAACAACACTTACGCAATTAGTCCATGTGCCCATTCCCACACTACCATTGATTAAAATTATCAAATATTTTGAGTGTGGATTCTTTATGGCAGCCAAGAAGGGGATAAACTTTGAATGTCAACATATAAGGGCTTCAAATAAGTGTTTACCATTGTAAAATCTATATTTATATTTCTTGAACTTTCAAATAATATATGCTATATCTATCACACATGTTGATAATCTTAGCTTTATGTAACTTGCATATGAGAATCAGACTATGCCAATCAAACTGGTAAGACCTTCCTCTCTGTCTCTCTACATGCAAAGGGACACCATCATTGGGGAAGAAAGATAAAAATATTCACAATTCAATGGCGAAAGTTTTCACACTTGGCAAATAAAAATAAAGGTTCACTTAATGCAAAAGCACTTATGGTCTATTGTTAAACCGCTATAGAGTGGCAACAAGAACAAAAAAGGTAAAGCTTGATACAATATATAACTGAAGACGAGGAAGCTTGATGTCTTGTTTACTTCACTCCAAGATAAATTTATGCAAACACCATTGCATACAACACATGGGTCACCTTAGAGTGGCCATTTGGAATTATTACCAAGCTTTCCAAGATTACATTGAAAATAAAACTCTATGATCTCCTTGTGATTGGAAAGATAAATTTTTTAATGGCTAAGTAGGCATGTATCCAAGAGAGATAAGAATATCCAAGTAAAATTCTCTTCTCCTTTTTGAAACATCTTTCTCAGGACATAATTTGGATGATCCATTGTAAAAATTCATCCATTGGGAGTTGGCTAGAGGTTTTCTTCGCACGGAGACAATCCCAAGAAAGGATTTCCTACTTAGGATATTGGCCACTAAAATATCTTTCCCTTTTATGTACTTGCACTCAAAATCGTATTCTTTCAAAGTGACCTCCATATCCTTTGCCTCATGTTGAGGTCAACTTGGGTTAGGATCCATTTTTATGCTTTGGTGATCATTGTTGAGCACTCTGGCCAACTAATTGGTGTCTTCAAAGCTATAATAGGGTGTGAGCTTTGTAGCACCTTCAAATCATGGGTGAATCTTCTCTCCATATCATCATCCTAGCCATGTGTGTAAAGCCCATGTAAAAGATATATGAATCTTAGTCAACATCCCATGTGGTAGATAAGAATTTTAGGATGTCACTTTGTTCTTATTTGGATATCACATCTAGCTCTACAAAATAGCCATTTGTTGTACAACTTATTGCATCATAAATCAAGTCTATTTTTCAACCATCTCCTTTGTATATTGAGCTCTCAATGAGTCACTAGATTATGTCTACATTAACTATGTGTAAGTTATGAAAAATCACTAAGTACCCAACACAACTTAATTTGGTATCAAAGCCATTAGCTAGATTAAAACTTCTCAATCTAATTAGATCCTAAGAATTCTCTATGCTAAATTTCATTGACAAATCTTCCTAGCCATTGCAATTGCTAATTCAGCACCCTTTGCGTCTACCTAATTAAACTACATTGCAGAATTTGCCTCTTTTGAAGCCAACTTGTGATGGAAGGTGTAGGAGTTTAGCACCATTACCCAAAAAGATTGATTCAAAAGATGAAATTGCATTAATTGCATACATCCACACATTCTTGAGAGAGTGATGAAGTATTTTTTGCTCATTAATAAGGTCAATTTTGTTCACTTTTTTGAATACTTCCTATTTTGGGGTGGATTTTGCTTCATTGCATTAGAAAATCCAAAATCTTGTTGTATTAGTGATTGTGCGTGCGTTTAGCCATTTGAACTAGCTTTCAACTAATTGCTTAGTCTCTATTTTTTGGAGATGATTGGAATCAAAAATCATTTCCTTCAAAATTGGTGTACACACACACACACACAGTACTGGTACTGGTACTGATATGGGTACTACTATTGGTACTGGTAGTACTCGTATTGATTTAGCTATATTGCTATACTAGTACTGGTATTGACTGGTACTATATAGTAGAATTTATACTGGTACTACTAGACTATACTGGTATTGATACTGGCAATATACACTACTGGTACTAATACTGCTATACTAGTCCTGGTAATACTGGAGTTGTATTGGTATTGTATATATTGGTACTGGTACTGGTACACACACACACACACACACACACATGGTTGTTTTTAACTCGTTGCTATTTCCCTGGTATATTTTTGATGGGACTGTTGGCTTGGGGTACCTTTAGATAATAACTCGCTTAAATTGACTACGTAATTTTTGTAAGATAGTACCTTAATGATACCTAACCCTTGAATACTAAATGGGTTATGGGCGGATTACTCGGCTCTATAAATGATGTTGTCTTCTGCTTAAAAGTGAGGTGGCTCCCTCCTAACGGTTCTGCGATACTGTGCTCTTAAGTGCTCTCTCTCTCTCTGTGTGTGTGTGTGTGTGTGTGTGTGTGTGTGTGTGTGTGTGTGTGTGTGTGTGTGTGTGTGTGTGTGTGTGTGTGTGTGTACATGGTGGTGCTACTACACTATCCCTCTCTTGAAGCCGGGCCTGCCATACGGCTAAGAAGGAAGGTGACCACTTGCTCCAAACCCTATAAAAGGGTGAGCTTTACATGCTCACTTAGCATTGGTGGTGGTGGTGGTGGTGTGTGTGTGTGTGTGTGTGTGTGTGTGTGTGTGTGTGTGTGTGTGTAAGTATTTGGGAGAACTGTCTGTACATTAGGACTGTGAGGATTTTACCTACAAAGGGTGGCAATGTGCTCATGAGTATATTGTGGAAGTTTCATGTGATTTGGACTAGTTTTGGTAGGTCTATGACCCATTATTGCCTCTATGCTTTGACTTTTGCGTTTTTTGATGCATATGAGGTCAACTTTTGTCCAAATGTGATGAAACTTGGTGGCTAGCATGTACAGGCTATTCAGAGACTCTGTGTGATATGAGATGTTGAGTTTGGTTCCCAGATATGGCCTTGAGACATCCTACGTGCCTGATGAAATTTATTTGACAAGTGCTACTGGTGCTTGTCCTGAGTCCCTTTTAAGCCCTATTTCAAGAAAAAAGTCAAATAGATAGAAAGAAACTCCCTGTTTGGCTTTCATATCCTCTGAGCCATTTTTTGACTCTTGGAGTGCTTTTTGGCGATGAAATTTGTTGAAGTTAGTCTCCATAGCTTCACGGTCCCTTGGGGATCCTTGCCATATGGTTTTTGTTGACTTTGGCTTCACCGGAGCTCCGTTTAGCAATTTGTCACTCTGGAAGCGCCCATGGTTGCGTTTACATATTGTCGATGACTTGTGGTGGTCTATCACCATAGGACTTGGTTGTTGATGGTCTAAGAAAGCCACTCGTGAAGTTTGGTGGCAAACGGACATGCGGTTTGGTCGTGAGAGCTATTTGACGCTTTGTGTGTCTGATGCCGTTTCTGAAGTTTAGTGCCGCCGATTTGGGTCGCCTTATGGCCATGTGGGCTATATAGACTTGAAGAGCATGTCGAGATGCTCCTACCCATGAGTTTTGGTATCATTTGGGCGCCTTTCCACCGATTTACCATCTGGTGGCCTCTTGCAGGGCTCTAGAAGTTAGGGTTTTTTTCGATGGTTTTCTACCGCCTTTGGGCATTCAAAAGTGGTCTCCTATGCTAGGGTAAGCTGCTGATGAAGATTCATTGCTTTTGGGTTAGCCATTAGGTGGCCACTTCTACCTGTAGGTCTCTACTGGTCGCTTCCCGTGTGAACCCTACACTAGTTTTCGCGACAAAACATCAAACATACGCGAAAAGCTCAAGGTGGTGAGCCTACCTCTCATGTCTGGAACCTGTCGGGTGGTCGTGCGCGTCGTAGAAGCCGCTAGAAGTCCGGTTCGCTCTAGGTGGCAAGAGCTATCTCTCAAGAAGGCAATAGTAGAAATGAGCTTTAAAAGAAGTGAAAAAATCTTATAATGGGGGTCCCCGAACCACTTTCCATGAAATTTGACGTGTGCTCTCAACTTCTTGCGAGATGCGGTTTAAACTCGAAAATTCTTGATTTGGAATCCATTTGCCCAGTTTCCGAAATATTTGACGTTTCGGTCAAAATCTGGCCAAAACACGCTTTTCGTTCCATTCACATAATTGCACCCCCATTGTACCATAGGTTGTCCTCTAGTCACTGATTAACCCCATATTTTTTGTTTTTCATTACGACTATATTTCACCTGCTTTTTGTATTTTTGAAGTTTTTTCTGTCGATAATTAGTAAAATTAAAAAGAAAATATCAAATTAAACCCAAAAAATCCCCAAAAATCATAATAACTCAAAAACATCACCGTAAAACACTATATACACTCACATGCAATTTTTATGGCTGGATTTTTCCGTTTTACGAAGATTTTGCCCGAAAAAATGACTATTTTTACTTATATACACACACCTAGGGGGGCTTTATTCGGCGTTTGGTCCCATATACTTGTAGATTCATTCTGTATAAGGGCATATGTACTTAGGTTAGTCCAGAAAATTTCACAATCAAATGACAACCCTCTAAAATAGTCAAAAAACATACCCTTTTTTGCTCTTTTTACCATTGGGTCCGCATTTGAGAATGCCTCCCCCCTCCTAGCCGGAGTCCTCCCGGACGACAAGGTATCACCTCGATGTATGTGCCGTGCATGGATTAAAAATTGTGCTAATGCTCGGCCGTGTAATGTAGCCCTATATTATTCATACTCGGTCAATGCATGGAAAAATTAATGTTGTGCAGGAGGAGGGTATAAGCAAGATGCTTATTGGCATTCGTCGTCGAGGTTTCATATTTGTTGTTGATTTGGTTGGTTGATTTTCTTTGCAAGTAAAAGTTATAACTCTACAGCTCGTTGTTTGATTGTCTTGCTTGCAAAAGTCGCTTGGTTTGCCACGACTGTCGACATGGCCATGGTTGTCTCCTTGGAGAGAATTGTCGTGGCGGAATTGGCCATAGTCTTTGTCTCTTTTGCTTTCCATTTGTAGTTTTGGAGATTTTTGTAGGTTTATTGCTACTTCTGTGGTTGTCATTGTTGTGCTGTTGATTGGCACCCACATTGATCGGTTTGTCGGTTTCATATGTCTGCATGTCGATGCTGCTTGTACTGAAGGGAGTTCATGTTGCTTTGGTTTCGCGATCCAAATGCGAGTCGCATTTAAGTTTTTATTACTTAGCATTCTCTTTAGGATCCATATCTTTCTTCTTCCCTTGGTTTTTGATTGAACTGTATGCCTCTGTTGACTTCTTCTGTTGTATTGTGGTAGGTCTGCCATGTCACCTCTATCCTTCCGCACCCATACTTGTTTTTCTCGTGTTGTTGTATGTTTGTATTGAACATGGTTGGCAGTTCCTTGTTTGTTCGCCATGGGTATCTTGTTGTTCTTTAGTGGCACCCATCCTTTTGGTTCTTTATCTAGTGATTGAATTGCTGCCATCTGATTCTTTCGGGGTTGCTGAGCAAAGGCTACCACATGTTGTTCTTGTGCATGCTGAATTTTGACTGCATCCGCATTCCAATCTATCTGCACATTATACTCTTTTTGCCAATGTTGTCCCAACAACATGGGGTGTTGTGTGCTTTCATCCTCAACCACATAAAACTTGTGTGGGTAAATATATTGATGTACTTGTACATGCAATATAATCCAGCCCAATGTTTTTAATGAATGTGATGTACTACTTTCCAGCACTTGTGGAGTAGGATGTAGTTTACCTTTGGGCTTGAGCTGTTTGTATAAACTGCAAGAGATTAGATTTGCTTGAGCTCCAGAATCAAGCAATGTTGTCGATTCAACTTGATTGCTACCCACTTTGACTACAATTATTGGCTCCATTGTGTCTTCATCAAAATTCGTTAGTCGAATAGCATTTATTCGCAACGGTGATCCACATTGTTGTTGTTGTCGTAGAAGCCTTCTTTTTGCAATGCGTTCTTTTGCTTCTGCTTGTGCTTCCTCTCGTACCCTCTGTTTCTCCTTCATGCGTTGTTTTTCTTGATGTATTTGTTGAAGCATATCCTGTGTTAGTGACAAATGATACTTTTTTAATCGACACCCACTAATCCAATTTGGCATTTCTTCTCTTGCTAATGTAGCAAGCTTGACAGCTCCACTTTGTGATAAGTCACTAATCACAAAGGGTCCCATCCCTCGCTTTTTAAGTTTCTTGGCATGTTGCTTCAAGGTATAAACAAGTACATAATCACTTGTTTTGAACTCTTTCATGCGCACATGCTTGTCAAAAAACTATTTTTGTCTTCTCTTTTTAACATAGATCAAAGATATAGCTCTCAATCGAAGTTCATCTAGCTTTTCAAGATCACCAACTCTTGAAGAGAGCTCATGCCCTGTCCATTCTAAGTGTTTCGCTGCTCGTAGAGTTGGAATTAAAAACTCTATGGGTAATATAGCGTTTAGACCAAACACCATGTTGTACGGTGTTGTTCCTATTGATGTTTGGTAAGCTACCCTCTATGCCCATAGTGTTGAGTGTAATTGTTGATCCCAGTCTGTCCTTGACTCTGATACAATTTTAGTCAGAACAATGCACAGTGTTTTATTTGTGGTCTTAGCGTGTCCATTTGCTTGTGGATGATATGGAGCAGATTCTCTATGTATGACCATGAATTCCTCTAGCAGATATTCAATGACTTCATTAAGAAAATGTGTTCCTCGATCACTGACAATTTCTATTGGTAATCCGTATCGTACAAAGACATTCTCATACAAAAATTGTGCAGTAGTTCGTGCATCTGCTTTTTGTGTTGCCTTGGCTTCCACCCATTTTGTGAGATAGTCCGTAGCCACCATGATATATTGGGTATGGGTGCGATATGCAGGGGGTGAAATAGGCCCCACAAAATCAATGCCCCATTTTGCAAATGCCCTTGCTCCCGTCCTTGGCCATAGTGGCATCTCATCTCTCTTTATCGGCACCTTGGTGCGCTGACATGCGTCACAATGCTTTACAAACTCCTCAGCATCCATATGCAATGTAGGCCACCATATTCCTGTGGGGTTAAGACAATTTTTGTCGTCTTATCGCCTGAAAAATGGCCTCCACTTATGCCTCCATGTGCGTGTTCTAGAATCAACAGGTATTCACTTTCACTTGCACAGATTCTAAGTTGATTGTCCTTTTCTCGCTTATAGAGTTGATTCCCAATTAAATTAAAGTCGCGAGCCTCCAGCTCTATAGCCCTTTTCCATGCTTTTGTTATGTTTCCAAGAAATGTCCTTGTGGTTAAGAAATCAATGATATATTGACTCCATGCAGGTGCAATGTTTACCTGAAACAATGTCGAGTTATCCAGTGGTCGTTTGGCACTACATATAGTACAATTGTTAACATAAGCATGTGTGTCAGCATACATAGTTGGCCAATAAACTCCTAATTGTTTCAGTTGTTGGTGTGTTTTCATTGTTGAACAATGAAATGCACAATCTTGGACGTGTGCTTCTTCAAGATAACACTCGAATTCCTTAGGATTTATACATAATCGTAGAATTTGGTTCGAGCCTAGATGATACAGTCGTCCTGCAATCAACTGGAAGTTTTTTGTTTGTCGAATTGTTTGTTGTTTGGATCTGTCTTCCTTGTTATCAAATCTACCTCCAAAGGAAAGAAATCTAACAATATCCTGAGACCATTTGGGTATCATTTCAATATTGGAAAGATAAGCATCAGGTATGTCATCATCTACTCCTTCAAGAGCTTCCCCGTTTTGCAGTCTTGAAAGATGATCCGCCCGTAGATGAGTTTTATCCTTTTTGACCACCATTGTGAAATCAAATTCTAGCAATATAATAAACCAACGTACAATTCTCCCCGTATTGCATGGTTTATTTACCAGATACAAAAGAGCTTGATGATCTGTGAAGAACACAAATTTGTTTGCGAGCAAATAATGTCGAAATTTCTTTACAGCATAAATCATTCCTAAACCCTCTCTTTCAGTGATTGTGTAGTTCTTTTCTGCACTATTTAGCTATCGGCTTGCATAACAAACTGGGAAATCCATTGTTCCGTCTGCAGGTTGAGCCAGAATACTCCCAATTGCATATGCAGATGCATCAATGTAAACATGGAATATCTTTTCACAATCTGGTGCTTTAAGTACAGGTGCTGATACAAGGTTTTTCTTAAGCTTTTGGAATGAAGTTTCACACTCCTCAGTCCAGTCGAAACTGACTAATAAGAGATACAGAGGTTGTGCAAAGACTGCATACATATAAATGAATCTTCGATAATATCCGCAGTGTCCCATGAAGGACTGTACTTGTTTGGCATTAGTAGGCCTGGGCAAGTCTACTATGACTTTGATTTTGTCCAGGTCAATGGCAATATGTCCTAAGATGCGGCCTTGCCTAACCATAAAAATGCACTTTTTCGAGTTAAGACAGATTTGATATGTTTTGCATTTCTCAAATACCTTTTGTAAATGGTCAATATGTTCCTCTCGTAGAAGAGAGTGTACACAAAGATCATCCATATATATTTCTAAGAATATTCTTAGGTATTTTTTGAACGCATGAGTCATTAACCTTTGAAAGGTAGCTGGGGCATTGGTTAAGCCAAAAGGCATAACTCTATACGCATATATTCCCAATACTGTGGCAAAGTTTTGTGTTGATCCTCTATTGCAATTGTCAGTTGGTTATACCCTGAAAACCCATCTAAAAAGGAATAAGCCCGTTTCCCAGCCATCCTCTCAAGTACATGTTCTATGATTGGCAAGGGATAATTATCCCTTATGGTGGCTGCATTTACTTTTTTGAGGTTCACACACACTCGCAGCTTTCCGTTCTTTTTGGGGACAACCACAATGGGTGACACCCAATATGTATGTTCGATTTCATAGATGAATTCAGCATCCATCAGCTTGTCAATCTTCTCTTTGATTCGTTTAGCAAATGTGTCATTATATGTGTAAGGACGTTGTTTGCTAGGTTTGGCATCTGATTTTAACGGTATTGTATGTTGGCATATCGATGGATCAACTCCTTTGAGGTCTTTGTAGGACCATGCAAACACATCTTTATAATTCTTAAGAAGTTGTGTTAGCAGTTCTTCTTCCTCAGTCTCTAAATCAGTTGCGATATAGACCGGCTGAGGCTCTTCGCCTGGTGCAGCGAGGTCTATCCGTTTTGCATTTTCCGGCCCATCGTAAGACTTCTGGTTTATTCTTTCCCTGACTGGTGGTGTCATTATGATTTTTTTGTCCTTGATGGTGAATTTTTTATAGTGGGATGATACATTCATGTTTCCTTTTTTGGACTCCTCCTTACCATCACTTTCTCCCTCAATAGTCCATACCTCTCGTAATGACTGTTTTAGTTATTGGTATTTCTTTTTACGCTCCAATTTGGTCCACTCTGGGTCTTTTTTTTTTTCCTATTTTGACTGTTGAGTTTTTTTTATTTTGTTGCTGTTTTAGCTTTCCGTAGTTGTTTTATCTCCTCTTGCGTTCCTTCCCTTCGAACTTTTGAGAATCTCCCTGATATTTGGTCTTTTACACAATCCTCTGCTTTGACAAGCATTAGATAGTGATTTTTATCTTTTATCCTGGGCATTAGGTTCTCTCTAATTTTTTTTTCTGCTCGTTTTTTTTAATAGCGTTCCTGGCGTCTAGGGTGCTGATTGGCAAAATCATAAAACTTGATATTCGTTGTTTTCTCCCCACGCTCGCTTGAGCTGTCTGAACACTCGTTATCTGCATCGTTATTTACCTCCAGATGCTCAGAGGAGTTATAAAACTCTTCTTGTTCTAGTGGTTCTACATTCTCATCTCCTGCTGGTATAAGGCTTACCATGTAATAGGGTAGCACATCATAGCCATCCTTATCACAAAATTTTGTCGTTGGGCTATCTGTAATGGTACAGACATCCAATGTTGCTAGTATGTGTTCCCATTCCAGAGGTTCTAAGACATCTTCAGGAAAAGGTTCCGGAATATAATCCTTGTCCTCAATAGCTCTTTCTAAGACGCATTCCTCTCTTTTTAAGCTCCCACAATGAGAGGCTCCGCACATCCATAGCTCTTTTTTTTGCCCTAACCACGCTGGGAGTTCGGACCCTGCCAATGTAGCTGAATCAAACTCTTCCATTGGTGTCTAATTCACATCTTTGTAACTATGGTCTTTTAGGTGTATTTTGGTTGTAGTCTCGCCATGTCTGAGGTATATGTGGTCGTAACCCCATTTCCTAGACCATCTTTAATTGTCTCATGAATGGTCTTCCTAAGATGATCTTGTAATTGTTCTTTTTGTCGAAATCGACTATTACAAATGTATGCTCATACTCGATTCCGCACGAGGTGACAATTACTTTTCCTAAAAGTCCTAGAGGATTTTCCATGAACCCATCTGCCAGTTGCAATTTCATTCTAGTAGCTCTCAAAGCCGGTTTTCCCCATTTTTTCCAGATTTCCTTGGTGGCGATAGCGACTCCTGCTCCACTGTCAAGAATAGCTTTGGAAACTACTCCTTGGAATTCTACTGGTAGTGTGGTATTTCCATTTTCTCTCTCGCAATATTCTCCAACCTTGTTTAAAGGTACTGGCTTAGTGTTTAGTTGAGGCTTGTCCAATTCTCTGATCCCTTCTTGAATCTTCGAGGTGGGGTCTTTTACTCCAAATTTTTCTAAGCATTTACTACTGTGGTCCACATGTTTGGTCGTGACCTCAGGAGTTCGGCTAATGTGATTGTGCATGCCACAGGGGTGGACAATAACTCAATCAACCCTTGTGAATCCATCACTTTGTTAGAAGAAAGTCTTTGAGATGGGATTGCTCTCACCTCAGACTTGGCTTCATACTCCCCTAGGTAAGAGGGTAGAGTTTTTAGCGAGTCTGGTTGGTTGTGCCCCGAACTAATTGATCCCTGGTCTCCCCCTTGTGAATGCATATCAAAGTTCATTTGTGATTTTGCCTCAAATTCTTCAATAGGAGGTAAGATCTCATTTTTCTCTTTTCTTGCGCTATTCATTTGGTAGCTCACCTTGTTAGCTTCGTTGGCATCACGGATTTGCTTCCACGGGTCATCTAGACCGTTACAATCCTTACCCATTTGTACCAATGTTCTAAGCTGAAAACCATCAATTGTCTCATCTGTTGTATTTGGCACTATGATAGGTTCTCTCCTAGACTCAGAGGCAGTCATGAGTCTCTCCTTCGTGTCTACTTTTTTCTCTAAAGTTGGTTTGTTAGGGGTTGGAGCTGGTACCTCGTGCCAACTAGCAGGTTTACGAAGCTGGTTTTCTATCAAGGATTGGGCTGTTTCAATCATCTTTTGACACATTTTCAACCTTTGTTTTTCTATTTCGGCATATGGATAAGTCATCCATATTTGCTCTTGGGTTTGGTTGTTTTTGAGTCTAGCTTCGTAAGCTTTTAAAAGTGCATCTAACTGCTCATTTACCTTTTCTGCCAACACTGATCCTGCACTTTTGGGTTCTACTATTTTCTTGGGTACTATGGTTGCCGCAGTGTGTGAGCTTAGACTAGCTAGATCCTCTAACCGCTCTAATCTATCCTTCGTTTGCTCTCGTTCTCTCTGGCTTTCATACACGCCTTTTTAGCTTTCCACGTGCTTCTCTGATTTTTCCTTTCTGAACTTGTGGCATCGGCTTTTGGCTCTTCAATTATGGGTGCATTCGTCATTATTTGAGCTTGGGCTCATGTCACTGCCTAAATAGGTATTATTGTCTTGTTTTCTGACCCTCTACTGGAAGGCACTGCTTCCAACATGTTCAAGGTAGTTTTTGCTCCTTTGCTCGGGTTCTTAGGGCAATCAAGAATCAAATGAGTAATTCCACACTCGGTGAAATATGCATTGACCCTAATGATTTCATCATGAGGACGGTCTCTTAGCCAATGGTCTCCACCACACTTGTAGCAGGGTCCCTTAGGCTGTTGAGGTGGTCCTTGAGCTCCTCTTTGTTGGTATGCATGTCTCTGTCCACCCATGCCTCCGTTGGCTATGAACAACAATGTTCGTTCATCCAAGCTATATCTTCCTTCTACTGCTGCCTGTGCAGTTGTTGGTGGTCGTGCACTTTCCATCATGCTCCATGGTTCTGGCGTTGGGGGTTCTTCCGGTGGATAATAGATAGGATTTGCAGCATATCCATTGGGATCTTTGTAATATACATGCATAGGCACCAAAACCTTCTCTTCTGGTTTGGTTACGGTTGGTGTGTATCTTATGACAACTGGTCATAATCCTGGTAGGGGTGGTTGCTGCCCCAACACTGATTGTGGTCTTTCTACACCTATAGGTCCTGGTAGGTTGCTCGCTTGATACCTAGGTATCGGTGGAAGTTCCAAGTAGCAGTATCCTCCTCTAGGGTCAGTCCAAACCCTGCAAATTGGGTAGGGAAGTCTAACACCTCTTCATCTCTAATTACATGCACAAAGGTTGCTACATGATCTCTAGGATCTCTGTTTCTCGTGTATTTCTTGTTTACCCATTTTTGCACCTGGGAAGGTCTAATTCTACGATGGTCTACAAATCTCATCATTGGTTCTCCTTGTCCTACTCGATATACCTCCTTTGGCCTACGGTAGTGGGCGGGTTTCTCTCCTAGTGGTGCTCCTAAACCATAATTTCTGACGGTTTTTGCAAGAGATGGTTCATCTCTTCGAACTCGTTCTATGGGTTGTCTTCCACGCTCTATTGACCCTTGAGTTTTTGGCTTACTCTCGCCTTGATACCGTGAATAGAGTGGTGGTTCTTGTAAATCCCTTAGTCCTCGTGCGGCTGGATAACCATCTCGGTTTTGGTCTTGTTCTAATGTTGCACTCTGTCGAAGCCATGCCTGCAATGATGGTTGAGTTACCGGTTGGTTTTGGTAGTTGAACGTCTGTTGTTGGGTAGAATGTGAGGTCACGTCGTACTCTTCTGAAAATGGATTTGTCGATTAGCTAGGGGTGTAGGTGACCCTTGGCACTTCTTTGGGGGCATATGTTGATGCTTCTGGAACTGTTGCCTTTTCTACCTCCTCTGGGAGAATACGTTTGTATTCTCACCCGTACCTATCAACAAAAATGATATCCTTCCCCATAGCAATTTCATAAGAGAATAAGTAAAGAACCTTGTCTTTGCTTAATTCATTTGGGTAGGGTTCTTTGCATCGAAAGTAAAAGACTACTCCCTCGCTCTCATGCTTGTAAATTCCCACATTCTCATTATAGGTTGAGACCCTGGTTGTTTTCTTATCATACATAAAAAGAGCTCCGGGTCGATCAATGTTTGGAGGCGGTTCTTGATTCTCTGAAACCATTTTTTCTTTTGCCACGTTATCTCCATATTTGTTGTAATCCTTAGGGTTACTAACTATCAGATAGTGGTTCCCCTTCTCGTCTCGGAATCTATCTCCATCATCATAGACTTGAATTATCTCAAGTCTCTGAGCAGGTCTTTCTTCTATACAAATACACTTGCGTCCTCGATAGTCAGAATAAACTAGGGCTCCCCTTGAGTTTGTTCCTTCTAAGAAGATTATAGTGAACTTGGGATCATTCATAGGATTTTGGGAGGTGCTTCCTCCTAGCATTGGTCCTTCATCGGAGAAACCTCCTGGCTGTTGACTACCCATCATGAAGAAGGACTTATTGGATGAAGTGTCAGTATCACTACCCTCCTCAATGATCGGTGCTAATGGATCTAGCCTTGCCTGAGTTACACTCTTCTCGGTGGACACTAAGCTACCCTGATCACCTGCCACCTTTTGATCTCTAAGAATGTGTCTTCCTGATCTTAAATTCATCAAACTTAGCAATGCAATTTAACACAAATCCAACCACTCACCTGGCAAAGGATCAGTTTCCGCACAACTTCTTGCTTTGCCGCTGAATATACCTATAGACAATCATTTAATTTTGGCCAATTGAATCAAAGCATTTAACCGCTAGAGGTGGTCTTAGTAATGATTGGTATAACTGGAGGGTTAACCTCAACCACTACTGTATTTTATACACTTCGGATGTTCTTGATTAGGTCTGCTAATCTGGAACTGTACTTCCCTCGAATGTTGGTCAATTTACATGGAAAGTCTTAATTCCGTCTTTGCTCCGTCAAAAGGTCAAACAAGGTCCAATTTCACTTCTGAAATAAGTTCTGGAACTCTTAAGTCAACTGGAACATCAATATGTCTCCTCAGTCAGCTTTTCTCTTCACTAAGCCCCTGTAGACATCCTACACGTAGGATGTCTACTTGCTCTGTTTTGCCTGGAGTTTGCACTATAGATTCCCCTTGATGTGCTGAGTCCACAACTATTTTTACTTTTTGATTTGGACACCTACAAGCTGGTCAATTGATCAGAAATATGTTCCAACAGTCTGATGTTGGTCTGACCAGTCAAATCAACTCCAATTTGGACCAAAATTGACTAGGAGGCTTGCCTCTACTATGCCTACAATCAGTTTCTGGCTTCAATTTCATGCATTAGACATTCTACGCGTAGCATGTTTAACTGCTCAAATTGGATTCAAATGCAAAGCTTATCACTTTGGTATGCTCAAAATTAGGTTTAGAGTGCTAAATCACATAGAACACATCCTACGCGTAGGATGTCTATATGGCATGTTTGACCCCAAACTTGAGCCACAGCTTCCCCTTGATGTCAGCAACCCAATGCTATGCTTAGATTTTAGTTTGGATTTCAAAACACCCCAATTTTAGCTATTCTAGCCCTTTTTAGTCAAAAATGCTAAAGTCTGTTTAAAACCCAATTTTCTTACCCAATTGAGATGAAACCTTTCTCAGACACTCAACAAATCATGCAGATCATGCTCATGTAGCCATCCTATGGTTTTGGTCTTAAAATAATGCCTTGGCACAATTTGGGTAGGATGTCTGGCAATTTCCTTTCTACTTGGCCTTATCGTGTCAAGATATGGTCAAACTTCCACTTTCTGAACACACTGGTCAAAACCTACCTTTTGAACACACTAGTCAACTCAGAATTTCAAAATTTCCACCATATCACCCTATACACATCCTACATGTAGGATGTCTCCTGGCTTAAAATTTAATTTTTTCCTGACAGAAGTACTCCTGATGCTCTCCAACTCTATCAGAAACACTCACAGAAACTTTTGAACTTCACTTCAGCTTCTAAACACTCTTTTTCGTCTTTTACAACCTTGTGATGATCCTAACAGCAATAATAACATGCATGAAGTGCTCCATATCATAAATCATGATGTCCTACTTAACCTACTCCTACTCATCATGTGAAATGGTGATACTGGTGTCTCAGTTGCTTCCTGGCCTCTCCGGACTCTCAAGCTCTCCTTTCACCGCCTCTACCACTCCAACTTCTACACCACAACTCAAGTAATACCTAAAACTATTTTAGTCTACCTAAGTCAAAGGATCTAGGCCAGACACTCGCTCCCTAGACTCCTCCTAAGACCTAGAGAGTCCCCCACCCTCTGATCCTATCTAAATGTAAAACGAGACTATGGCAAGCTAGAGAATCCCTATCCTCAAGGACTAGCCTCGGTCACCTACCTAGGGTTTTCGTCCCCGGCAGCGGCGCCAATGTTGGCGGATACGCCACGACGGACGTCAGCACAGCGAGAACTCACCTAACAAGATTTGTCAGCTAATGACGAAGCTCGACCCGCAGGCGCGTGGAAGCAAGCATAGGGTATCAACCTACACTCGACCGACTCTCGACTAATTCCTACAGAGGTCTCTACCCAATGTCTAAGTTACAGCCTTCTGGAGTGCATAAGAAGAGATTTCCTACAACGCTTTCAAGATCCAAATACCCATCAAACGTTCTCGAAATGCCACAAAACTTGAAGGAGACCCTATTAACACCAATAGGTCGCTCTCCCTAAGGTCCATGAACCAAAATCCCAACCCTAAACACCTAGTGCAAAATCACGTAGGATGTCTGGTCGAAATTTGCAGGTCGTCGTTTCCAAAAACTAAAGTGCCTAATGTGTAGCTCTACTCAATGCGAACGCGTGGATATGCTAAAATGCAAAAACGGATAACGTATACTCACCGAATCACCAGATGTAGCTCGTGGGTTGAGTTTTGCAAAACCAGACCGTACACCTGCAATGTAGATATTGGTGCGTAGCTCTCGTCGAGGGCAACACGCTGCACTTCTCCACACTCGATTCTGACCATCGGTGCGCACGTAGTGTCAAGATGAAACTCTTACTCTCTCTCGTACACAGTACGCTCACTCACACAAACACAACTTTTTAAAAATGACAAAGGTTTTCTCATTAAGATCAAAAGTGGTATAAATACCTTACAATCTCAAACCCTAATGTTCCAATTTAACAATCTACTCAATTTAAATGTCAAAAATGGGATACAATCTGGAAGCTTCTGCAAGCCCCACTATTTACAAAGGTGAAATGTCGATTTTTCTCAATTAAAGAATAATTACAAAAAATAATATTCCGCCGAGCAATCATTCTCTGTTGGGTGTGTCCAGCTACTAACAGCAATGCACCTATCATAGAGGTAGATGTCCACCAGAGCCTACAATTGAAGATATTGTTGATGCACATGACCACGAGAGTGACGACATTATGATTGAGCCATTAGAGACCGAGATACTTGCAAATACGATAGAGATAGAGGCTACCATTGAGATAGATGCTCATGGACATCCACAATTAGATTCAGTAATGATTGAGCATTTAGATTCCCCATGTGAGACAAGGACATATGAGGTACATATGACCATGACTGTCACCACCCCCCTAGAGTAGAGGTCACTCTCGAGGATTGAGAGACCACATTTCCTAGTGTGACTCCTACCATGACACTTGAGACACCTCGAGATTAGGTAGAGCCTACCTTAGAGGATGTTCACAAGAGTAGCACTACCTATGAGCAACCTAGGACATATCTGGCCTATAGCTCATCATAGAGAGATTATTGTAGGGCCACTAGACACGTTTATGTGCCTCACATGATGACACGGACTAGACCATTAGCTAGTGATGATACACTTGTTTGGATTAGAGCAAATGTACACATGATGGTTTATCCCAGGGCTGGCTCACATCTAGATAGTCACTAGAGGAACATGGATTTTATAGAGGATATAGATAGATTTGGGTTCCTAGACCACAGAACATAGCACATCCTCATAGATCTCCTATAGTTTCTTTGATCACACCTATGCTACAGAGATATTTCACGGCCTATAGAGAGGCCTACCCCACGACGATTGCCAACACGAGCTAGACATTCATGACCACAGGTGAGGAACGCTCAACCTACATTGTATGAGATACTACGGACATTGAAGATTTGGCTACCAAAGAGCCGACCACTAATCACACCAGAGGTTGACATGAGTCATAGCTCACTTGAGATTGCCATTGACCATGTTATTGACTTAGAGATAGGTAAGAGTCAGCCATTGAGGGATCTTGATCCACATAGTTCATTGAGCCCAGAGTCACAGTTTGATGTCATCCCTCAACCCATTATTTAGGCTACGTATTATACCATCCATATGGAGCTAAGTGCTAGCCAATCGATGACCATTAGACAGAGAGCTAGGAGATTATAGGTTTTATTGTTTGGAGAGAGTTCTCTTATCCCTCAAGTTGCATTAGACCCTTGTGCAGCTTGACTATGGTGCACTGGACATATGCACGTATAGTAGATCCATTGGGTTTTTTTCCCTCTAGGTATTCAGGTTTGAACCTTTGTATAGGATTCTTTTTATTTGCATTTAGGTAATAACTCAGGGGGTTCACTATGTGTAAAACTACCATATCATGTGCGTTCAAGACACATTTGTAAAACCCCTTATCTGTTAATTTTGTTAGGAATATAATGTAACCTTTTCTTTTAAATCTGTAATTTTTCTTCAAATTTGAAAAAATAATTCCCTTCTGTATATATATTTGTGTAAGTTTCAAAAACTTTAAATACCCTTTTGTTGAACTCACGTGATAAATTACATTTTTATTAGGTGACCTCTTCGGGGGTAATAAAACTTTCAGTTCTATGTTGACACACCTTTCTAGGTGGTAGTGTTTTGTTTATGTTTTTGTAGCATAGATGGGCTAGCATGGACTTGAGCTCTCACACAGCATGGATAGATTGAGCCTCAGCATCACATATTTTCTTCTAGACCTCTCGAGAGACACATCCCATACCTCCAAGTGTAGTACTTTCCATGATTCATGTTGAAGGATATTTATATTTGCTAATTGTGATTTTTCATGGTTTGATTGAGTGCATTTGGTTATATTATGTTATCTACCATTATAGATGTATAAATTTGTCTTTGCTTTACTTATTTGACCTAAAGTGACGAGACTTGAGGTTAGGAGGCTGTGACTTTAGGTTAGCTCATTTACTTGATCGCTAGTACTAGTTAATAAAATAATTTGAATGTTTGAGACCTTAAGAGTGTTCCAAGCATAGAGAGGCTTTCTCATTTAAACACCAAAGAACACTAGTAAGGATACAAAAGAAATGGAAGAAAAAAAACAAAAGTGCTACAAATATAAAGTCTTAAGAGTAATCTTGGCTTGATCTTGGTACTTCACTCACATATATATTGCCTATGGTACTAGAGCCCTAGAGGTTGCCAGTATGGGCGTTTTTTTTTGAGAAGCAAAAAGCCCAGGGAATACAAAATAAGCACACTGTGTGCCTTGACTTTGAATCAATGTGAAAAAAAAAAAAGGAAAGCAAGAAAAATAACATAAAAGACTTCCATTGAGCTTCAAGAGAAAAATTCAAGCTTTTGTTTGGAGTTGTGAAAGTTAGTTAGCCAATCAAATCCAAAGACACAATTAGTGAATCTTGCATTTATATAATCTTCCTAACTTAGCTAGTTCTATAGTGAGTGTTTTAACGATTTCACAGCTAGGCTTAGCTAATCATGCCATTATAGCATTAATTAGTAGCATTATTTGTGTGTGGAAGAAGGTATCGGCGAGAGATTTTCAATGACTATCTGCTTGCCCCAATCGATCTCGCACGGGTAACTAATTGGCAAATTAAATTGCAAGAGTGGTGCATTTTTCTCTGTGGTTTCTGCAGTTCAAGACTTATGTGTGTGTGTGGCCCTTTTGCATCTTTAAAGCACACTATCCTTTTTCACAACACCACTATTTTGTGGGCCCTTCAAGGTGAGAACCCCCCAAATAGGGACAAGAAAGTCAAGTTGAGGGCGTCACACAATAGGAGACCGCCCATTGGCGGATTTGAAAAAAAAAAGGCGTAATTTGTCTTGTTGCAGCTTTCTCAACGCCCTGGTGAATCCCGCCATAGCTCCATAAGCTCCTAGGCTTCTTCTTCTACTCCGCTACTAACCCATATGCGCTCCTCATTGTCGTAATCACTTGCTTCAAAACAGCACCCCATCATCGCCACTTGCTCAAGTCCTGAATTAGGCCTCGCCCTCTGCTTCGACTACTTTGCACTCAGACCCAAAATCTTGAAATCCCCTGTTTGAATCAACAATAAGCCAACTACCGAGAACTGACTCATCGACAGTTGAACACTCGTCCCCTCTGAGAGTATCATCTGCACCTATGCCGCCGTCACAATTTGGTCTCTACAGCTGAAGCTCGTGACCTCCATGCTCAACACAGTTGGTTGTCGGTGCTCTTTAATTTTCAGCTGTTTCAGTCCTGCCAAAGCCATCGAAACCCGTGATAAACCCGCCTCGTCATCACCAGCGAGAGCCTCACAATCCGCCCTGCAACCCTAACCCCGAACTTCAAATTTCATGCCCAAATCTCCCCAACCAGCTTCGGGCCCCCGCTCGGTTGCCCTACAGCATTCATCACTTGAGCTCATCGGCACCAATCAGCCAGCCCACTCCTTGCCATTGAAATTTGCACTCATAGTTTTTGGCGACTCTGTTCATCTTCAAAGTAGCCCTGCTATCCATTGGCTCTGCATTGAATCTAACATCTTCACGTCCTCAACACAAGCGTGTTTCCTGCATCAAACTGCCCGGCTGTGCTCTGTGACAATCCGCTGATTTGTTGCCCAACAAGCATTTTTCCTACTAAGCCCCTGTTTCCACAGAGCTTCCGTGTCGGCATCTTGGCCCCATTCCTAAAAGGCCTCAATCTAGCTTCATAACCCACAGCAAGGAGCTCTCAAAACTCGACTACATGTGGGCAACCTCCAACTCCATCTCAGCCTTGTCCCACGATCTTCAAGCTCCTCCAAAGCTACAAGCCCATGGCACACTAGAGGTACTACACGCTATGCATGAAATATTTGTGTACACAAGCACCAAGCACAACCATGGTTCCAGACACTGCGTGCATATTATGTGTATGGTAAGACCGCTCATGAGCACGCACAGAAGCATCACATTTGACATTGACACAGATGAAGTCAGGACATCAAGATGGAAGACATATATTGGCAGACATTCTCCAACATATTCCAAATAATTTAAAATCCTTGTGCACATCATAAATAATGGGATTTTTCCCACGTGGTTTTTCCCTTGTGTACATATATGTGCATTTATGTTCCTTTCCTATTACAACAACAACCTATGCCAAAAAATTGAAAACAGCAGCATCACAATGTGATAGAACAACAATGACATATTGGCTACCACAACAACTGGCGAACAGAACAAAGTAAAACAACTTTTACAAATTTGTGCGAGGGAGAAAATCCTCCTACAAACAACAAACAACATGTGGTTCAGCATTCTCTCTTGTGTACCTTACCCTCTATTTGTGCCAGGGGAGGCTTGTGAGTGCCTACACCCTGATGTTTTGTGTGCCTATACCCTTTGTGTCTATGGGAGGCAGATTTGTGTCCAAGGGGAGGCTTGTGAATTGTGTGCCTCACCCTAGTGTGTTTTGAGGGGATGATTGTTGGGATGCGAGGTTTTGTTGCATCTGTTATGTGAACAGTCTCTTCCACCTAGAAAAACCTTATGTGTCAAGCCATGTGAAAAGCCTCTTGCAACCTTTGTAAAGAGAAAGCCACTTGTATTGTGCATTGGCAACCACCTTTTGTGCTAATGTGTCAAAAGGTTGCCTATTTGTAAAAGCCTATATAGAGGCAGGTTTTGCTGAATAATATTAAGCTTTATCATTTTGCAAGTATACTCTATATTGTATTGTGTAATAGTTTCTCTCTCAAGCTCTATACTAACCTCTCCAAGCATGCTTATGCCATGAATGGTACACTAACCTATCCACCTTAACCCTACAATCACATCATCCAATCAATCAATAATCAATATGTCACTCAATTTTGAACTGTTTTGAATCGTGTTTTTTTTTTTAAAAAAACCTCAAATTTTGTCTAAGTAGTGGTCTAATTTAAAAAAATCACTTTGGTCCACCAATCATAATCAAATTAGCATTTGCAATGTCTCATTTTCACATTTATACAATCATTCAAATCAATTTGAAAGTGTGTAATTATGCACAATTAACACGCTTACAAGCTTACACACACATAATTTTATCGCAATTCCAACGACATAACGATACAATTTGCAAACTTAAAACCATTCACCATGATCAATTTGATCATCATAAATATTTGATCACTTCAAATTAATTGGCATCAACATTACCACACAATTGCACTAATTTTGTGCAACTTGCCTACACATAGGCGCATACCAATACACACTAAATTGAATCAATTTTGTTGTGTTTAATTTTCAATTAAAACATGCACCTAAATTAGCAATTGAGTGGGTTAGTGCACTCACATTTACGTCAAGAATCGCATCAAATTCCCACTCCAAGTGACGAGTCCACCGATGTGTGTGTGTGTGTGTGTGTGTGTGTGTGTGTGTGTGTGTGTGTACTTCCAAAACCTCTTTGACCTACACACACCAACACAAAATCTTATGTGTAGCTTCCAATTCAATAAAATTAAATGCATAAGACTAATGAGCACACATCCAATTAAAGATTTATCAATGTGTAGCACTAAACGTACATCCAACTAGTGAGTAATTAGAGGGGATAATTAGTGAAAATACCTTGATTACACACTAAAAATCACTCAAATCTACATGTAATTTTTTCAATTTTGTTTCAAAAGAATGATTATCAAGCCTCTAATTAGGCATACACACATGTAAAACGCTCCAATTGTTAGCGGATTAGTAGAAAAGTAGTGATTAATTAATGAAAAATTGAGAGCTTTTACACATTAACGCTCAATTTTCTTTAAAAAATCTCGTCTAGCTTAGGCTACCGTCCCCAATAATGGCGCCAAATGTTAGCCCCCTTTGTAGCATAGCTCCGACGGATCGACAAAATTATCAATCCGAGGATGGTAGCAACCCGGCTAGGGCATAGAAGCATCGATGACACATGGGTGAGTGTGTGAGAGTAATCAGATAGAAATGAGTGGGGAAATCATGAGAGATCATTTAGATTAGAGAGGAGAGAGAACTAATGAAAGGCATTAGTGTTGTGCACACACTAAACCTTATGCAAATCAGACAATTCTCTTCGTTGTATTATCTACTAATCCTTGTAGGCACATTCTAATCACAAGCTCACCCAAGCTCACGGGGTTACGATTAGGCCAATGCATGCACGAATCCTAATCTACACACTAATCTAATCTACACAATAATCTAATCATGCACACAATACCGTAACTAGACACACAATAGACAGCCAAGAATCAGAGAGCAATTAGTCCTTAAGACATCTCTTTTCAATGCAAAGCATCACAAAATCTCCCTCATTAAACTCCATGGGTTTTCTCTTTTTATTTGCGTGTTGTGATGCTTTGTGAAGTTCTTGTTTTACTTGCTTCAAACTTTGATTGTGTTGTCAAGCGATTTCATCAACATGTGGTACTTCATGAGAAATGTGAGACAAAGGAGTGGGCAATGAGTACCCATATACAATTTGAAATGGTAATTTTCTTGCGGATGAATGAGAAGTATTGTTGTATGCAAACTGAAGCAAGTTGATATATGTGTTCCAAGTTCTTGGTCTCTCATGAGTGTATGTTCATAAAAGATCTAGAATGGTGCTATTGGTTGCTTCTATTTATTCATTAGATTTTGAATGAAATGTAGAAGTGAAGTCTATTTGAGTGCCCAAATTTGTAAAAAGTGTTACCCAAAAATCATTGCAAAAATGTTTATTTTGATTAGATATGATAGATTTAGGCAACAAAAATATGCTTATGAATGTTGAGATAGGCATGGGAAACTATCCTACACCTAAGTCCTAATTTGATGTGACACCTAGTGTATGTATGTGTGTAAATAATTTAGAAGAAACCTAGAGAAGAAAGTTGGCAGTGCACCTAGTGCCAAGCTTTATCTATATATATGCCTTTTTGGGATTTTGTATATACTGGGCCCACTAGAGAGAATGCAATGCAATGTAACCTTATGCTGTGTAATATAATGCTAGTATTTTGAAGTATTGGACGCGCACTTTCACTTTAGAAAGCTCACTGTGTACCAATGGAAGTCTTCACCTTCAAACCCCCTTGAGTTCTCTCACCCCCATCATACCCATCAACTGGTATTAGAGCCAGCTTGCATCATAATTAGCTTAGCAATTCCACACACGATCCATAGAATACCCACTTGTCCACTTTTGATCAAACACACAATTGATTTGAAGTCGATTAAGGCTACTAATCAAACCTTTTAATCGCACAAACTCGACTAATCCGGTGCAAATTGAATCAATTGAAGATTACTAATCTTATTCTCAAGCTTGGGTGTACCATCTCCTTGCATCAGATCAGCCACAGCTGAAAATCAGCCTTTTTCGTGAGAATCGACGGCTTCTATTGGCTTCAAGCTTTCCTCCTGCCTGCAAGCTCGCGACGATCGGCCTCCACGGATGTTTCTACAGCTGCTGGGTGACCCCTCTTGCAATACCTGATCGCGGAATAGCTTCAAAATTAGCCCATCTTGTTTTGGACGGCAACTGCTTGTCTCAGCAACTCTCAGGTCTCGTTTTCAATGTACATAACGTTTTTTTTATAAATTGTAGTAGCCTTTTGAGCCTTTGACTGGCTAGTGGAACTTCACATCAACATATTGCACAGCTCCAATAATTTGCACAACTCTTATTATAATCCTTTTTGTTGATTAAAAACCTCAAGTTTATGCACACTCAAAGTGGCAGAGCCAAGCTCAACATCGACAACACGCTCAACTTCGTCACCAAGCTCGACATTGTCAATATTTTATGGTCTATTTATATTCGATCAAGCTTTTGAATTGTTCAAACTTCAAAGCGTACTTCTCCAAGGCACACGCAACTTCCACACACGTAATTTAATCGCCACTTGTGAAGAGGGTCTTCACGCACGTGAAGAGTGACTTCACAATTTTGTCTTTCGAGCATTGTATATAAGGCAAAACACTGCCATAGAGAGAGTCTCTCTAATGGTAAGACCAAGTCCCTTCAAGTGTACAACCGCTTTGCACCATGGGAGAAAAAGGAATTGAAAAATTTAATGGGGACGGCCTTCATACATGGCAGACAAAGCTACGTGGATACCTCATGGAAAAGCAATTATGGTATGTTGTAAAATCGAGAGTAAGCAAACCATCCACTTCTGTTGAAGGCACTTTCACTAGGGCCCAAATCACACAAGCACAAGCTAAAGATGAACAAGCTCTACGCATAATTATCACATAATTCCACGATAATTATGTGCACTTCACAGATAACTACACCACTGCAATCCAAGCATGGGATATTTTGGAACATAATTTTGGTGCTAAGCAAAAGCAGAGTAAGATTATCTTAAAGAAAAAACTTTACAAACTTACTATGCTTCAAGGGGAGCATGTTTCAAGCCTCATTTAATAGACTAGTGAGCATAATCACGCAACTCACTTACATTCAGTGCCAAGTCTCGGAAGAAGACCAAGTCACTATGCTCTTGAGTGCTCTACCTGAAAGTTTTGACAACATAGTCACAATCTTAGAGCAAAAGGAACCCGTACCTTCCCTACAATATGTCACAAGGGCAATCGATGAAGAAGAAAAGAAATAAAAGAAGAAATATTATAAATCCGAATCAGTGAAAGGAGCTTACCTGGCATTGTCATCATCCAAGGTGTCATCATCTAGAATGAAAAATAAGAAGTGCTACAACCGTGGCAAGCTTGGACACTTCTTCAAGGACTGCTACAAAAATAAATATTGTAGCAACTGCGGTGTCAAAGGGCATCCATCGTCAAAGTGTCATGCCAACGGCAGTAGCAATAGAGTAACAACAAAGGTAAAGGCAAAATCAACATTGCAGAGGACGCGGACGAAGAGGAAGAAAAAGAGGAGAGTTGTCTCCATGTCTGTTCCTCATTCAATCCTTATTTTGGATACACTTGTGTTTTGTAGAGATATGGGTGATCCTTAGTCTAATCATGAGTCAGTCTGTGTGACACCATATCGTGTAGAGGCCACCAAATTGTAGTCTGCGTGAATATGAGTCTATGTGACCTATATTACCTGTGAGGCAATGTCTGTATGACAATGTCTATGTGATAGTGAATCTCTAACAAGATCTCAGTGGTCCATGCCTTAGGGGAGGATTGTTTAGATAGGCATGGATAACAATCCTACACCTAAGTCATAATTTGATGTGACAACTAGTGTATGTATGTGCATAAATACTTTAGAAGATACCTGGAGAAGAAAGCTGGCCATGCACCTAATCCAAGCGTTATCTATATATATGCCTTTTTGGGATTTTGTATATACCCCACTAGAGAGAATGTAATGCAATGTAACCTTATGTTGTGTAATAGAATGCTAGTATTTTGAAGTATTGGACATGCACTTCCACTCTAGAAAGCTCACTGTGTACCAATGGAAGTCTTCACCTTCAAACCCCCTTGAGTTCTCTCACCCACAACATACCCATCAACGAAACTATAGAGCCATTTGCTTAGCTGAGAGGGTCTTCTCACTAGGTAGAAAATAAGTTTGTTTGCTAAATCTATCTATGATGGTCCAAATCATATCGTTTTGTGTGTGAGTGAGTGGCAATCCAGTAATAAAGTCCATAGAAATGTGTTGCCAAGGAGAGTAAGGAATAGGTAAATGCATGAATATATTGCTTACCATGATGACGCTTAATGTGTTAACCAAAACATTGTGCAACATATGTAACAACATCTTTTCAAAGGGAGGGTCAATAGAATTGAGATTCTACTATGTAAATAATTATGGCAATCCCACGGTGGCCTATATAAGGTGGTCCATGCCACTTTTAAGGAAACGTTGACTAAATGCAATGGTTACACACAATCACTTTTCAAAGAATAAATACCCATTTTGAAAAGAGTATTGTGCGTGAAAAAAAGATGTATGGCTACAAATGTAAGCATAAATGTTAGCAAAGTCAGTGATTATTAGCAATTTCAACTTCATATTCTCAAGGAAATTGTTTCAACTCATCCTTTCTGAGACCAAATGCTACGTAGTAGCTCATTCTACAATTGCTAATCAATGCTCCTCCTATGGAAGTAAGTGCTTTCCCTTGTGACACAAATCCCCATAAGAGTTTTGGAGATATTTGAAGTGACAATAATTACTTTGAACTTGAAAGACACCAAGCCAAGGTACAGGTGAGTAACACCCCTAAGGTTATGGGGATGTAGGCTATTGTGGCTTTTTCTTGCGTATTGTCATTCAACTGCTTATTGCGGCTCGTAGCCTAGTTATACCCAGGTACGAGGGCTTCGTCGGGAACTTCAATGATCCAACCAAATCCAAATGTGTATAATGGTCTTTTTCATTCTTTCTAAAAACCAAAGTATCATTAAAAAACCACAGCACAATCTTGATTATTCAAAAAGATGCAATTCATCATGCATGAAAAAGTAGCAAGTGCATTTGTTAAACCAAAAGGCATTACAAAGAATTCATAATGACCAAATTGTGTTCAAAATGTACTTTTATAAACATCACTTGATGATATACAGATTTAAGATCTATCTTACAAAAAATGGATGCACCATGTAAACTTATCAAGCAAGTCATCAATACAAGGAATAGAAAAACGATTCTTTATCGTGATTTTATTAAGTGCTCTATAGTTAATGCACAAACATTAAGTATCATTTTTATTTTTGACTAAGAAAATTGATGTACCAAAAGGTAAATTACTCGGTTTAATTAAACCAAGATTTAGTAATTCCTCAATTTGATATTGAAATTTCTCTTTGTTCAATTTGATTTTGACAATATGGTACTAAAGGGGGTGTAGTACATGTAATCAACTCTATTGTGTGGTCTTCCACTCTAGAAGGAGGTAATCTTGAAGGTAGATCTTCAACACAATTTTTTCAATATTTTATCAAAAATTTCTCTTGAGGAGGATACGATTGACTATGTAGCTAAGAAGTAAGAGTACCTAAGTGATCTTGGTAGTCTGTAGTACTTTGAGATTCTTGATCGTTATCTTCAAAAGTTTTGGCAATGTTGACATCTATCTCCATGTTGTGCACTTGATGATCATTATCATCTTCAATCCCCTCAACAAAGTGTGAGGAAGGTGTGGACTTCCTTTTTCAAGACACTTGTTAGCTGTATGTTTCATCTTGTGACAAGTGTAGCAAACAACAGTCTTCATATAAAGTTTTTCATTATTCTTGTTGCAGTTATTGTTGTTGCTATCACTATGTGGAGCCTTATTCTGTGACTTCAAGAAAGAAAAAGATGAAAGCTTAAAAGCATTACTTGAACCATTTTTATTTACCTTCCTTTGTCCGAAACCATTTTGATTAGGATTGCTTGATTGTAGTTGATATTGATTGTAATGTTGCATGCATTGTTGTCCATAGGTGTTGTTGGTCCTTGATTGAAGAATAGTAGAAACTGTACGTTGTGATGGTGAAAAAGAAGAATAACTCTTTTTGATTGGTGGCCCCTTTGGAGTAGGATCTTTACCTTTTGTAACTTCAATATCATGAGCTAAAGAAATATCCATTTCCAATGTATGTGATCAAATTTGTTGATCTCATCACACAAAGTATAGTCCAAGCTAGTAATATATTTTCATTTGAAAGTAGAGCGAAAAAAAATTTCTACATATTGAAGAGCTAGAATTTGTCAAAATCTGTTTGTGTAATGTGTGATAGTTTTCCATGTCCTAAATTAAAGAGTATCTCATGCATTTCTAGCTTTTTCTTTGTATTGAGAAGGGAAAAAGTACTTCATTACCATTCTATGAAATTTCTTTCAAGTTCATGGTGGTTTCTATGTCATTTAAGAGTCACATTCCACCAAAGAGAAGCACATTCTATCATTTGATTTGTTGCACGCTTGATTTTGTCTTGTTCATTGAACTTTTTTCCTTGAAATTAGTCATCCAAGGATGATAACCAAGAGATAAACATATATACATCCTTTCTTCCATCGTGCTTCATAAAAACACATACTTTTTTTTAGAGATTTTTTTTTTGCTTGAGCATCCAAAGTATGATTAATCACTTTGATAAGCCGGTTGTCTTCGTTATCATCTTCATAGTTTCACTTGTGGAAAATCTACTTTTGTACTTCTCAAGCTTTTGCCAAAGGAGATTAAGTGCTATGTTTCTTTTCAAGCTCTTCAAAAAGACCATCAATCTTTTGATCCATAACCAGAGAATCTTGGGTGGTCATAGATGGCTAACTCAAGCAAAAGAAAAGTAAAAATATAGATATAAATCTAAACTATACATGCAAAAGTTAAATTGCAAAAAAAGAAAAAAATTAAGAAAATAAAAAAGATGATATATATGTAAGTTGAACGAGCTAGAAAAATTCCAAGAAGACCTTCAATGAATTGCTTCAAATATGCAAGCTTTTAAACAATCCAAAATGGTGGATAGAAGTAGTTGAGGGAGCTCTTCTTAGTTTGTTGATGTAGGCACTTCAATAGATTTTAAGGTTGATTTTCAACACTTTGTGATTGTCCTTTGAGAATGTAAGCGATGCATGAATTGCCTTTGTTGCTTTTATTAAATTGCTTACATCGTTTTCTTTGAAGTAAGTTACTCATAGTTGTGATTGAAACTTTTGAGATGAGAAAGCTTGTATTCTTGTATCTTTAATAAAGAGAGAGCCTCCCAAAATCAATCTTCTTCAGAGTCTTCATGCCAAAATTTATACGATTTACTCACAGAAAGCACTTTTCTTTGCTTCTACACACTGTCTAGAGCATTTTCTAATTTTTGATACCATTGTTGGCTTCATGATATCATCCCAACACTTTAACCATAACTTTGAATCACTAAATCAAAAAAAAATCAGCAAAATAATTGATTGAATAATCATAATACACAAAGAGAACAACATAAAACAAAAATCAAAACATAAGACACCATCCTAGCTACCAATCACCCTCCTCAATCAAAATGATTGAGTATTTACCTTCTGCCTCTTTGTTCATCTCATGGAGCATGAATTACAATAATATAAACATATGAAAGATAAAAGAATATAAGCTACACAATTGAGAGAGTGTGTCCCACCACTAAGAGAGCATAAAAGAGGGAAAAGTTTACCTTTTGCAGCTTTTCTTTGATAGAGATTCTGATGGCTTTGTTGGCTTTGAAATGGGGGTAAAATATTAGGTTGCCAAGTCAGAAGCGAGCACTCAAAAGTAAAAAGAAAGCAGTGTACAACATTAGAAAATTAGATCTCTCCTTTCTCGTGACAATTACCTGTAGCCATCTGAAGGAGGGCTAGACATTGTTTGTGTGTGGTCGAGGACATTGATAGGGAGATATGGTTCCTGCTATAAATGTACAATGGATGTGCCTATGAGAAACAAAGTTCTCAATGGATGCGCAAAATCAAAAACTCATGTCTTTCACTTTGTCCATGCAAGGGTAGAAGTAGGAAAGATGGCGCATGGAAGATTTCCTAGGAAATATAGAATGTGAATATTGGTAATGAGTAGAGTAGTTGGAGGACCCAACTTGATATGGTATACATGGACAATCATTGCCAAATGAAATAGGCTTTAACAATTACTATCTTTCCTAATGAAGATATATTTTTAGGTTGCTCAAGAACATGGTAGCTATTAACAACTTTGTATATACTTTTTTAGTACAATTATACTGTTAAGGAAGTCTGAGAAGAAAGTCTCAAAGATTTTGATAGGTGAAGAATTGTGTAGAGATATAATTTTTTAGCTCTTGCATCTAGATAGAAGGAATGCCTAGGTTAATGATCGATGAATTTAATCACTTTAAGACAATTACAAATTCTTCAATAAATGTAAATTTTTTAAGATTCTTGTAGGCTATACTTGTGTTTTTATCCTTGTTACCTCCCTCTACATCTTCTTCAATTATAAAATCTTAGATGGATGTCACTTGGGTTTGTACAAGCTCAAAAAAGATTGCTCGAAGTGTGGTATTTCTTAGAAAAAAACATACTCAATGTCCCCTATGTGAAGAGAGTTGACTTAGAATGCCATGCCATATGAAGCAGCTTGAAATCTCTCCTTGATCTCTTCCAAAATTGTCACATGTACCTAATGTATGCTAATTTTCCCTTGCTCTTTTCAATTGGCAGCATATGGCATGCTTTTTTAGACTTCACACTTTGGACTTTGAGCATATATTTTTGTTTTCTTACATCTTACCAACCATGGTAATGTTGTGAACATGCACCTTTGAATGTAATTTGTGCATGCACATAGATCAATAGATCTTAGATGGCCTTAGATGTGTATATGTTTGACATAGGTGTGGCTTGGAAATAGCTTTTAAAGGTGTTTGATAACCCCATGCTATATAGGTAAGATCTCCAATGCACTTCCTCTTATGCCATGCATCCATAGTAGTAGGGCATATATCAGGTAGCTCATTCAAAGATAGGACTCTCACATACCCCCTAGCAGTCTACTTCTTCATAAGGTTGACCACATACTTCCATTACCTCTTTAACCTAGGACACATCTCCATGATGTGTTGAAAGGTAACATCAGCCTTTTTGCTCACCAAATGAGCCCTTAAACTATAATTTGGTTGCCCTTCTCTCAAAGAAAAACTGGTTGCATTGTAATGTTGCTTGAGTTTTCTCTTCTTCTTCTATTTACTTGTACCTATTTCAATCTGTTTCCCTCTTTTATGGCTAGGACTTGTATCACTCATGTCCTGATCTCTTGTAACCTTGTTATCTACAAGCATTACCATAGCTCTTGAATTATCCTTGTTATTCTCCAAACAGAGTATGCTTACCACCTTTGTCTTTCCCTTTACTTCAATTGTCAAACCACTTGGTCTTTTTGCTTCCCCTTCGATGTCAATACCATAATCTTGAGCTCGAGAAGGAATGTGTGAAGGAAGAGGAAACATATCACTACCGATTCTCTTAACTTTGTCACATTGAGGGATTTTATGACCCCATTCACCACAATTGGAGCATTGAAACATATCCCCTCTTCAAGCCATGTCTCTTTCTCTACCACCTGCAAACCCTTCATTGCTTCCATATCTGCGACTATATCCATAGCTTTGATCTCTTCCACCTCCCATCATATGTACATCGAGATTCTTCATAATATCTACCACCTCTTGCATCTCCTTGTGAAAAGCATTCATATCTTGAGAAGCTTGTTAATCATGACTTGGACCCCTGATGAGGAATCTTGGTTGCTCTACAACTTTCATTTCAACCTTTGGCTCTACATTGATTCCAAGTATGATTAAGATGTTCCACTCTCCACTCTTTATTCTTTGCAATTTCAACCACCTCTTCAAAGGTCCTTGGCTGCTTGAGCTCCACCTTCAAGCGTGTCTTCAAAGGTCCTTGGTTGCTTGAGTTCCACCTTCAAGTGTGGGCCTCTTAAGCATTGGAAGAAACCTGTCCTTCTTTAACATGGCTGGAGGAATTTCAGCTCCCAAAGATGTACACCACTTTGTCCATAATGCATTGAATGCCTTCACAAAGTCTTCTATGATTTGGCTTTCACCTTGCACTAAGCTTAGAATAGACTGCCATACCTTGTCTAGGTCCTCTACATGTTGGAAATGTGTAAAGAAAGCATGCCTTACAATTTCATAGGTCATAACTTGAGGAGATTGGGCTTATTGCAACTCATTTTGGTAGCCTTCCAACCACTCTTGAGCATCTTCCTTCAAACAAAAGTAGAAGTTTTGTACGTTGAGTCCTCCTTGTCAGCAAGAAGGTAGGCAAACTCCACTAGCACTTTCATTTGTCTTTCCATGAAAATCTAGACAACTAAATGCCATGGCTCCCAAAACCTGTAACTGAAGGTAACTTGAAGCATTGCTTCATCAGTGGCGGTCACCAAAACACTGTGAGGAAAACAAGACAAGGGGCATCTCTATACCAATGTCTCCCAATAGTGCTCAAGCAACAAGATTAACTCCACAAAATGTACCAAAATAACTTTCACTACATCACAAATTAAAGATAAATGATCCCTTCGGAATTTACAAGCACATGCCCACCCAAAAGACCACCACCAAAACTAGGAAGCACCTACCCTATCATGCAAGCACACCACACATCGAGCAATGCACTTTAGGAAAATATATTTGCCCTTCATCAAATTATTCTTCAAAACCACAACTTTGAAGTGTATACACACCACAAAACAAGCAAGCTACAATAGCTCACTCTACACCAGATTGTATGTGGGCTATGATCTCTTGTACCCTATGGCAATCAGACTGTATTTCCCAAATTTAAACTCCAAAAGGAATGATTTCAAGCCTTAAAAAGTCTCCTTTATTTTTTGCAACAAAAGTTTTGAAGATTACAAATTTCAAATCTATGCACCTCTATGTGCAAAATTGGTGCAAATAGTAAGCTACCAGCATGCCATGGCCCCGACTACACATAGGAAAGGCTAGTCGAGGACAAAAAATTGTGTGAAAAAGCATGAAGAAGGCACAACAAGAAAAAAATTCAAAAATTATGTTCTTTGACTAAACTTTTTTATGTTTGTACATAAGTGTCAGTTATTATACAAGTGACACTTCAAAAAACTCACTTACGGGCACTCAAGGCAACTCAACATGTGGCACTACACTAGCGACTTGCATTGCATGTACATGTGCTTGCTAAAGTAAGCTAAAGAACCCATGAGATCCCACACACCCTTTTGACATCGGGTGTCATGTCCATATGTACAAATTTACAAAAAAAGGGGTGTCCAAAATGTGCACAACATCACATTGGTTCGACTAAGTTCTTTACTAATGAGCTCGAGGGCACATACATGTCCCTGCTAATCAGCCCATACGATGTTGTAGATAGAGCACATCCCAATGATTGTTTAGACACGTAAGTATATCCTAGGATAGTGCAGAAACATAGATTGGAGCACACATTTACTTATGTTGATGATTATGGACGTAGATACCGATGAGAGCAGGCCATAGGATGCTTTGGGCAAGCCATGAGCCTTATGGTATATCTTGTTGGAGATTCTCATTATAGGATTTATTGAGACATAAATGATACTAGATATTCCTTGGTTATTGGATTGCCCTATTCTCCATAGCATGGCTAGGATCTTGTAGTGATGACCACACAGAGTCCATAGATTCTTGCTGAATAGATTTCTCCTTCTAGGTTATCTTCCAAATCTCCATCGCATAGCTAGATTTTTGCCTCAAAGAAAAACTAAACAATTGAGATCTAGAGTCATTGAGATGAAGGAGACAAATGCCCAGATTGATGATAGGACGAGTACACCAGAGAGCACTACCATAGAGCCACCGAAAGTGACTATTTTGGAGGTTGCTACTTATTCTATAGAGGATGTAGAACTTAGTAAGATTGCTCCTATGATGGATACAAATATTGAGCCAATAGAGAGATAACGGGCCATATTCTATACTTATTGATGATTCTAGTGCACCTATCATAGAGGTAGATGTCCCACTAGAGCCTACAGATGTGGATATTGCTGACGCACATGACAACCATGAGAGTGTTGGACTTATGATTGAGCCACATGACAACCATGAGAGTGTTGGACTTATGATTGGCCATATTCTATACTTATTGATGATTCTAGTGCACCTATCATAGAGGTAGATGTCCCACTAGAGCCTACAGATGTGGATATTGCTGACGCACATGACAACCATGAGAGTGTTGGACTTATGATTGAGCCATTAGAGATTGAGAGACCTGCAAATATGATAGAGATAGATGATGTCATTGAGATGGATGCTCATGGGCACCCACGACTAAATTCAGAGACAGTTGAGCATGTAGATTCTCCATGCAAGCTAGGGTTAGATGAGATACTTCTAGACCATGATTGTTCACCACCCTTGAAGTAATAGTCGCACCTGAGGATTTAGAGATCAATTTGCCCAAAGTGACCTTTACCACAACACTTGGGACACCATCTAATCGGGTACCTAGACCACAGACCCTAGCATATCCTTAGAGATCTCTTATAATTTTTTTGGTCATATCCACGCTACAAAGATCTAGATCATGTTCATGATGTATAGAGAGGTTGCCCCATGCTGAGAACTGACATGAGCTAGATATTCATGACCACATGTGGGGAGATCTCATACCGCAGACATTGAGGATTTGGCTATTGACAAGCCGAGCAACCACCTATCATACCACCGGTTGACACAAGCCATAGCTCACCTGAGATTTTCCTTGACCATGCTATTGACTTAGTGCTAGGTAAGAGTCAACTATTGAGGGATCCTGAACCACAGCATATTGACCACACAGTCACAGGCTGATGTCATCCCTAGATCCATTAGTTGTGCTATAGATTCTATCGACATGGAGCTAGGTGCTAGCCAATCGATGACCATTAGAGAGAGAGCTAGGAGATTGTAGGTTTTATACGGTTTGGAAAGATTTCTCTTATCCCTCATAGTTGCACTAGACCCTTGACTTATGCAGATTGACTATGGTGCACTAGACACATGCACATATACTAGAGGCACTTTTTCCCCCTTGGTTTTTTTCCCTCTAGACATCTAGGTTTGAGACCTTAGTAGATTTTGTTTTATTTGCATAAAGATAATAAAAATCTCACTTCTATGTTGACACTCCTTTCCAGGTGGTAGTGCTTTGTCAGATGATTTTGCAGCATATGTGCTTTTTAATTAAAAAGCACATATGTGCTTTTTAATTAAAAAGCACATATGTGCTTTTTAATTTTGCAGCATATGTGATTTTTAATTAAAAAAGCACTTTTGTGGATGGCCATAAAGACATATCTTAACTCAATAATTGGCTACAATGGCGTAATGGCATTTAGATAGCCTTACAAATCTCCCTCATCATAACCAGATGATGGCAATGGCAAGATTGGCAAAAGCAATTACGGTGGACTAGATCTTTTAGGAACTATTGGACTACGATGGTGTTGAGACATATAAACAATATACAAGATGATTAGAAACTTTATAGTAAGCAAGTCACACTATAGGAGAGGAATGGAAGATGGATGTATGCTTATATCAAGGATATTATTTAGATTTATTTTTTGCTATGTAGACCATGTGCAAATTCTATCTATCTATATGAGGAGTTATAGTCAACTTACAACCTCCTGTTCTTTCTTCTTATCCTCATTTTTTGACTAAAACACTCCAAGGAAGGGTACCCATGCATACATACTAAACCAAAAAGCTAATTTAACTACTAAATACCCAATATTTGGTGATTTAAAATCCATTATTAATGGCCATATAGCATGCATGTGAAGGCAAATGCCTTCATACCTAGTTTTTTCCATTACATTCAGTGTGCGATTGCATGACACAGCCATTGATCTACGAATATTTTGCATACATATCTAGCATAGTGAAATCAGTGTAAATGCTACAATGATATTGAAAATCAACGATAATTTTAGGCTAATCATGGTGACTTATGTACCAACCACCCCATATGATCAAATGAGGTCTGTTGAACACTTATAACAAGGTGAAAACTTGTGGATGTAAAACTAGAACCTGCAAAGTTTTCAAAAATATGTGTTTCTATAATGTTTACGTTTGCAAGTATAGGCACGATACAATGTAAATCACTTCCATATAGAATATTCCATGGTCCCTCTACTACCAATACAAAATGTATTGTATATGCCCATGGTGAGACATTAGTTTAATCTAGCTTGTCCTTAGTAATCTGCAACCGCCATTTTTTAGTAAGATCATCTCATGATGCCACTATATCAAAAAAATTGAAGGTAATGAATTCTTGTTGATGCACTACAAACCCAAAAAAAGATGACCCTCCTATACTAGAGGAGAAGCAAACATGACCTTTCATCACTGGGTGATAAGCATCTCGTAACCTTTCAACACTAAGAAAGGAAATAATTATATAGGGGAAGGACACGTTCCCTACCGTTTATAATGCATGAGTGAATATGGTGTCACCTCCCCGCCATACATACATACATATAGTTTTTTTTGTCTTTTTTGTTGTACACATGAGATGGTGGGGGAATCTTAGTTGTCACCCATGGAAGAATCTTAACCCCTCTAGTAGTTAAAATTGTATCACCAAAATGTTTGGCCCATTTTTGTTACGAATTCACATCTTTATCAAAGAATGAAAATTGTCTTAGAGTAGACAAGTACCCCCTGACTTTGAAGATCTCTGTAAGATCTATCCACAAAATTAGTTCATAAACTTTTTCACCCACCCATTTTCACAAAGACTGGTCACCTAAGGATTTGACATAAAGCACTCGTTGAAATCCCTAAATACCAATCCTATTGTCAAACTAGCACCACAATATTACGGTCCATTTAAAATCACTAATCGTATTAATGCTAATTTATTTTGATTAGCTCTCTTTGACTATTCAAAAATTCACAATACATTTTACATAAGTCTTCTTCGTCCTTTCAAAGGTTCTCTACCATCACTCCCTATCATTAATGATCCACCCTTTTTAGAAGAAGATTATGAAATCCTTATACATGAGACCGTTTTGAACTATCAAGACACTTTGATACGCAATGGTATGCTACATTGCAAGTATTTGCTCAAGTATAAGAATCATGGCCTTGAAAGTGCCAAGTGACTGTGAGAGAGGCTTTTTTGCTCTTATCCAAGTATCTTGGAACTGTTACCTAAGGTTTGTCCAGTGGATAATAATTGTGGTATTTCATATTGAGGTTTTCCCTTGGACAGTTCATTCAATGATTAATTGATGCTCAGGCATGTCCTTAGATTGTTAATTTGTGGTATTTGATATTTGAGGTTTGCTCTTTGATACCTATTCAATGCAGCATTTAGAGTAATAATTGACTGAGGTTTTGCCCTTCGAACAATGTAGTGATTACTTTGCACTATTGTCATGCTCTTTTTGTCTTTGTCAGAGGGCTCGCTAACAAAGATCTCTTTCAGTTTTGTGGATATTTAGATATGTGGATTGCTCTTATCTTTTTGGTTCTCTCTTTTCAGGATATTACGATCAACAGTGGAAAGTTCCCAACTCATACTTTACTTGATTCAATGTATATTGTGATGATATGTGTCTCTATCTCCACTCAAATTTTGAAATTTCATAGTTTTCTCCATTTTTCGCAATTGAAGGCAGTTGCTTTCCTATTGAGGATTGTTATCATTATTACTGCTTTTGGACATTTTACAAACTTTGCTTATGTTTTATCGTTCAAAAGAAGCAATGTAAATAGAAATTCGCTTCACTTACTATTCTTGGAGTTTAAGTAGAAAGTACCCACTTCTATTGTTGGGCATGCATGAAGAGAGAAAGAGAGAGAATTCCAAAATTGTGTCTTCGTATGTACCTTTTTCATCAGGAATCGTCTTCTTGACTCTTCACGAGGAAGATGAGTGCTCCGAAAGCATCCTAAGCTGGCAACCTGATGTTTTACCTCCCTTTCAAAGACAAAAGAAGCCATCAAAATCTCCATCAAAGCAAAGCTATAGAAGATATACTTTTGTTCTCTTATGCTAATTTTCTCTCTTAAACATAGCATACACTCTCTATTGTGTCGCTCATTCTTTCTTATCTTTTATATATTTATATTATTGTAACTCATGCTTCATGAGATGAATAAAGAGGCAAAGAAAAATACTCAAATCATTATTAATTGAGGGGGATGGTTGGTACCCAGTATGGTATCTTCTATTTTGATCAATTATTTTGTTGAATTTATTTTGATTCAATGAATCATCGTTGTGTTGAAAGTGTTGGGAAGATATCAAAAGCCAACATGATGAGCTCTCAAGTTGATTTGCCGATGCACCTAATCAAGGCAAACAACACTTGCTCGACCTATGTATCTTATAATATTTTTTTATATCATTCAACTCAATTACTACTATTATCCACACCATGGAGTACCTGCTTAAAGCTCTTAGTATATCCAAGCAATTACTTCATCCTACAATAAAGCCTAGCTTATGAGTGCTTCTGCCACATAGAAGTAGAAAGCACTTAATTTATTAAATGAAATAACCTGTAACATAAACCCTCTGACAAAAAGAGGAATCTTAGCCAAAAAAAATTACCTTGCATGTTATACTCATGGAAAATATGCACCAGCATGCTCTACTTTGCAAAATCTTTTAATGCGACCAATAAAATTTATTAAAATATTCACTCCTTTTATCCAAATGAGTGAAAATCATGTCATCCAGAATTCAAATCCAAATGTATATCAAAACTCTCATATACAGACATTTTGGCTATATCACGTATCCATAAGCCATGCACCCAAGCAATTTTACCTAGTAATAGCTGATATTGCATGTAGAAAGTTTCATTCCAAGGTCCACATGGACCGGTGATCCCCAATTGATGTTTCCATTTTGAGACCTAAAAATAGAGTTAACACACATACATCATCAAACTTTCATACAAACTAAGGCATCTTGGAATTGCACAAAGAGAGAGAGAGAGAGAGAGAGAGAGAGAGAGAGAGAGAGAGACATGCACCTATTGGTGTTGCCTCAATGTGTCTTGCTAGCTTCATGAGATAAACACATAAGGCAACACCTTTTTAATATTTCAAAGGAGCAAAAGATGGCTATTTTTTAACAAGCATAAATGTTTGTGTGAGTGAGAGAGAGGGAATATCTCATATGAGTATCTACATGTTTTATCTTTATCCTTGGATGATATATTGTGTGATTTGTTTCAGGATTTTTTCCCATGCTCTCATTGCTAAAGAGGACCTGTAAATTGATTGCGAGGCTCTCAGACTACTAGTCCATATGAGAACAAGTGAGCTAACCTTGGATTGAGGTTCAAGGAACAACACCGTAGGAGAGGGTCAAAGCCTATCATACATCCAAAAAATTTTGTAGATTAATTACAAGCCCATCATTTATTCAAAGTACACTCTTTTTGTTCTTAGACTTCCATTCTAGAACGGACCTAGATCCAAGGGTAGTATATAGGAGCAGTATTTATAAGGATGCTCTCCATGATTTTGGCTCTTTTAGCAAGATCGCAGTTCACCCTCCTTTGAGCTGTTCATTTAAATGTAGTCTTTCTATGAAAAAAGACAAGGTTCCTATATCCTAAAACTAATGAAGGGACTACAATGAATGTGAATAGGAGCTTTGTTTAAGGTCTCTGTCCAATCCATGTAGGAATTATCAACAATGGGCCTATCGAAAGACCATAGGCATGGTGTATTCTAGAGCTAGTGTTTTGACCCATCGAGATTTTCTAATTATCCTATAAGAAGAGAATTCCACTATTAACCTATGTTTCCACAATGCATAACTTAGTCATGAAAATCAGGAGACATTGAAGACTACATGCATCATAAAACAATCACACAAACCCTCAACAACACTACGAGACTACAGATCAAACGGCCTCAACCCTCTAAGAGGTGATGAATCCATATGGTTTTTGATTAAGGGAAACTATTCAGGCAAGAATTCAGGATTGATTGACAAAGTTGCAACTACAATAGGAGCACTTGCTACAATTGCCAAGTATACATGCAAGTCACCAACTTTGTGTTTCATCAATGAACTGTAGTACTGTCTGTCGACACAAGAAATTATGACTAGGCAAACTCCTTTGAAATCCAACTATGGTGTGCAATTAGCCAACAACTTACAGAAGATTTTCTATTCTTATTTGTACGAAAGGGTTCTACAATTTCCAATATGATGTGCCTTGTCATTACATTACACACATTGTATAGTATGTAAACAATGAGCTTCTATCGGTACAAAATTTCCTTGGCGCTGAAGCCAACCAAGCACCATCTGAGAATCTGCCAAGTAGAGGGAACATCAACTTAAAATTTTCTCAATTTTCACAGATCTTGGATTTGAAGGCCAAGTACCATCTTAGTAGCGTGCGATGTACTGGGAAAATGAAGTAGTCAAACCCTTCATCAATCTGGTGAGAGGTGTGAGACTTATTTTCATTATGATGGATGAATGACGACCTTCCATTGCACTAAGATCTGAGCCTGCATCTTCCTTTGCTATCCGACCTAGACAATTTTCTTGAATGCAAGAGCCTTGTGGAGATTCAACATGCAACACGGGCACTTACAATGTAGCAGTAGATCTTTACTGGGAGTATTGTGGCCAACACCATTACCTCATCCAATCAAAAGCATTGTTGCTTGCCCTACATATTCAGGATGAGATCAGCCACCATTGGTAACCTCCTAGGTGATTGAACGTATAGACTTTAAGGGCCCTTGATTATGGATATCCATGTTTTGGCTGTAAACCTTAAGTACACCTTTTGTCACACAAACGTATTGACAGCTACATGAGTGGTAATGAATATACAGAAAATATGCAACATTTGGTTCAATAATATTGATCGCCATATTCAAGTAGACAAATCATTATTCATATAAGCTTTCTGGCACCAATCATTTTCTGGCATCCAATGGTGTCAAAAAACACATCCACTCCCACAGAAGCTGCACAGATAATTACCATGTAATAGCATAAAAAAACATTACAGGCATCCTATGTTGCTCAGATCGTTTCCGGTCACTCAAAATCTTGAGCACAGAAATTCTAGAGATCTAGAGTAGGAGCATTTAGGTCTTAGGACCCCTACGGCTGCAGTTGGAGTCCAGTGGTAGATAACGACCCTATGCTCGTTTGTATTTACTATTTACAAGGATACTTTTGCACTGGAATTTTATTGATATATAGATCCCAGCCTGGACAGTAGACAATGAGCTTACTCAGCTGAATCGCTTGGCGTGTAAAGCTAGAGGCAAGTTCGGGCACCAAAATGACCATCAGTAACGACAGTACAAGGTTAGCATATACCTTGCAAACAAGAGCTGCTGAAAGCGCTAATTAATATAAACAAGTTGAGTAGGCACATTTCCACATTGGTGAACCTGCTGACCACAAGCCAGTTTGGTCGACTGCATAAGATGAGGCTCTGTCTGCTCTACTGTAACGCTCTGTTGAGATGGCTTCTTTCAAGAGTGAGCTGAAGGTCCTTCCACACAAATACACTGTTTAATGTGGAACAGAGTGTCAGAATTCAGGAGACAAACACTAAGAACATTGACGTCCCACCAAGTCTATAAGATGAAATCACCGCTAGATAACCCACCATATTACATGTCTCCTTAACGTTCACCAAAATTTCCTTCCAAAACTGAATAGGTGATTTACAACGCATTATGCATACAAATGCCACATACCCCCTACAGTCGAAAATTAAAGCTCAGACATTCACAATGGAAGTCACCCATGCTGCCACAACCAGTTGGTACTTCCATGAAATCCCATTTTATCCAAGTCTTCAATTTCTTCTACCGTGAGCTGCCATCCCAAGGCACCAGCATTCTGTTCTGCCTGATCAAAGATCAACCTTCTCTCTCTCTCTCTCTCTCTCTCTCTCTCTCTCTCCCCCCCCCCAACACACACACACACACACATTTGATTGCTTGACCCCCCTTGGAACGCCCAAAATGGAGCAGTCCCCAAGGCAAAGTGTTACAAGGTGCCCATAGGCAATTATGAGGGCCAATGGCCAAATTGTAAAAACCAAAAGGGAAAATTACAAAACTACCCCTAAAATTTGTGGAAATTCCCAAAATACCCCTCAAGTTTCAAAAATCCCCAGCATACCCCAGAGAAGAAGAACCGAATAAGACTTTGTACATACAGTAGTGTTTTTCGATTTGCTCACGGTGTTTATTAGTTTTGCAATTTCTCAGTTTCTGTAGTCATCTTTTTGGTTGAACATTGAATGTTCAACAAGAGGGTTGGGCAATGATGGTGCAGCCAAAGCTGGTCGGTGCTACAAAGAGTGCAAAGCAGTGTTGTACAAGCTTGCCAGAGAGATGGAGCAGCTAGAAGGATCAAGAACAAGAAAGGGGCAGCAGGTATGTATGCCTTATGTGATCTTCGGGGCCAGATGCTATGGTACATGTCAGTGGTATATGGTCAGAGGGTGAAAATTGCAGAGATGGGAGTGCCAAAGGTGGCCCTCAATATGGTCTACTAGTTGGTCCAGACAGCTCCTCAAACGGAGCTATGGAGTGAAAGATATAGCAACTTGATTTTCAAGGTGGTTTGCAGATTCGTACCGGTTTGGGCACTTGCAGATAGAGGACCAGAGATGAAGTGAATGCATGGCTTGAAGTGCTCATCTTGTGGAGCATGTCGGTCTTAGATTGGCAATCAGAGTCCTTGTCACAATTTGCTTACGTGTCAAGCCACTGAAGAACAGAGCCAACCTTCAGATCCCCACCGAGGGGCCTAAACCCTAAAAGGAAGCAACAAATCCAGCAACTTTTGGGACCCCATTTGATGGGGGCCAGAGGACATAAAGGCATTAAAATAAAGCTGAACCCCACACACACACACAAAAGAATAGCGTAAAAATTGATGACGTGGCAGCCAGTACGGATCTCCGAATTTCGCGCTGACTGATGACATAGCAACCTGTACGAATTTTCGCTTTTTCGCTGGCTTGCTGATGTGGCATCCTGTACGGATTTCCGTGATTTATGCTGGCAGCTTTTGAGCATGGAAAATTACTAGATACCTAATCAATCTGTGATCTTCTGGGTGGTTCACTAAACCAATTTATCAAACAAAACAACTTGCAAACTCAGCTCAACTCTCATCAACACCTAAAGGTGAGCTTTCTTTGTCAAACACATCCTCATGGCATGAAAAAAGCAAGCCAACAACAACACAATGTATTTCTCATAGATGTGCCTTTCTATAAAAAAAGGTGCCCTCTTGAGTCTCACTTGAAGCTGAGGGCTTTCTGTACAAAACTCAAGAGTCGGATGAATCCTGTTACTCCAAGGCTTTCCCAGGCTGACGGCACATCCATCTACGGGAGACAACAAAGAGGATTTTTTATGCTTCTCACCCACTACAAAATTTAAATTCCTCGTAGACCGGAGTGTAAATCTTCAGCTTTGATTGCTGATTCCATTATCCTATCTGGCAGATACATCTCATGCTTCTGCTTTTCAAGCAAACCGAAAGCCAGGTGCTTTTGGGAGAAAAGCAAAAAGCGAGCACTCTTGGGAAAGCAAAAAACAAGTGCTTTAAAATATGTGGATACATCCATGCACACGCACATTTGAGTAGACAAAAATAATAATAATTATAAACATAATAAAAAATCACCTGTTTTTCATTTTTTGCCCCGGGTATAGGAATGGCACCCTTGCATCTGCAAAATCAAAAGGAGCTATCTTTCAAAGATAGCGGAAATACTCACAGAAATGGGCAATCAGATGCAAGAAATATAGAAGTCATGGATATCTTCAGAACTCACATTATCCAGTTTAAAGCAACCTGGCTGACACTTTTGTTATGGGCTTCAGCTATGGTATTCATCTTTTTCAGCAGAGGTTGCATTTTCTCAATAGGCACGTTCCCAAATCTCCGGTTGTCAGGAGGTGGGTTCGCGGCTGAATATTTTCCTGCAGAAGTTCAAGGAAAAGGCTAAACAAACATATACTACAGCCAGAGTTCCTGCAGGATTGTAAACAGCACACCACCTGTCAATCTACCCATGCCCAGGGGGGAATAAGCTAGTATTTGGACTCCAAGCTCTGAACATGTTGAAAACAATCCATCAACCATTGGAGCCATCCTCAACAATGAAAACTCCACCTGAAGACACAAGAGTGTCCAACACTAGTTTCTAACGCCGGTAGGAAGCAGAATGCTCTGTAGCCAACTCTCAATCAAAAATGTAAATTCTCAAATTGCACTCCTGACAAGAAAATCACAATAACCTGATTGGATGCCAGGGGAATCTTCCTTTTGGCTAACACTTGGTGAGCCTTTCGGACTTCATCTTGACTGAAATTTGAAACTCCTACTGCATTGCCATGAACATGTGAGTTTGTTTGTGTTTGCCCACCAGACACTCAAATTCATTTGTTGCAAGAAGCGTGGACTGGAATAAACATAACCTGCTTTTGTGAGGCCTGCATCATATGCATCAGCAAGGCCCTGGGCGAGATGTTCAATACTCCTTATAGACAATGCAGGGCCATGAATCTTTGGCATAGGCAAGGATAAAAGTTACAAGGAATCGTCTACAGAATCTCATAAACAGTACAAAAAACTTGACGCCAAACAAAGTCCTGAGCTGCACTTTACCTGGAAAAGATCGACTCTCTCCATTTGAAGACGTCCCAAGCTTTCCTTCAATGAGGTAATAAGGCAGCTTCTTGCATTCAAATGCCATGGCATAGGGCAATACTTTGAAGCAACCAGCACTTCACTCCTTTCTTCTGGACTTAACCTTTTCAAAAACTTCCCAACCATCCGCTCTGATTCACCTGATTAACAGGAAAGGCAGCCATGGAAGCTGTGCAAAATGTTCTTCTCATTCGGAAGATGATTTCAAATTATCCAAACAAGACAATTGTAAACGATAACTAAAGACTACCATAATTGGTCATTTTGTAATAGATGATGCCAAAGGCCAGGACACAGGTGATCTCCGGAAAGGGATGACCCAGAACCTAATCCTCCCCTATTTATGTAGCTAGAACAAGAGTCTCTATTGTAATTGTCACTTTTTAAAGCACTCAACTAATCAGTGAAACCTTGAGATCCATTATTTTAGAGCCCAATGGGTCATGGCAAGACATGCAGTAATCATCCGAGCAAAGATCTGATCCAAAGAATGAGAATCCAAACCAATTCAACCCTCCATAAAATGGTTTACAGACAAAGTTACAATTATATGCAGTAACAGGAATGTCATCCAAACAAATAGAACCTCTACCATACATCGCAGCAGTGTCAATGAGCGTAAGCATGCACTGCAAAGACTTCCTGAATGCAGTTTCTGCAGTAGCCTATCATCATATTTTTGGGTCTTATTTGGTGTGTATGGGTGTGGCTGCAGTGCAGATGGTCTGGGGAAGTATCACTCCTTAGCAGGCTCCAGAACAGTAAGACCTTGAGATCTGTTTTTGGTCCAGCTCTATGGTTCATGGCAGTGCTGATACATGTAGAAAAAGGACGGTAATCATTTAAGCTAGGGGTGATGAAAGTTATCTGAAGAAAAAGCATACTGAACAAAGTCATACTTACTGCAACAGGACTATATACTATATGCAACTCACCTTCGCCATACATAGCAGCAGTGTCAATGAGGCCAAGCCCACACTCCAAAGACTTCCTGAAGGCGGCTTCCGCAGTAGCCTCACTAAGATCCTTGTCATAACCACCAAATCCCCACATCTTCCTGCCACACAGGAGCGAGTGTTTGAACAAACACGGGGGTGTGTGTGTGTGTGTGTGTGTGTGTTTGGGGGGGGGAGAGGGGAGAGGTTTGTTCTATACTTGTCTCCCCAGGACCAGGTGCCGATGCCCATGAGATGACCTTTCAGAATGTTGTCTTCCATGGAAGACAAAAGGATCTGCACAGCTAGAGCTGCTACCCCAAAGCCGAGCGAGGACAATCAACAATACCGCGAACTCGCTATGGTATCGCGCGCAGCTGAGATTTATCCTTCTAAGACCACCATCTCTATTTATCATCTATACTACTACTTTATCTTCTTTCTTCTTTATCTTTATCTACTAATCTACTATCTACTTCTACTACTAACATAATATCTATCTATCTATACTCTATATAATGGGGGAAGGGATTCTGGCCCCTCCCCCCGAACACATGGCACTATAATCTTCATCCGGCCATTGGTGTCTGCAACCCGGCATCACAGGTGTCCAGTGCGTGACACAAAGAGAGAGAGAGAGAGGACGATTAGTGCGCAATTGTCGGCCTCAATCTGCGGGCGTCCTCAGCCTCCATCACAATCACCCTCGGGGTGCCCCCCACCTCTTCTATACCTTACGTCGCAGGCCCTCTCACATGCGCTTCAGGTGAAGAAGATGCAACTCGCATGCCCTCTCATGTGCACTGCAACTAGCTATAGGTGAAGAAGATGCAGCTCGCTGCAGGTGAAGAAGAGGCACCCGTCATACTGCTTGCACGTCGAGGTCAAAGAGGGCAAATCACTCCGTAAGATCAAGCTGATTAGAGGGAAAATCACTCCTTAAGGTGCAACTAACCACTGCCAATAGGGCGTATGGAAAGCAGCGAAGAAAAGAGAGAGATGGAAGGAGCAGACACTAGCCGAGGTAGTGCAAAGATGGGAGAGTACAAGGTGGGAAGAAGCTCTGCATTGTTGCATTCGGGGTGGTGTGCAGCTACGCTCTGCATTGTTGCATTCGGGGTGGTGCGCAGCTACGCACGGCCAGGGGGGAGAAGTACGCATGCAAGGACGGCCTCCATCGCCATGTTTCTGCATCAGCTGGCCATCCACAGCTATGGCTCTCATGCTCACCTTCCTCTTCTCCCCTCCATTCCCAAACCACAGCTCTTTATCTTCAGTCCCTTTGATTCTTCTCCTTTTGGCAATATTTGACATGCACTTCGTTTTGTTGTTGTGATGGCTGCAGCCCCCTCTTGATGAGTCGGTTCTCTGTCCTACGAAACTGTGATGGAGAAGGTGGTGTTGGAGGATCAGGATTCAAGGGGTGTGGTAGTGGCGGTGGAGAAGGAAGGATAAGGGTCAGGGAAGGTCTCATCCCGCACAGCAACCCTATCCCAATTTGTAGTATTCATGGAAGATCTTCCTCCAAAACAGATTTGCAGCAATTGCATAACAACTCCCTTCAGCTCAAGAGCTTCAATAGCACGTGCGATCATGACATCCATGACATTGTAAGTGGGCTTGGCTATGTTTTCCCTTTCCCAATGCGCACACTTGAGCTTCCTACAGCTTCAAACTTCCATGCTATTTGAGAGCTCTAAACCCTTCATGGGCCCAACAATATGGTCGTCCACTGGCCCCTTTTGACTTCTTTTTGGTGCTCACAAGTTAAGGGAGTCGGGATCTCAACAGACACTAGCTTGCACTGAGGATCCAAAGCAACCACTAACGGATGCGCGCGCATACACACACACACAGGCCTTGCTACCAAGCATTTGTGATCATCAAGAATCTCCTATATGGCTATGGCGATTGCAGTAGCAAGGATGCTCATGCATGAACTGCGGTAGGCGCCCTGCTCACGAGTTTGAGCTCCTCCCCCCTTGCATTCTCATAATCTCTCTCTCTCTCTCTCTCTCTCTCTCTCTCTCTCATCCCATCTTCTGTTTATGTTTATGCGATTGCATTGATCTCCAATGTTGACTATTGAATTATTATTCGTTTCTTTCAAAACTATTTAAAGGCTTCAAAGTATAAACAATCTGCTCAGCTTGCAAGTTAGATTTGTCATCAATTTCTAAAAATGTAAGTGTTGCCATTCTCAAGTACCAACCATGCCCATTGTTATCTTTTTAAAGTAAAAGCAAACATGAAGATGCTGCTTCAAAATGAGACATACCAAATTTTAGTACATAGTGAAATGCAAAAAGGTTGTTCTGTGCA